>NW_024412401.1:44141754-44252075 GCF_014898765.1 Herpailurus yagouaroundi | reverse complement strand
AAGGAAAGGAAAGGAAAGGAAAGGAAAGGAAAGGAAAGGAAAGGAAAGGAAAGGAAAGGAAAGGAGGAAATGGAAGGGAAGAGAAGGGAAAGGAAAAGAAAGAGGGAAAAAAATAACCTTCTTACAGTCTTTGAAGATTGGCTCTGTGTTTGGGCCCTCCTTCAACACAGCCCAGTTGTTTACAACTCTGCATTAGTCTTCGCTTCCTGCTTACACTGAGCCTAAATATCAGCCAGAGGTGAAATCTTAGGATCTTCAGGGATCTTTTCTGAGCATGTAATCCTGAACACGTGTATGGATTCCTTAATTCCTCGTTATACAAGGGGTCTTGTTAAAGTCTTTACTTTTCAAAGAACTCTCTCCCAATTTTCTCCTCCCAGGATTTCAGCGTATCTAGTGTTTATTCCAACTGTAATTTCTTGCCTCAGATGGCAGGGGCTTGTTTGTTTTTAAAATGTTTTCAAGAATTCCCCTCTACTTACCCACTTTTCCATTTTGAGAGAGTTCTGAGTTAAGTGAAATAAAAGGAAGCACTAGGAGTCCAGTCCTTTGGGGACTTCTAGGGCCAAAATGGACAAACACATTTCCTTTGGAATTAGATCCACTCTTCTCCATCCCAAAGCAGATACTCAAACTGAGAACATGGTTTGCTGTTTTCAACACCAATGCCAAACTGGGAGTGAGTTGGTGCAAAGGCTAAGTTAAAATACCACAAACCTTTCCTTCTATTGTGTTGAGTCGTCCTTTTCTTGATTTAACTTTTGCTTGATTGCTCTAAACTTTTGCCTACCTTCTAGAGTTCTGACAAAGTTGATTCTGACAGTATGCAGTAATACTAGCACTGGCAGCATTTTAGATTATGAACCTAGGAAGGTCATTTTTCAAAATATGGTCTCTGAAAGTAATTAATGTCAAAAAGCCTAAGACCAGGAGATTTTGTCCAAATATAAGAGTTATTGTTACTTTATACTTAGGGTGACGTTTTAACTGTGTCCTCAAAGATCTTGGAATCACAGTGTAACTAACCTGTACACGTACTTTTGTAATGATCTGGCCATTTCTGACAAGCTGTTTCTCCGGGTTGTCATAACCATCAAGGCTTTGGATTAGGAGTAAGGAAATGCTGCAACCAGACACAGGCTCTATATATTGGTAACATCTACCACAGTTTTATTAAAAGGTATCTTGTTCACAATTCTTATGTCTTTCTTACAGTCAGTCCATGAACCTGACCACCACCAACTGGTCAGCTCCAGTTGTGTGGCATGGCACTTTCAATGAAGAAGTTTTGGAACAGTATTATGCCAAACATAAAATTACCGTGGGGCTGACCGTGTTTGCCGTAGGAAGGTAGGTAATGCCAAATGTCCTTTACATCCAAGCTTTTTATTATAGAAAATAGGAGATTATCAATAATCCCACCTCAAAAATCTAGAAAAAGTGGAACGGAATAAAGCCAAAGTAAACAGAAGTAAGGAAATAGTAAAGATGAGAACAGAAATCCATGCAACAGAAAACAGAAAATCCATAGAGTAAAATCAAAGAATCAAAAAGCTGGTTCTTTGAAAAAAAAAATCAATAAAATTCACAATCATCCAGGGATGAGCAAATAAGCCAATATGATAAAACAGAAACACCCACGCAAATGTGAAAGACCATGGCTATGACATTGTGGATCTGTAGGGAAAGATTTCCATAAATGATGCTGGAGAAAGTTGATGTCAGCATGGGAAAATCACAATTGCACCTTTCTACAGCATTCCATATACAAGCATATACAAACATACTTCCCAAGCAGTTTAAAGACCAAAAGTTAAAGGGCAAACCGCAGTGTATCTGAATGAAATCAAGACAGAAAAGGATTTCTTCATCAAGATACAGAAAATACTAATCATAAAGGAAGAGGTTGACAAATGTGACTGTATTGAAATTATCTCTACCTAAGAAAACATCAGAAAAACCCAAATTGAGGGCCATTCTACAAAATGCCTGATCAGTACTCTTCAAAATGGTCAGGGTTATAAACGACAAGGAGAGACATGGAGACAGATTGGAGGAGCCTAACAAGACATAATGACTAAATGCAATGTGTATTCTGGATTGGATCTTGCAAACTAGAAGCCCGTTAGGGGCAAAACAGGTGAAAAAAACCAAAATCTGTGGTTAAGTTATAGTATTTAACCACTGATAATTTCCTACTTTTGACAAATGTACTATGATTATATAAGATACTAACATTAGGGGAAGATGCATAGAGTGTATATGGGAACTCTGCATAATACAGTTACACCTGTTACATAAATCTAATATCATTCCAAAATAGAAAGTTTTCAAAAAATTAAAAAAAATAAGTTCACCATAGTAGTGAAAGTGCCTGATGATAACCTTTTTTTTTCTTGTGAATGCCTGACATTACACTTTTGATTACTGAGGCACTCATTTCAAAGACATCCAACTTGAATAAACATACTGCGGGCTATAACATGGTTGGTCACTAACTAAACAACTGGGTAAAGAGGCAGGTCGGCCCTCCTGTGAAATTCCCCGTTTAGAAAGGCCTGGGTAACCTATGTAACTGACCACCTGAGTGACCCCGCACTTTCCTTCCTGCACTTTCATTCCTGCTCTTAGGTTTCAAATTCTGCAATAAAGAGTGAAGCTGTGAAAGCCTTGGCACCCCATCCCCCAGCCAAATAAAGGCAGAATCCCCAAGGATCGCCCCCTTCTCTCCCTTTACCTAAGACCTCGTTCTGTGGCCCTGGGCCTACCTTGTACCCTCCAGGACTTGTGAGTAACGAACTTTGTTTTTTCAAAGTTCTCTGATGGTTGCTGCTGAGGAGTATCTTGTAAGTGTGGGCTGGTCCAGCCACAACATTGGCTGGTAAGAGAAATGTCTGTGGGGGTCTCACCACAAGCAGCAGGGGCCTAGGTGAGTCCCAGGCATTCTCGGCCAATAGGATTACTATCGAAGGCAAAGACCAATACCAAAGAGCCCTGTATTATACCATACACAGAAATTAATTCAAATGGATAACTGGCCTAAATGTGAAAGTGAAAACAATAAAGCAACTAAAAGAAAATATAGAAGCATACTTTCACTACCTTGAGGAGGCAAGGATTTCTGGAACACAGTACAAAAGCATTAACCATAAAAAAATGCGGATAAATGGTATCTCTTTGTATTTGGGTTGCTAGCTTCCAACTCAGTAGAATATTTTAAGAGGTATTTGTCATAATTTATCTTGCTTTAATTATTAAATTACCATAACTTCAGATATTCCAAACTAGAAACTTTTCTCCCGACTCCACCTACTATGTTTCTTAAAACTTTGATCAATACCCAGAACTTTTTTTTTTTAATTTTTTTTTTCAACGTTTATTTATTTTTGGGACAGAGAGAGACAGAGCATGAACGGGGGAGGGGCAGAGAGAGAGGGAGACACAGAATCGGAAACAGGCTCCAGGCTCTGAGCCATCAGCCCAGAGCCTGACCTGGGGCTCGAACTCACGGACCGCGAGATCGTGACCTGGCTGAAGTCGGACGCTTAACCGACTGCGCCACCCAGGCGCCCCCAGAACTTATTTTTAATGATTATATAAACATTATCTGAAGCTGAGGCTTGTATGTCTGCATTATTGACTCCTCAGAAATTCCTCCTCATAAAGCAAGCCACGGACATCAATCACTGCTCGTGCAAGGACCCAAGACCTTCTTGCCTACAATCCCCAACACAAGCTCCTTCCTCCCAGACAACCCTAAAGACTCTGGCTCTCATCTTGCGACAGGGCTCTGTGCCATTTACTGATCTCACCATGTTTCATTCCCCCTCGTAAGGAAGTCCTCTTTTCTCATGATCCACAGAACCCCATCAGGGAGAGGAAAGGCAGATAATTTCACTTTCTTTTATGCTACTTAAATATAACTCAAGAAGCGTATCTAATATTTAGTTTGCCTACTAGTATTTCTGGACAAACTACGACCAGTGTAACTTAAGTAGTATGCATTTCACTGCAATAGAAGACAAAGAACTTAATCATTTCTTGTTTACTTCACAGATATATCGACCACTATTTGAGGAAATTTATACTATCTGCAGATATGTTTTTTATGGTTGGCCATAAAGTCATAATTTATGTCCTGATAGATGACTTCTCCAGGATGCCTTGGATACAGCTGAGTCCCCTCCGTACAATCAAAGTGTTTGAAATTAAGCGAGAGAAGAGATGGCAAGATGTCAGCATGATGCGCATGAAGACTATTAGTGAACATGTTGTAGATCATATCCAGCGTGAAGTCGACTTTCTCTTCTGCATGGATGTAGATCAAGTCTTCGTAAGGAAATATGGAGTGGAGACTCTGGGGGAGTCAGTGGCTCAGTTACATGCTTACTGGTACAAGGCAGATCTGATAAAGGTGCCATATGAAAGAAGTGAGTTATCAGAAGCATATATACCTACTGGCATGGGAGATTTTTATTACCATGCTGCTGTATTTGGTGGCACTCCTACCCAAGTTCTCAATATTGCCAGGGAGTGCTTGGAAGGAATCATGAATGACAAGAAAAACAGCATTGAAGCAGTATGGCATGATGAAAGCCACTTAAATAAGTATTTCTTTCTCCACAAACCTGCTAAGCTCTTATCACCGGAATATCGCTGGGATTTTACTAGAACAGATATCATTAATATTCATAATATCAAACTCTCTTGGGCTAAAAAGGATTATAAACATCTTAGGATGAAATTGTAGTTTTATAGCACTTCCTTCAGATTTCTGAAAATAAGAGCATCATTTTTGTCTTATTCCTTAGAAAATTAGCAGTTGATAAATTTTAGCACTAAAAAAAAAAAAAAAAATCACTAGCAAAATGGCAAGACCGCCAATATGGAATACTCATACTTCTCATATTCATTGTGAATTGTATAAGATGGGATACAGCAATTGCAGAATGAATGTACTGACGTCAGATGGAGATACAATGATTTCATATCCTGTGTGAATATTGAGGAGATATTATTTGTTGGATTACATTGAACAAAATAGAATCTGTCACAAGAAAATGAAACCTGAAATATTTTTATTGATCCATGTAGATACACATTTCTCATACTGCTTAAGAAAGGGGGTTGTCAGGGTGCCTGGGTGGCTCAGCCGGTCCAACTCTTGATTTTGGCTCAGGTCAGGATTCCAGGGTTGTTGGATCAAGGCTCCCGTCAAGCTCTGTGCTGAGCATGGAGCCTGCTTAAGATTCTCTCTCTCTGTGTCTCTCTCTCTCTCTTTACCTCTTTCTCTCTCTCTCTCTCCCTCTGCCTCTTCCCCCATCTCTCTCTCTCTCAAATAAGATTAAATCTAAAAAATTAACAAAATAAAATAAAAATAAAAAAGAAAGGGGATTGTCTGGAGGTGTGGATAAGAAGTCACTGCAACTATAGTAATATCCTGTCTATGCAAAACATTAAAGATGTTAAAGCTGCCATCAGATGGACGGATCATTACTTAGGAAACTGAGTCACTCAAAAAGAACTAGGCGTTTTAAAACTATGAGATTGATTGTTATAAAAACTAAAAGAAAATGTAATAAATACAGAGAAAATTGAAAGCCCCTCCTTTACTCTCCCTTTGAAAACCTATCCCTCACTATTCCTTTTATATGCATTTATATACCCACCACATGAACACCCACACACACAGTGACACTTGTGTTTTACACAAATTGATTCATATCACACACATGCACACATACAGGCACACACAAGGATTTTACCACTAGTCAGGGCCCAGTTAGGAAAACAGATAATGCTATCCTCAGTACTTAACAGTGGAGATTTAACACAGGGAACTGGACATACAGGAGCTCATAACAGAGCTGAAGTGCACACAAGAGAAAGTGAAGCAACCCATAATTAAAAAAAAAATGTTTTAATGTTTATTTTGGAGAGAGAGAGAGAAAGAGAGAGAGTGGGGAAGGGGCAGAGAGAGAGAGGGAAACACAGAATCCGAAGCAGGCTCCAGGCCCTGAGCTGTCAGCACAGAGCCCGACGCAGGGCTCAAATCCACAAACTGTGAGATCATGACCTGAGCTGAAGTGAGACACAACCAACAGAGCCACCCAGGTGCCCCTACTTTTTATTTTAATGAAGGCAATAGCACTCCTAAGGCTGAAGGGAAAATTGTAGAATGTCCACAAAGAGCCAGAACCTAGCATGAGCTGCCTGGCACGGGTGGGGACAACAAAGAGAGGAGTCTAGTCACTGCTAAGGATGTCACCCAAAGGAGACAGAGACAGAGACGAGAGAGAAATGTACAGACTTTTCTCCTTCTCCTGTCCTGTCTGCCTTTGTTTCCACTGGCCAGTGCCATCCAGTAGTCGGATGCAGTGGAGTCTAGGAAATGGAGGTCCCTGCCACACCGAGCAGAGTGTGGGGAAAATGAGATCGAAATCTGAGAGTAAACAGACAAATGACTACCACAGTCCACCCATGTTGCCACAAAGCACTCATCCTCTTCCTCCTAACTCCCATAAAATGACTTCATGTTTCTACCATGCAAAACGCAACCAGCTTTTGTGTAAATAATCACACCCAGAAGGGTGAAATCCGAAGTAATGCCTGACATAGTTTCCCTCATTATGTCCAAGAATCCAGGATGATATGAGGTCCTCTCCCTCAGGACTCTATGTGGCTCTTCATTGTTTGGTGAGCTCTGATCCAAATTGTAAAGAATAACTAATACTACTCATTTAGAAAAAAAAAAAAAATTGTAAGAGAAGGAAAAGGGGAAAATAATTGGTTAACACATAAAAAGGTACATATATATGATAATGTATACTTATGCTTATAATATAAACATAAGAAAAATATACATGCCTTCTGTGGTCCTCATTTCTGTAGCTGGTTCCAAGGTCAAGTTCATATTGATCACTCCTTTCTTTCGCCACCCATTCCACATTCTTTACTTTCTGCTGGAAGCTCAGATGAGTAGGGTTCCTTACTAGGAAGATAATATAAAGCTTCTTTATAATCTGAGTCTTATAATCTTTAGAATCTGAGTCTTTAGTGGGTCTTTATCAGATTGCCACAGCTTTCCCTTAACACGGACTGTTGGATAAAGTGGTTTAAGAGGCTCCCAGGGAACACCTTGAACTCTAGATACAGCCCTCATTCCACCATTGTGGTATAGCAACCGACTTTCATCTTGATAATCAGTTCCCTGATCCAGTACAGAGACCCCTTCTCTGGCTGCTGATCCAGCACAATGAGAATGAAAAATGGCCAGGGGGGAGTCTCAGATGCCCATTCAACAGGACCATCATTTTGTTTCCTTGTACACGAGAACCTTCAAACTCATCGAGCCCAAGGTTGCAGAGAAGAAAGTAAAAATGGTTCCAGCAGGGGCGCCTGGGTGGCTCAGTCGGTTAAGCGTCTGACTTTGGCTCAGGTCATGATCTCACGGTCCGTGGGTTTGAGCCCCACGTCGGGCTTTGTGCTGACAGCTCAGAGCCTGGAGCCTGTTTCAGATTCTGTGTCTCCCTCTCTCTGTGACCCTCCCCGTCCATGCTCTGTCTCTCTCTATCTCAAAAATAAACGTTAAAAAAATTTTTTTTTTAAATGGTTCCAGCAGATTATCTGGTGTAATTGTAAAACAAAGCCTCACATCTCTACTTCTTGGTTCCAGGACCCATGCACTGTGGCTTTGAGGAAGATGATATGACCTAGTGACTACTATTTAATTCCTTTAGAACATTCCTTTAGAATGGCACCCCGACCTCACCAGGTGTTGTCTTAGAGCTGATTTTGTGACTGAGGCTTCAGTAGGCTGCTTCACAAAGTTAGCTGCTTCTGGGTCATGAGTTATAAGGTAACACCAGTGAATTCCATGGACAGAAGCCCACTGTTGCACTTAGTTGCCAATAAACTCTCTCTCCTTGGCAGAGGCAATGAAGAAAACATTCTGTAAGTCCGCAAGTGGTAGTGCTGGAAGAAGCACTATGGGAAAGGAAGGTATATCTGTACCCAGAATATATTTGTTTGGGGACAAATTTCTTCTCCTTCCCTTATGGAAAAGCTCCAAGGTTACCAATATGCTGCCAGGGGCCAGACAGTCCCTCAGAAGAAAGGTGTCATATGATGTACTCAGGGAGGCCTCTGCTGCCGGGTGGTTGCACGTTTAGCAGCAGAGAAAGCCAGATCGTCACTGATGAGAGGAAGTCTATCTTACTGAGCCACTGGATAGCCTCTGTCTCTGCCACCAAGGCCACTTTGTACATGGGCCATCAAGAAAGCACTGTGATGAAAGGGGCGCCTGGGTGGCGCAGTCAGTTGAGCGTCCGACTTCAGCCAGGTCACGATCTCGCGGTCCGTGAGTTCGAGCCCCGCGTCGGGCTCTGGGCTGATGGCTCGGAGCCTGGAGCCTGTTTCCGATTCTGTGTCTCCCTCTCTCTCTGCCCCTCCCCCGTTCACGCTCTGTCTCTCTCTGTCCCAAAAATAAATAAACGTTGAAAAAAAAAATTCTTAAAAAAAAGAAAGCACTGTGATGGCTGCAGAAAGAGGCTGGCTGACATCACGGAACAGATTTTTCTCTACTTGATTATTGAGAGTCTCATCTACCAAGATTGCTCTTTGGTGAGTATTTTCATGGGACACTCACATCCTTACACTCTGTACCTATTTCAGAAGCCCATAGAGAACTTCAGACTTTCTTGTCACTGAGTTTTCAATCTGCCTGAGTCCAATCTCACAGAAATGACTTCCACTGATAATGGGTTACAGCTGCATACACCCAAGCTTTTTGTTTGATCAGAAAGCATTAAGTTCACAATGGGTAGGAGAGGACATAGTTCAGGTAAATTTAGAATCCCATGTGCCTAGTATTCTCTACATGGCCGTGGAAAATGCCCTATCCAGTATCTATATTTGCCACATGAACCTGTTCAGGGTCACAGAACTTTTCTTGGCAGACAATGCCTGACATAGGGCCTTCTCTCACCCTGGGTCTCACTCAAAATTGGCACGGTATTGGTTTCTCAACACACATGTCTGAGTGGCACTCAAGCACAATACACCTTGTTTTTAATATCCAAAAAGTCCCACTGAGCATATTTAGGCCTCTGATTTGGTGATATGTAGTTCAAGGTGCAGTAATTTGCCTAGAACCAACAACCCTACATGCTCCTCAGAAACGTCACTGATGTGTGTCAGGACCCTGAATTTTTATGGGGTTTCTCTTCCACCTCCTGGCACACATTTGTATTAGCATGACATCTGAGATTCTTGCTTCTTTCTGCTCAAAATGCTCAGCATGATGTTAATAATGGTATCCTGTGAGATGTCCACATGGTCGAGGATGCTGTGGATAATATTATGACAACACAGGAGAGTTCACATAACTCGGAGGTTTACTGATGTCTCTGCCAGGTAAAAGCAAACTGCTTTTGGTAATCCACACTAACTGATATAAGGAAAAGCATCTGTCACCTGTAGACCACACAACAGGGACTGTGTTCATTTGCTCTAGCAAACATACGACACCAGAAGTTACTGTGATTGAAGTCACCACTTGAGAAACTTTACAATGATTCCCAGGCATTCAACCAATGAATCTGTCTCTTATACCGGCCAAACAAGCAAAGGTATCAAACAATCTCAGGTAAGTGTACCTGTTTCAATAGCTTCAGAACTTCAGCTCAATCCAATTCCATTCGTCTTAATCTAATATTATTAGATATTAAACAAGGATGTGACAGGAATCAACAGCCTGCAGTGTTTGAGTGTTTAATGGTAACACTAATCTTTACAATCTCCACAGGGAGGTGTTATATAACTTTTTTCTTAAATGTTTGTTTATTTTTGAGAGAGAGAGAGAGAGAGAGAGAGACAGAGCATGAGCAGGGGCGTTTATTTTTGAGAAAGGGAGACACAGAATCTGAAGCAGGCTCCAGGCTCTGAGCTGTCCGCGCAGAGCCCGACGTGGGGCTGAAACACACACCGTGAGATCATGACCTGAACCGGAGTCGGACGCTTAACCAACTGAGCCACCCAGATGCCCCGGGGTTATATAACTTTTGATTTACCATTTTAGTGGATTTACACTAAAGTGAGTGGAAATGGATTTCTACTCACTCTGTTAAGTAGATCACCATGCTACTTCTAGCCTCTAGAAATTATTGTCAACTCAGATCTAATGTCCATTCTGCATTTTCCTCCAAGGACACAGTCATCTTACTATACGACCACAGATCCTCCCTTGGGGTGACATAGACTCCTCTTCAATCGAGGGACTCCAGGTCTGTAAACTGGCTTAGGTGTGGGAACATGAGACACCATAACCTGTTATCATGGCAACTGAAGTCAAGTTTCTGCTCACCGGGTCTAGAGGTTCCCCAGTAATGTAAACCCCACAATTCTCATTGAAATCTGAGAGTCCATTTCCATGTCAGTATTTGATGGTTTCCTATCTCACATTTAGGTTTTTCATCCATTTTGAATTTATTTTTGTGTATGGTGTAAGGAAGTGGTCCAGTTTCATTCTTTTGCATGTTGCTGTCCAATTTTCCCAGCACCATTTGTTGAAGAGACTGTCTTTTTCCCATTGTATATTCATGCCTCCTTTGTCAAAGATTAAGTGACCATATATATAGTTGTGGGTCCATTTCTGGGCTTTCTATTCTGTTCCATTGATCTGTGTGTCTGTTTTTTGTGTCAAAACCATACTGTCTTCATAACTACAGCTTTGTAATATAGCTTAAAGCAAAAGTGAATATTATTATCCTCTCTCTGTATCCATGCCCATTTTATATAGACCCAGTAGATGTTCTCCAACAGCCAGACATGTGAATATAGAACAGCAAGCTCTCAACCAACTGACCAGAGTACTTGTAGCTACATGAGTACTCTGAGATGAGATCAGCTAAGCCTGGCCCAGAACAGCAGCAAAGGACCCTAGACTCATGAGCAAAAATAAAGCATCATTGCTTTAAGCTATTAAGGTTTGGGTGGGTTGTTATACAGCAAAAATTAATTGATTTCAGAGCACTTCTAGTCTTGGGAACTATTATTATCAGTCAGGGTCCAATCAGGAAAATCTGGGTATTGCAAATGGGGGATTTTGAGAACTGGTTACACAGGTGATAGAATTGCTAAGGAGCTAGATGGGATAGTGAGGAAACTGAGAAGCTGCGGCCCTCCCAAGAGCCAGAAGGGCACAGGAAGGTGGTGGTACCAAAGGCCAGAAGCCAGGGTCATCAGTGGGTTACACTTTTTCTTTAAGCTCACTAGTGCCATTAAATACAGCCATTTCACCTGCTTGTTGAGCAAGTTAACATTTAACTTATTTCATTAAATAAGTTAGTGTATGTGCATAGTTCAGTGTCTGGTGCATAAGTGTTATAAGTCATCATTATCATATATTTTTATGGCAAAAACTGTCATTGCCCCAAAGCCTTTGCCTTTGATGAGCACCTCATTCAACGAGAGCCCAGGGACAATGTCCTGTTTACTGCTATATTACACAGGCTGCCAGAAACCTATCTCTGAATATTAATGTCGTGTTTTTATTTTTTTAATTGACTTTAGACCCAAACAAGGCCTGAAAACAAATTCTAGATTCCCCCTATTTCCCTGAGTGTAGTTGCCTACAAACCAACCCTCTCTTTGGTACTAAAACCTGATTCTAATTCGTCTAAACAAAGAATTTATAAAGTGGCATGTTGGGTAAGAAAATTGAACCCTCAAATCTTAGTAGTCTTAACACAAAAACAAGTTTCTCACTCACCCTACATTTCCAGTGAGGGTGGGAACCAGGAAGTCTCCTCCATATTGTCACTTGGGGACCCAGAACGATGGAGGGTCCACTATCTGTGACATTCCTAGTCACAATGTCAGGGGAAGACACTAGAGAATCATGCAGGGGCTTTTCAGTGCCTCAGCCTGGACTTAAACCATGCCCTGGGCTAGAAGATAGAGTCTTCTCTACAAAGGAAGGGAGAACCAGATAGTGTTGACCAGCAACAACGTTTACCACAGAAACAGCGCCCAGTCCTTAGCCAATAGCTGCTAATATCAAGGGGCAAAGGGAGGGAATACACAGACAAGATCCTGCCACAGGGGTAATCTGTTTGAATACCAATCCTGATCCCATCACTCATTATCTCCCTGCTGATCTCCATACCCTTGAAAACATCTTCCAGAACATTAGTCCTTGATTTTATTACAAATAATTTCAAATTGAACCCCCCTAAGGTTCAAAATCCCAGGTAAGAGAATCTGATTAGCATGCCAGGTAGTTTAGGTCATGTGCCCATGGTTTAGTTGCAAAGGGCAGGAAGAGGAAATTTCTGCCTCTTTCAGCTTTCACACTTGGCAGAAGGATGCTGTTTCTTCTTGAATTTAAGATTCCCTGTAAATGAGGGGTGTTCAGGTTTCTGGGCAGCCCAAACAAAAATGTGCCCTGTATCGTTTCAATGATTTGCATATTTACAAATTTTATATAAACAGATTTATACAGCATGTGCCCCTTTTTGGCCTGGCTTCTTTCACAGTATCATTATGCAAAGGTCCATTTAAGTTGTTGCACATATCAGTGCTGAGTACTATTCCATTGTAAGGACATGCCACATTTGCTTAGCCATTCACTTGTTGATGAACATTTGTAGTCTCTATCTTTTGGCTACTGCCAAGAAAGCTACCAAGAGCAGTCATGAACAGCTTTTTCTGGACATGTGCTTCTATTTCTCTTGGGTAAATATCTAGGAGTGGAATTGCTGGATTGTCCGGTAAGTGTGTGCTTGAACTGTTAAGAAACTGCCAAACTCTTTTCCAAGATGGTTGTGCCATTTTACATTCCCACCAACCATGGATGAGAGCTCCAATTCTCCAATTGTCATAATGCTTGGTATGGCCAGTTCTCTTAATCTTAGCCATTCTAATAGGTACATGGTGGTATATTATTGTGGTTTTAATTTCCATTTGCCTGAAGACTAATATGATTTTTTCATATCCTTATTTGCCTTCTGAATGTGTTTTGTTTTGCAAAATGTCTGCTCAAATACTTTGCCCATTTTTAATGTATTTCTTGCAATCTGAAGTTTCCTTTTCATTGTCGTAACTGTTTCTGCTCCTGTTTTCTACTATACATTCTATTGTTTTAGATTTTACATTTAGGTCAGTCATCCATTTGGGGTTAATTTTTATACCTGGTGCAAAGTACTGATCAAAGTTTGTTTTGTTTTGTTTTTTCTTTTGTTTGTTTGGGTTTTGTTTTTTGGTTTTTGGTTTTTGGGTTTTTTTTTGCATATGGATATCCAATTGTCCTAGACCCATTTTTTTAAAAGACTATCCATTCACTACTGAATTACCTTTTCTTATTTGTCAAAAATCAATCATCCATATACGTGTAGATCTATTTCTAGACTCCTGAGTTTGTCCCAATGATCTGTATGTCTATCTTAAACCATATGGCATTAATTACTGTATCTTTAAGTCTAAAATTATGCCAAAATAGAAAGCTTATTTAAAAATGCAAAAAGATAGAGACCTAACTGAAAATGAACAAAAGCTATGGTCAGTTTACAGAGAAGGAATTACAATGGCTCTTAAATGTGCAAGAAGATTCTCAACATCAGCCATAATAAAACAAACACAAATTAAGGCTGAGTTAAGATACAATTTACACCCTCAAATTTTCAAATACCAAAAACTTTAACGACACACTTTATATTGATAAGGATGTATGAAAATGGGTACTTTTACCCACTGGTGGCATGAGTTAAATTGGAATGACCCCTGTGGAAAACAGTTTGGCAACATTTACTCATTTGTTAAATGGGTATAACCTTTGACCCAGCAAGTCTGTTTCTAGAAATTTATCCTGCAATATAGTTCAATAAGTGTTCACAGATTATGTTCAACTATTTCCACTGTGGCGTTTCTTATAATGGCAAAGACAATAAACAACCAAAATGTCCAGCAATAGAGAACTGGTTACATAAATGATAAAGTCCTATAATAAACCACATTTCACTAGCAAAAGAATAAGTTAGATGTATGAAATGTAATGGAATGATCTTCAAAATATACTGATAAGTGAGATATTCAAAGTGCTGAAGAATTATTTTAGGATGCTGCCATTTGTGTGAAAAGGAAACCTATACACATTAAAAAATATATATGCCCTTATAGGTGCAGAATAGTTATGGAATATAAAACTGAACAGTGGCTGTCCTTGGGGATGAGATAATGGAGTCAGTGCTGAGGGAGAAGATAAGCATTATATAACTTCTCCTCTGTTTGAATTTTTTTGCTGTGTGTGTGTGTGTGTGTGTGTGTGTGTGTGTGTGTGTGTTTATTATAAAAAATATATTTTAAAAAAAATATATACTGGGGCGCGTGTGTAGCGCAGTCTGTTAAGCCCCACTTCAGCCAGGTCACGATCTCGCGGTCCGTGAGTTCGAGCCCCGCGTCGGGCTCTGGGCTGATGGCTCAGAGCCTGGAGCCTGTTTCCGATTCTGTGTCTCCCTCTCTCTCTGCCCCTCCCCCGTTCATGCTCTGTCTCTCTCTGTCCCAAAAATAAATAAACGTTGAAAAAAAAAATTAAAAAAAAAATAATAAAAGAAATGTATACTAGGGGTGCCTGGATGGCTCAGTCAGTTAAGCATCTGACTTCGGTTCAGGTCTGATCTCACGGTTCGTGAGTTCGAGCCCCGCATCAGGCTCTGTGCTGACAGCTCAGAGCCTGGAGCCTGCTTCCAATTCTGTGTCTCCCTCTCTCTCTGCGCCTCTCCCCCTCATGCTCTGTCTCTTTCTCTCAAAAATAGACGCTAAAGTTAAAAAAAAAAAGAAATATATACTAAAGGTATGCCATCTTAAAACAAGAGTGATTATCTCAGGAGAGGGTGATTATATTTGATTATCATTTTCTTCTTTATGCTTTTAAGCACTTAACCAATTTTATAACATGAAAATGTGCTATTTCTATAATCAGAAAACTAAGTACTCTTAAAACATTCTAGAAAAGGGTAAGAAGGGATTAACTTTACCTAATTGGACAATGGCTAAAAGAGGATGAAGAAAAAGGTGGTGTACTTTTTTTTTGGTCATTCATTTACACATATATACACACAGCACACAATTCAAAATATATTTCTGTAAGTAAAAATCAGTCATCAAGAAAGGTAAGGAAAGGGTGCCTGGCTGCCTCAGTCAGTAGAGCATGCAACTTTTTTTTTTAATAATTTTTTTTAAATGTTTATTCAGTTTTTGAGAGAGAAAGAGAGCACATGTGCAAGTGGGGGAGGGGAAGAAAGAGAGGGAGACACAGAATCCAAAGCAGGCTCCAGGCTCCAAGTTGTCAGCACAGAGCCTGACAGCTGCAAGATCATGACCTGACCCAAAGTTGGACGCTTAACCAACTGAGCCACCCAGGCACCCCAAGCATGCAACTCTTGATCTCGGGGTTGTAAGTTGGAGCCCCACACTGGGTGTAGAGATTATTTAAAAATAAAATCTTTAAGGGGTGTCTAGGTGGCTCAGTTGGTAAAATGCCTGACTCTTGATTTTGGCTCAGGTTTTGATCTCACAGTTGGTGAGATTGAGTCCCACATTGGGCTCCATGTTAGTACGGAGCTGCTTGGGATTCTCTCTCTCTCCCCCCTCTCTCTGCCTCTCCCTCTCTCTCCCAAAATAAATAAGCTTAAAAAAAATAGAAAATCTTTAAGAAAGAAAGAAAGAAAGAGAGAAAGAAAGAAAGAAAGAAAGAAAGAAAGAAAGAAAGAAAAAAAGGTAAGTAAGGAAGTACAACAAAAGAAACTAAAAGCAAACCATCTTTTGAAATCCTTTTTCAAATGGGACAAAGTTCTACCATCTGGTAGCATGTGAACTTGCAACCACATGAATCATTATGACAGTATCATTGTGACTTTTGAACGCTCTCATCATCAAAAGAGTCTAGTGACATCACCATTAGCAAAAGATTCAAACACCAGGAGAGTATTTTACAATATCTGATTTTTTTTTATGAAGACCCAAAAATATGATGATTGGGAAACATCCTAGGACTTCTAACATCACGAAAACTAATGGTAAGGTTCTTAGGAAGAAACTATGAAAGGTTGGGTGATCTGGTAAAATCATACGTAGGGGTCATCCCCAAACCTTGGCCTTGAAAGTATATTGTGCAAAATAGATGACACTTCAATATGGGGCTCAAAGTCACGACCCCAAGATCAAGAGTCACATGCTCCACCAACTGAACCAGCCAGGTGCCCCATGGGTAAACAGAAATCCTATTTAACACCTTTAACATAAGCTCAGTGCATTGGCTAGAGCCAAATATTCCACGTTAGTGCTTAATGCCTTTAATTTAGATTTTTAATCACTGTTTACAAGAATATACCTTTCAGAGAGCTCGTATATATTTTTAGTTTACTTGACCTATAGTCTTTGAGTAAATTATTAGTCTCAATACCTTTGTGAGGAAAAACTATATAAAAACCAACTTTGGAGGTAGAATGTATTCCAATACATAAAAACATCTTCATAAGGACCTCATTTTCTTTTCACAGAAGCACAAATGAAATAGAATGAGAGTTTTATTGAATTTCCTTATTCAGGGTGATAAAGAAATACAAAAGGAACATCACACTGTACCTAATCTAAAAAGTATCAGTTGGCATACTAAAAGGGATCTTTGTAAGCACTTCACACAAAACTTAGGTTTCCCTAAATCTGCCTTCTTCCTTAGGCCAAGCATTCTAGACTCAGCCAAATTTCCATAAATTAATTTTATAATTAATTAGTTATTAGAAGATGGCAAGGAAGTTGTTTCTTACTTTCCAAAAAACTCCTTTTCTTCTCTTTTTTTTCTAGGAGAGAATGAATTCTAAGTGGAAAATGCTGTTATTAACTTCATTTGCTTTATTGCTGATGTTGATTAAGCATCACTCCCGGTAAATATACAAGATTGATGAATCATCATCTTTAATGATTGGCAGAGTTGACCTAAAATGCTGAGTTTTGTCCAAAAAAAGGTTAATAAACACTCCCTAAATTAATCAGAGAGTATCTCCTCTTTGAGGAACTGATTACATTATAAATATATTAATTCTTTCATTTTTCAACATTCAACAAATATTTATTGAGTACCTTTTTGGTGCCAGGTCCTGTCCTAGGTGCTGGGAACTTATGCAGCTTTACATTCCAGGTCGAGAAGATGGACGATAAGCAAAGAAATCTATAATACAATGTTAGGAGCTTTGTATTGGTTTTAATGTTTATTTTTGAGATAGAGAGACAGAGCATGAGTGGGGGAGAGACAGAGAGAGAGAGGGAGACAGAATCTGAAGCAGGCTCCAGGCTCCGAGCTGTCAGCCCAGAGCCCAACGTGGGGTGGAACCCATGAACCACGAGATCATGACCTGAACCGAAGTCAGACTCTCAACTGACTGAGCCACTGACGCACCCCAGGAGCTTTGTATTTTATATAATAAGGCTACGAAGAAAGAAATAAAGCAAGATCAGAGAACAGAGAGTGTTGGGGGACTATTTTAGATACATCTTAAGCTATGACAATAAGAACACGACTCAAAGAAAACTACTATCGAAATATAACTGTACTGGAGAACACATCTGTTAACCTGCTAAAGTTCTCTTATAGAAAAATTCAAATTCTTACCTCCTCCATGCCTTCCTCATCTTTATGGTCTTTTTAAATAAGCAATGCAATGTTACCGAATGCTATTTGAAAATCAGCTATATTGTGGGAGCTAATGTCTTTAAAAATTAACCGTATTGTTTTGGTATCATGTTCTACATGTTATTTGTCCTCCTAGGGTGTTATGCCTTAATAGAAAGGTCTATCTTAGTCAAAAAGGAGATAATAGACCAGAAGCTCATAGCAGGCCCGGATTCCAGAACTGGAATGTCCCATCAGAACCAGATGCTATGCATTCCAGAACTGTAGCATTATGCCTGGCATGTAGTAGGTGTTTAGTAATCACTCGGCTAACAAATGAGTAAATGAATGGAACTGAATTCTAGATTTTTTGTTATTCCAATTGCAATAGGCGTTTGTTCAAATTTAACACTAAAATGTCTCTTTTTATTTATGTGAAGAATAAAGAACCACCTAGAGAAGATAGATCTCTGCTGGTAAGAATCTGTTCTGTAAATATTCTACAAACTGTATTGAGGGCAAACTGGCTGGAGTCGAGTGAGTTCTAATGGTAATGGCAATCGGAAGGCATATAAAACTGAATTCTCCAGAGACAACCACTGACAGATTTCTTGGGTATCAGTTCAGAAATAATCGGTGCATGTGCATATACACATGTATGTGAGTTTGTATGGACATGTATATGTGCACATCTCCAAATTTTGCTCCTTCAACACATTTACCTGCTTATACCAGATAAATTTTAGACATTTGCTATATTTGAAGTACCTCTGTCCAGGATATTTTTCTTTAGATTGACAGCCATCTGTGGTCCACCACATTTTCTACCATCGACCATTGTGTAGGACCCAAAAAATTATTAAAACCAAACCTCAAAAAAAAAAAAACCTGTTCTTAAAAGTTCTCCTTTTGTCACTCTACATGTTTAGTGCAGTTAGGCATGGAAAATTTGGATTTTGAAAGAGTATGAGTCTTTAGCAATCCTATATTAAAATATCTTTGGTTAAAAACACCTCCGAAATGTCAAGATGGGATGCACTTTCAAAGTCATTTTTTAATATTTGATTTTGAAATAATTACAGATTCATAGGAAGTTGCAAAGATAGTACAAAGAGGTCACATGTACCTTTCACTCAATTTCCCCCAGAGTTACATCTTACGTACCTGTCATGCAATATCAAAATAGGAAATTGATGCTGGGACAATGTATGGATATAATTGTATAACATTTTATCACATGTGTAGATTTGTAGATCACCAAGGTAATCAAGATACAAAATGATTCCATCACCACAAAGATCTCCTCTGAGCTACCATTTATACGCACCCCAACCTCCTCTCCTCAACCCTTCTAATCACTAGTACCATGAATCTATTTTTATCTTTACAATTTTGTCATTTTGAGAATGTTTTATAAATGGAATCATACAGTGTATGATCTATTGAGATGAGCTTTTTTCACTCAGGATAATGCTCTTGAGATCCAACCACCTTGTAGTGTATCTCAATAAATCACTCCTTTTTTATTGCTGTGTAGTATTCCGTAAAGGGACGTACCAAAGTTTGCTTAACCCTTCACCTACTGGGGGACATTTTGGGTGACAATTCTTTTCTTCCAGCACCTGAAAAATATTTTTCCACTTCCTTTTGGGTCCATAGTTTCTAATTAAAAACATCCATTTCATTCAAATTATTTTTCCCCTCTAGGTGAATCATTTCTTTCTGCTTGTTTTCAAGATTCTTTTCACCTTTAGCTTTCAGAAAATTGGCTATCATGTGCCTTAGCATGGATTCTTTTTGAAGTACGCTTCACACCCAGCATGGAGTCCAACACGGGGCTTAAACTCATGACCCTGAGATCAAGACCTGACCTGAGGTCAAGAGTCAGATACTTCACTGACTGAGCCATTCAGGCACACCAGCATGGATTTTTTTATTTTAGGTTTATCCTGTTTGGGGTTCATTCAGCTTCTTGAATCTGTATGTTTACGTCTTTTGCCAAATTTGGGGGCATGTTCAGCCATATTTTTAATTGTTTTTCAGCCCCATTCTCTTTCTTTCCTTCTGGGGTTCCAATTACATGAATGTTAGATCTTTTGTTTTTGTTCCATGTGTCCCCGAGGCTTGTTCTTTTTTTTTCTTCAATGTTTTCTGTTATTCAGTCTGCAAGTTCACTGATTCTTCCTCCATCCTCTCCATTCTGCTGTGAAGACTATTTATTGAGTTTTTATTTCAGTGTTATATTTTTAAGTTCTAAAATTTCCATTTGGTTCTTCTTTATATCTTCCATATCTTCAATAAGACTTTCTATTTCTTTACTGTGACTTCCTATTTTTTCATACATTTCAAGTGTTTGTAATCGCTCATTGAACACTGCCTTTGTCAGATATCCTTGTTAGACAATTCTAATATCTGTGTTATCATGGCATCTGTAGATTATCCTTTCTCATTCAAGTTGAGATCTTTTCTTGGACAATTTGGGGGTATTATGAGACTGGATCTTATTTAAATCTTGTGTTTTCATAGGCATCCTCTTAACACGGTGCTAGCTGGGAAATAGGGTGGCACCCCTGCATTACTGTCGGTTGAGGGATGAAATTTTAGGTTCTTGACTCTGCCTCCCTTGAAACCCAGTGGGGAGGGGCTCCTTGTTACTAATGAGCAGGGATGGGAGTTTGGGATCCCCATGTGCTCTCCATTGATAGAACCACAGGGGGATTGAGTAGTGGTGACTGTTTTAATACCCACTAATCCCCTCTAACTCCACACCAGTGAGGAAGGAAGGGAATCCCCATTATGGCCTGGTGAGAGTACACGTCTAGGCTCCCTACTTGGCCTTTGCTGGAGGGATGGAAATAGAGCCACGGATTTTCCTGTGGTATTGGGTTGGAGAACAGTGAGTAGTGTCTACAGATTCTTTGCCTTGCTAGGATGCCCTATTCCTGGCCCTTTGGCTATTAAGAGCAGCTTTTTCTCAGGTCTCTTTTTTTGTCTGTACCCATTGGCATTTCTGAGTCGCACCTAATCTGAGATACATGTGGCAGAAAACCCAGGGAGCCCACTGCCATGTCGATCCTTGAGTCCCAGTGCACCTACGTGATCTGCTTTCTTCTCTTTGCCTTTCACTCATTTGTTTACTTCACATATAATGTCCTGGGTTTTTAGCTATACTTAGTGGCAGGATAGGGAAACTGAGTACCTAGTCCATCTTTCTGGAAGTACAAATCACTTAAAGTTATTCTTATTTTACAAAATATCCCCAACTTATGAAAGAGAAGCCCCCTTATAACCTTGTTAATTAAATAGTTAACTTAAAAGCACAACAAAAACTTAGGTGGGTCCTATTTTTAAACGAAAATCAAAGACAAACATCTAGACCCCCTACTCCAACCCCTTTATTTTAACATGTAATAAAGTGTCTATCACATAGTAAGCTACTAATACTTGATAAATGAATTACATAAATCTGTATTTTTGTCTGAATACACATTATTTTTCCTGCTTTGTTAATTTTTAAAATATATCCCCCACTCAAGAACCATACTGTTCCCTGCCTTCCCACCTTTGGCTATGACCTCTTCACCCCACATCTCTTTCCTGAAATAACCCTTATCCTTCCAGACCCAGTTTACATATTTCATCTCCAAGTAGCTTCCCTTAACCCCACATTTAGGTTGGATGCCCCATCTATATGCTCCCATGGAGATCTGTGTTTTCCTATTAGCAGTTACCACTCTGCACTATAATCATCTATTTAATGTTGTCTTTTAAGCTAGTCTATTGGCTTTTAGAGGGCAGGAACTGATCTAAATGTTCACAGTTCTAGAACCAGCATCAAACAGTGCCTGCCGTGTTACAGGGACACAATAATTATTTGCTGAGTAAATGGATTACTCTTAACTTGACTTTCTCTTTGTACCCAGGGAAAATGAAAAAGAACTTTGGCTCTCAGACTGGTTTAATCCCAAGTAAGAAAGAATATTCTACACAAACACACACTAATGATAACAACAACAACAACTCAATTTAAATGGGGGAGGATTTTTTTCCATCATCAAATTGTACCTATCCTGGGAGCTTTCCAGGCCTTGGCAGTTTTTAGTTTAAAGTCTTTTATATATAAACCTAGTGTCTATTTATCTAGAATCAGGCAATTGAGGGTCATAATGAGAAAACTGTTATCTAGTTTAATGTTCCTGGTTTTATTAGGAGAAAGAAAAAAAATCTTTTTAGTAACAGCCCAAAAATGCCATTAATGACTCCTCTTGATTTTGGCATTAATACTTGGGGGAAAATCTCATTCTTTTTTTTTTTTTTTTTTTTTTTTTTGTTTTTTTAGGTGGGGGAGGGGCAGAGGGAGAGGGAAAGAGAGAATCTTTTTTTTTTTTTTTTTAATTTTTTATGTTTATTTTTGAGAGAGAGGGAGAGACAGAGCGTGAGCAGGGGAGGGGCAGAGAGGGAGACACAGAATCCGAAGCCGGCTCCAGGCTCTGAGCTGTCAGCACAGAGCCCGACACAGGGCTCAAGCTCACGAACCGCGAGATCCTGACCTGAGCCGAAGCAGACGCTCAGCTGACTGAGCCACCCAGGCGCTCCAGGGGAAGACAGAATCTTAAGCAGGCTCCACACCCAGTGTAGAATCCAACACAGAGCTTGCCACAGGGCTCAATCCCACAACCCTGGGATCATGACCTGAGCCAAAATCAGGAACTGAATGCTTAACCTAACCAACTAAGCTACCCAGGTGCCCCAGAGAATCTTATTCTTTATGATGGCTATCTAGTATTCTATTTTACGGCTACATACCATAATTTATTTAGTCAGTTCCCTATTGGTTTTGAATCATTTGCAGTTTGAAGGCTATTGTTAATAATGTTTTGATGAATATCTTTGCACATATATTTTTGTACACTCTTGTGTGAAATTATCCATATGATAAATTCCTATTGTAGCATCATTAGATTAAGAGATATAGACATTTTAGGAGCACTTGGGTGGCTTAGTTGGGTAAGCATCCAACTGTTGATTTCTGCTCAGGTCGTGATTTCACAGTTTGTGATTCAAGCCCCCTAGTAGGCTCTGCACGGATAGTGTGGAACCTGCTTGGGATTCTCTCTCTCCCTCTTTCTCTGCCCCACTCTCTCCCACCTCCCCTCCCCTCTCTATCTCTCAAAATAAATAAATAAGCTTAAAAAAAAGATTTAAATTTTTTAAAAAATGAGATGCAGACATTTTAAATTTTTACTCAGGTTGCTAAATTGCCTTTTAATAATTATACCATTTATTTTTTAATCTATAGTGGGTGAATGTTAATTTTATTTGTTTTATAAATTTCCATTTTATTTTAGTTGTATCAAACATTTTTTTATTGGCAAAACTATTAGTTAAAATATCTCAATTCATTTTGCACTTCCATAATTATTGTTCAATTTGATCATCTTTTATATGTGTTATTTATATTTCATCTTCTGTGAATTCCTTTTTCATATTTATATTTTTAAAATAACCTTACATGCACACAATTAGATTAATAACAATCTTTGTGGGGTGCCTGGGTGGTTCAGTTGGTTGGGCATCTGACTTCAGCTCAGGTCATGATCTCACAGGTTCATGAGTTTGAGCCCCGCATGAGACTCTGTGCTGACAGCTCAGAGCCTGGAGTCTGTTTCAGATTCTGTGTCTCCCTCTCTCTCTGTCCCTCCCTGCCTTGTGCTCTGTCTCTCTCTGTCTCAAAAATAAACATTTTTTTAATAATAATTTAAAAAAAATTTTTTTAATAAAAAAATTTAAATAATAATCTTTGCTACATGACTCACTCTCATCATTAGGTTTTTCAAAGCCCAGTCATTATTTATTTATGTGCTTTCTCACTTATTTCTGTTTTCTTTTAAGTTTATTTATTTTGAGAAAAACAGCAAGCAGGGGAGGGGCAGAGAGAGAGAGGGAGAGAGAGAAAACCAAGCAGGCTCTGCACTGTCAGCACAGAGCCCACCTCGGGGCTCAAACTCAGGAACCATGAGATCACGACCTGAGCCGAAACCAAGAGTCAGATGCTGAACTGACTGAGCCACCCAGGTGCCTCTCTTGCTTATTTTTAGTGAAACAAAACCTCAACATTCAATAACTTCAACATCCAGCTATCCACCTCTGTCTTTCCTAGGACCCCCATTCTGTCTCCTCACCCTCTAGCCTTGAAACAACCTCCATCCCGAATCCTGCTTCATCATCCCCTTGCTTTCTCTTGTTTTAAGTGTATATCTTCCATTTGTATTCTGGAACAAGTATATTTTAAAATTACAGCTGTTTGTAATTTTTTAAAGAAGATATAATACCACGTGTAATCTCCAGGGACTCATTTTGACCCTTAATATTAGATTGCTAAGATTCATCCAAATTGCATATGACTGTCATTCATTTTGATGGCGGCATTACAGTTAACTGTAGAAATATACCACAGTTGGCTCATCCCCTGCCTTATCAGTGGGCACTTGGACTGCGTCTAGATTTTTGTTATTTTGAGCCTTAAGAGGTAACACTCTTGTAAGAGGCCTTTCCAAAGAATGTGTTTACGATAGGAAAAAAAAAAAACGTAGATAAAATAGCTGCCCGATTCTTTCTCTGACCTCATCTTCAACCATTGTGTCCCTCACCCACTCCTCCAATCATACTGGCTCCTTGTTGTTCCTCAGAAACACCAAGCAAGCTCTCACCTCGGGACTTTGCACCTTCTGTGCTCTCTGCATGGACTGCTTACCCTCCAAGCAGCCAAATGGCTCATTCTCCCACTCCCTTCAAATGCTGTTTTATCAGTGAAGTCTTCTCTAGCTACTCCCTTTCTCCCTTACCCAAATTTATTGTTCTCAGTTGCTCTCCCCAACATCTGACATACTGTATATTTGCTTGCTTATTCATTTACTATCTGCCTTTCCCACAAGAGTGTGCCTAGAAAAAGAAAAGCCTAGATATAGTAGGGGTTCGATATTTGTAGAATAGATAAATACATGAGATCTTCTGTCTAATTGAAGTGACAGCGCCTTCATAACAATGTAAAAGTAGTGGGAGAAGGCACTGCACTTTATTATTAAGCATCATATTGGCTTTTAGTTTAAAATGAAATGACCTCTGCATTATGGAGATATGAGGGAAGAAGCTCATTTTTGGTTCTTATTAAGTACAAAAAACTATAAGCTTAAAGTAAATATGTGAGAATAAATGTCTCAGAATAGCCAAGAAAGTGTGAAAAAATAAGAAAGTTAAAAGGATTTTGCCTAGGGGCACCTGAGTGACTCAGTTGGCTAAACGTCCAACTCTTGATTTCAGCCAAGGTCACGATCTCATGATCATGAGATCGAGCCCCACACTGGGCTCCACACTGGGGGTGGAGTCTGCTTAAGATTCTCTTTCCCCCTCTGCCCCACTCTGCTCATGCTCTGTCTCTCATGCTCTCTCTCTCTCTCTCAAAAATAAAATTTTTAAAAGAGAGGGTTTTGCCTTAAATAGTCAAACATATTTTGACATCATTGTGATCAAATCAACATGGAATAGATCAAAGGAGTAGTAAATCCAGAATTAGGTCACAGTATGTATCAAAGTTGATATATAACAAAAATGGCATCTTAAAAATCAGTGAGGAAAGGACAGATTAGTTCATAAATTATACTGACACTATTGGTGATCTAAGTGGGGGCAAAATGGGGCATTAATCCTATGGCATAAAGATAAATTCCTGATAGACTACAGATTTAAGTGTAAAAAATAAAGCAATAAAAAAAAAATCTTGCTAGAAAATCAGTAAGACAGGGGCACCTGAGTGGCTCAGTCGGTTTAGCGTCTGATTTCGGCTCAGGTCATGATCTCGCGGTCCGTGAGTTCGAGCCCCACGTCGGGCTCTGTGCTGACTGCTCAGAGCCTGCAGCCTGTTTCAGATTCTGTGTCTCCCTCTCTCTCTCTGACCCTCCCCCGTTCATGCTCTGTCTCTCTCTGTCTCAAAAATAAATAAACGTTAAAAAAAAATTAAAAAAAAAAAAAAGAAAATCAATAAGACAACATGTAAAGTCTAGGTAAGAAGGAAATCCTCTTAATCCATGCTGAAAACCTACCACCTATTTAAAAAGATGTATTTCACTATATACAAATTTTAAACTTTGATTTGGTTTAAAAACAAATTAACAATTCAATAGAAAAACATGAAACTCACATTAGAGGTAGCCAACGCGTATAAGAAAAGATACTCAAGTTCACTAGAAATTAGAGAAATGTAAAATAATGTAGTAATGAACTACTGGAATCTTTTTAAAGCCACAATCTAATAGTATAGGGAAAATGCTGGTGGGAAGGTGAAGTATTTCAGCCTTTTAAAAAATAATTGGGTAAAAACTATGAAAGATGAACACATGAGGTTCCTGGGTGGCTCAGTCAGTTAAGTGTCTGACTCTTGATTTCGGCTCAGGTCATGATCTTGAAGTTTGTGAGTTAGAGCCCCACATCAGGCTCTCCACTGCCACTGTGGAGCCTGCCTGGGATTCTCTCTCTCTCCCTTTCTTTCTGCCCCTCCCCTGCTCACACGTGTGCACACATGTGCTTGCACTCTCTCTTTAAGAAAAATATTTTTTAATGAACATACATATACAGCAATCCTATTCCTGGGACTAGCCATTAAAAATAACAGCAACAAGGGGAGCGTGGGTGGCTCAGTCTGTTGAGCATCCGACTTCAGCTCAGGTCATGATCCCACGGTTCATGGGTTCAAGCCCCACATTGGGCTCTGTGTTGACAGCTCAGAGCCTGCAGCCCGCTTCTGATTCTGTGTTTCCCTCTCTGCACCTCCCCTTCCCATGCTCTGTCTCTCTCTCTCTCTCTCTCTCTCTCTCTCTCTCTCAAGAATAAACATTAAAAATTTTTTTAAAAGATAATAGCAACAATACCTAAGGACATAAGATTAAGGTTTGTTGCATCAGTTTTTATAATGACAGAAATTCCAGGAATAAAATGCATATACCTAGTCATAAGAAAATGGCTAAACAAACTGTCCACACCTTGGAATATTATGCAGCCATTACAAAGAGTGAATAAGAACTAGTCCAGATAACCTGGAAGGATTTCCACAAGGTTGTGATGAGTAGAAAGACAAGCTGCAGGAAAGTATGCGTTATCTCATCATAATAAACAAGATTTTAAAAAAATTTATTTACTTATTTTTGAGAGAGGGAAAGAGAGAATTCGTGCATGAGCGAGGGAGGGGCAGAGAGAGGGAAAGAGAGAACCCCAAGCAGGCTCCATGCTGTTAGCCCAGAGCCTGACTCTGGGCTCGATCTCACCAACCGTGAGATTATGACCTGAGCCAAAATCACGAATTGGACGCTCAACCTACTGAGCCACCCAGGCGCTCCAAAATAAACAAGATTTTTAAAGCCTGCATATGTGTGTGTACTTATGTATGTGTGCATATTGTGCACATGTTATCTATACAATTGGATATGAATATGGAGGGAAAAAGAAAAGAGCACAGATGAGGCTGCAAATATGGCAGGCCAGCGGCTAGGAAGAGGAAAGTGGGAAGCTACGTGACGTGATGCAGGGGTAGATGCGGGAAACATACACCCTGGAAATGCTCTAGTACTCTCATGGTTCTGTCTGCTTATGGTATATTTATCTCTGCTATATCACTTTAGCTTCTTACACTTTACAGACTCATGCACAGTTCCTTAAAACTGTATATAGGTCCATATAGCCTTGATTTACAGGAAGAGTCCCCATCCTCTCTCTCCAGATCTATTTTTCGAACAAATTATAACCTCCCATATTACTGTCATGAATCCCATCTCAGCAAATCTTAGGAACACCTTCTAGCATTGAAATCACTTCTAATTCAGTGTAGCACCTATTCTCTTTTTATTACGAATGTGGATATCTTAGCCCATATATATGATTTCCCTCCTTCGTTAGTATACTTCTTTGTAAGTCGCACCTATGATAGTCTACAGTACTATGACACTTGAGCATACTATCTGTGTACCTTCCTTCTGCAAATTTTCATTGTAAGCAATATACTTATGAGCAGGTCATTTTGTATCCTGTTGAACACCCTCTGCTTGGGCATGGTGAGGTATTTCCTAAGCTCCTCAGATACTGAATCTATCAGGGTATGAGAGAAACAACTCAACTAAGATGAAGTAACTTTAGTGAAGGAATGGTTGGCAGAGATTGGAACAAGGTTAAGAGACCCAACAAAGGACATGGAAGCATCCAGAGGCTTCAACAGTAAGAAGCTCTTATCACCCTCGGCCCAAAGGGACAAGGGAAGGGATGGTGCTCCTGGAGACCAGAGATTTCTGGAACCATGAAAGAGCTGCCCAACATAAGCTGTAGCTGCATATGGACACAGCCACTGGCAAGACCTCAACAAAGCTGGGAGAGAAAAGAGACAACTTGTTTTCCTGCCCTCTGATCTTACGTGGGTACCTCCCATTAGCAGAACCCACTGCAAGCCACAGGGCAGGGAACACTGGGTGATCAGTGTGCTCCCAAGGCAGGCCAGGTAGAGAAGGCTAAGGATGGACAGGGGAATTATAAATGGAGAATAACTAACACAATCCACCTTTCTGACTTAGATGGAGAAGCTCATGTTCCCCAAACACGAGAAACAAAGTCACATCAGCTGGCGGGTATCATCGAGGTGATGGAAATCTAGCCATATTCCCACTGGAAACCTAGATCGTAACATCTGCCATCTCTAGTATTCTTCATGTAAGGTGGCAAAGGGGAGAAAATAATTAACATAGCGGATCACGACTACAGTCCTACCTCTGTAGCTGTTCAGGAGGCTGGCAACAAAAGGAGGCAGTTAATAATCACCATTGCATGGTTTCTTTATCCTCTGCTAATCCCTTTGATGGTCAGAGTTTCTATTCGATAGGGTTACTCAAACCTCCATCCCTGGAGAGTCTGGTTCCCTCAGTGGTCTGACCTTACTGAGTTGCCCCAATTTCCCACTGACCATTATTACTGGAAATGAGGTAGCTGGGGGCACTCCCAGAGAGTCCTTTGCATTCCATATGAAGCCCTGCTTGCCATCCTTGTATAACCGCATCTTCCTATCTTCTCGGTGATGAAGATCAGTCATGCCAACCAGTACAGTAATGCCATTTTCTGCCTGTTGGCTCAGCAGCATGGGGAACCATCAGTTTCACAGAACCATGACTTTCTCCCTAGAGCAAAGACTCCTCCCCTGGGAACTGAGAACTCTAAACACACTGGACCCAAAGTCACAACAACAGCAAGCAAACATTCTATAAGTGAATTATTGGATGTAATCGTGAGCAGGGACATCCTCACATCCACCTTGTTTTGTGAACTGTGCATTCTAGCTTTGGAAGGTACAGTATCTCACGCTGCTCATTGAGTCAAAGCGGGAATGGCGAACTACTACAGAAAAGTACCTCAGCCTTTTCAGGGAGTTGTCTCGGAACTAACACTGAAAATGAGATTTCCCTGGCTAGTCCACATTCTACCAGGCCAGGTGCCTCAACACAGGGAGGCACACAGACCAGAGAACTTTGTGGAAGTGGCCAACTGCCACACTACTCTCGCCATGAAATGGGTAGCTTAGACAGAGGCAAAGTTATGTGTGATACGAAGGCAACTAATAAGATATTCTGCAAGTCAACAAAGTTGGCAGATTTGTAGGTATGAAAAGCAAATCCCTACCCAGAACATAAAACGTTCCCCTGAGGGAAAAGTGTTGCCCCTTTCTTTATGGGGTCTAATATAATCAACCAGCCATCATTTGGCTGGCTGGTTCCCATGGGAAATGGTGTCACCCTGTGGGCTCCAATTGGCCCCTGCTGTTGGCAAGCTGGGTGCTCAGCACTGGCTCTAGCTTGGTCTTAGCAATGGGATGTCCATGTCACTGAGGCCGTGCATAATCCCCTTGGACTCCAAGTAGCTGGGGCCACTTTATACCGAGACACTAAGTCAGTCACAAGGGAGACCGGGCAAGGTGTCTGACTGACACCCAGAGGGCAGATTATCTTATCCCCCTGATTGCTGAGCATGTCCTTTGCAGAGAATGCCCCCTGGGCAGCATTTACCTTCCAGGTAAAGAGTTTCGTACCTGTAAGAGAAACCTAATGACTCTAAATCTCTTCTACTCCTTCCTCTTCTGTTTTATCAAATAATTTCTAAACACAAGTTTTTAACTGCCTTCTGCTTTCAGAGACTTTTTCTTTCGTTCTAATAGCAAATCTTTAATCTTCAGACCCTTTCCCATTCTCAAATAGATACTGATTAGCCTCTGTGATGTGCCTAATTTATAAGCATCATCACTGTGATAAGGGTACATCTGTCCAATATTAAAGTGGAGTCTGAGACTTTTGAGTCAAATACAAGTGTATGGCCATAAATTCTAAGTATAAGAAGGGTTTAAAAGTAAATGTATTAAAAAAAACAAACAAATGTGTAAGTTTGAAAAAATCCTTAAAATAGTAAAAGGGGGTACTTTTCAAGAATTTTGTTATTATTATTAATGTACTATTAAGGGTTGCCAAATTCTACCCTTGTCTGGGTCTAGATTTGTAATTAAAACCTGTAATTACCAAAAGCAAAATGGCTTCACACTTTGTGTTCAATTCCTTCCAAAATGAAGGCCTTAAGTTGCTTTATTTTTATTTTTATTAAAAATTAAAAAAAAAACTTTAACATTTATTTATTTTTGAGAGAGAGAGAGAGAGCATGAGCAGGGGAGGGGCAGAGAGAGAGCGAGATACAGAATGTGAAGCAGGATCCAGGCTCTGAGCTGTCAGCACAGAGCCTGATGTGGGTCTCGAACCCACAAACCATGAGATCATGACCTGAGCTGAAGTCGAAAGCTTAACCTACTGAGCCACCCAGGCACCCTGGCCTTAATTTGCTTAAATAGTTTAATGTCCTCCCTCCAACCAAACTGTTTACTATTACTTTTGTTTCCTTATTTTGTCTTTTGGGGGGTTGTTTATTATTCCTAATTCTGCTTCTGCTGTTATTTTGTTATTATTAGAAGCAAATGTAATATCATCTCCCTTTTTGGACTAATCTTATTTTCTTCCAAGTTGCACTGATGGGCCTACCGCATTAGGAAGGGTAGAAAGAAGGTACTCTAGGAAAAGAAAAAGGAAGAGAAAGATGAGAAAGGGGTATAAAAAGAAAGGAAGACATAAGCAGACAGTAGTGCTTTCTGTTTTAGGCAATAATCAGAGAAATGTTCAGACAATGAGCTGTCGGTTTAAGCTATAGTCAGAGCTCAAGGAAAAAAATCCCTGGGCTCAAAAGGCAAGGTTTTTTTTGTGATCTCTACACCCAACATGGGGCTCAAACCTACAACTCCATGCTCTACTGACTGAGCTGGCCATGCGCCCCTCAAAAGGTAGTTTGGTATAATGACCAAAGCACAGATTCGGAAAGCCAACTGGCTGATTATGAATCCTGATTCTGCCATTTATTAGCTGTGTGACACTAAGTAATTTACTCAACCAATCTGCGCCCAAGTTTCTTCATATGAAAAATAGAGACAATGATGGAATTTATATTATAGGACATTGCAAGGATTAAATAAATAGTGTAAAGCACTTAATCACCATGCCTGGCACTTAGTTAAGTACTTTATAATGATTAGCTACTGTCACTTGGAGAACAACATTTGCTGTCATAATAAGTGGTACTCTCTTAATCGTTTTTCTTGTTTGTTCAACAGAAAACGTCCTGATGTGAAAACGACAACTGATTGGTTTGCGCCGATCATCTGGGAAGGAACTTACAACAGACAAGTCCTGGAAAAGTACTACAAAAGGCTGAACATTACCATAGGCTTGGCTGTATTTGCTACTGGAAAGTAGGTGCTACTAACATTCATCCTTTTTTATTTTGGAAACATATGGATAAGCACCCGTGAACTCTCTACATCCAAACAGCCACTCATAATTAACCCTAATCATGATTTCTGGCTGGTCTGCATAATTACTTGTAGTGGTTATTTTCTCCAGCCATGGCTGATTTCTTAACACGACTTGGAATCTTTCTATTAATATCCATTTAGCTCACTTTTCCTTTCTTCTCAATAAATTTTATGGCTTTTCTCAGCCCCCGCTCCCCAAGCTCACTACACCCTCTTTCGCTAACCAACACAGTTAAGCTCTAAATGCAATTTCTACCCACCTTCCTACTGGTAGTTCTTTAGCAACAATGTTCTCCTGCAAGTTTAAGTGACATGTCTTCTCCTGATGAGTTTTAGCAAAGTGAATGTTTGGTCTTCCGTGTTTCACAGGTTTGTGGATCAGTACCTGGAAAAGTTCCTCCAGTCTGCTAATAAGCACTTCATGACTGGCTACAATGTTATCTTTTACATCTTGATGGATGACTTCTCCAAACTACCTCCCATAGAGTTAGGGCCCCTTCGAACATTTAAACTATGTACTGTACTCAAACAACATGTGTGGAAAGACTTCAATTACATATACATGAAAAACTTGGATACGTACATCATAGAACATATCCAACATGAAGTCGACTTTCTCTTCAGTATGACTGTAAACCAGATCTTCAAGAATGACTTTGGGGTGGAAACCCTGGGCGAGTCTATAGCTCAACTCCATGCATGGTGGTATTTTAGACATGCTGAAAATTTCCCCTATGAGAGAAGACCTAAATCAGCAGCTTTCATCCCTTTTGGAGAGGGAGATTTCTATTACCAGAGTGCAGTTTTTGGTGGCACACCCCGTGAGGTTTTAGCCTTCATTAAAGAATATCAAAAAGGAGTTACCAGTGACAACAGAAATGGACTCAAGAGCATATATGAACATTATTTAAACAAATATTTGTTTATCAATAAACCCACTAAGTTGTTATCACCAGAATACAATTGGGATCCAAATTTTAGAACTCCCCCACAAATTAAACATGTGAAGATAGCATGGCATTCAAAGAGCATTTGATGGTTGTATCATTAGGTTTATGGATTAATAAGTGAATCACAATAATTCCTCAACTACGAAACATTAAACGTCTCCGTGTTTTTGGAAACTTACAAAAATGTGCAATCTTCCAAAATAAATTGTTTTTCTCCTTGCAGTTTTAAACCATCTAAATCTACCTAAATTGGAGTAAGAATAAATGGGTGTTAATTTAATATTAATGCACAGTGGTGTTATTAGCTACATATTATAAATAATGTGGAAATACTTTTGGAGGCACAAAATGAAGAAACACTCCTGGTTCAGAAAATAAAGATGGGTGGATGGATAGATAGATACACGTGTACACACACACACACACACACACACACACGCACGCACACACACAATGTCAAAGGGATATATGTAAAGGGAAAAAATATTCATCAACTCACTCATTAAAAACTCTGTTTTTCAGTGTTGGGAGATACAGTGCTTGTAAGTATTCTCAATTAGCATTTAATCTGTCTAGTATCTGATTGAACTTAGGTGAACTAGAGACATTCTACCAAATACATCTTACTTTTATGGTTGCAATGATGTTGGGTGCATGGTTTTTAATGCTACAGGAATTTATTTATTTATTTATTTATTTATTTATTTATTTATTTATGAGAGAGAGCACGCGAGTGGGGGAGAGGGGCAGAAGGAAAGAGAGAGAGAATCCCAAGCAGGCTCCATGCTCAGCAGAGTCTGATGAGGTGCTTGATCCCACGACCCTGGGATCATGACCTGAGCCGAAATCAGGAGTTAGACACTCAACTAACTGGGCCACCCGGGAGCCCCAGGGACTCTTTTGTAAAGAGTTATCAACTTAACTCCATGGTAAATATATTCTTTTTGGTGCAGTCAGGGATAGAAAAAATGTTAAGATATAGAGAGAGAGACTATACATTTTATAAAATTTACCTCAAGCAGCCTACGGTCCAGCAGGGGAGATAAAACTATAAATATCTCTTTTGGAAATTTAGAAGTGCTAAAACGTAAGGAAGACATGGCCAAACTGCCGTAGTGGTTCAAGAAAGGAAGCAACTACCTCAGAAGAACCTTTACTATGTAGTCACATCAACATGCTTCCACAAATGAATGGAGCATTATAGCATAGTTATAATAACTGGAGGTTCTAAAGTCACAATAAGTTATTATTTTAATCCTTTTTTGTTGGCTAAAAACTAAGGTTTAGTAAGTGTTCTATAAAAGATAAAGATTATTGGCTATTAAAACACTAAAATTGGGGCACCTGGGTGGATCAGTGGTTAAGTGTCCAACTTCCACTCAGGTCATGATCTTGCAGTTCCTAAGTTCGAGCCCCACATCAGGTTCTGTGCTGACAGCTCAGAGCCTGGAGCCTGTTTCAGATTCTGTGTCTCCCTCTCTCTGTCACTTCCCCACTCATGCTGTCTTTCTCTCTCTCAAAATAAATAAACATTAAAAAAGTATTTTAAAGAACACTAAAATTATAAAGGAATATTTTTAAAGTAATTTTTAAATGTTTATTTTTGAGAGTGAGAAAGTGTACGTGCATGAGTAGGGAGGGGCAGAGAGAGAGAGAGAGAGAGAGAGAGACAGATGATCTAATAGCACAGAGGCCGATGTGGGGCTCCAAACTCACAAACCATGAGATCGTGACCTGAGCTGCAGTTGGACACTTAACTGACTGAGCCATCCAGGTTCCCCTGTAAGTAATATTGATAACAACTATGGCAGGCAGATCTTACGATGGTCCCCAATAACCCACCTATCCTGGTGTTCCTGTCCACCCCCTACCACCCTTACTTTCAGTATGAGCTGAATATAGTGACTTGCTTCTAACCAATAGAATATGACAAAGGTAATGGACTATCACTTTCATGATTAGGTTACATCAGATTGTCACCTCTGTCTTACTAGCTGACTCTATTTATTACTGCCTTTGACTAAGCAAGTTGAAATGTTGGAGAATCCTCACAACAAGGAACTGAGGGCCGTCCTCAGACAATAGCCAGAAAGGAAGTGAGGCAATAGCCAGAATAGTCAGTCCAACAACCCTCAAGGAACTACATGCTGCCAACAACCACGTACATGAGCTTGAAAGATCTTTCCCTAGTTGAGTCTTCAGCTGAGACCTTATCTCCGGCCAACACCTTGATCGCAACCTTGTGAGAGAGCCACAAGTAGAAGATCCAGCTAAGTCATGCCCAGATTCCTGGACCACAGACATTGAGAGATAATGAACATGCGCTGTTTTAAGTTTGTTACGTTGTTTTAATTTGTTATGGATAAATAGCTAACTCATACAGATTTCGCACTTGAAAGCGGGGTGGTGACATAAAAAAATACCTACAATTGGAGTGGTTTTGGAATTGGGCAGTGGGTGGAAGCCGGAAGGATTTTTTAGAGCATGATAGAGAAAGCCTGAATTGCTTTGAACAGATGGTTGATAGAAATCTGGACTTGGAGGACACTGCCAGGGGCAGCTCAAAAGGAAGTGAGGAACATATTTCTGGAAACTGGAGGAAGGGGGATCTTTGTGACAACACTGCCTACACCAGTTATATGGAAAACAGAATGTGTACCCATGAGCTTGGTGATACAAAGAGATTTCTAAGCTTTCTTCTTGCTGTTTGTAGTAAAATGTGAGAGGAGAGGGGGATTGAGGAAAGAACTGTAAAATAAAATGGGCTTCTCTCTTCGAGACTTTTGGTCCTAGACAAGAGACATAGACCCACTTTTCCCTGTTATTCACCTCCAAATACAACCAAAAACTCCTGGAAATAATGACAGACAACCATAAGAGGATTCTGAGAGGTAGAGGGAAGATAGCAGATTGGCTAGGGACCTTCGGACTTGAGAAGCAATGCCCCATTCCCTGAGATTTCTTTCCTCTCCCATGTACCTCAGAGTGGGCACTGGAAAGGCACACAGCTCAGAACCACCAAAAGCACAGACAGAAAAAGCTGTAGGAAAAGCCAGCTTTTTTTCTGGCTGAAGGCCCAGGAAAGAGGCAGCTCATCAGAGACTTAGTGGGGAACCCCATCTCCACGCCTTATCTGGCTGGCCTACTCTATCTGCACCAGCAGCACCCGCAAAGAGCAGGCAGAGAATTCCTCCCAGGAGCGCCGAGAGGCCCAGTGTCTCCCGGCCCTCCACAGAGCAGTAGAGGGAGACCCATTCCGGCATCTCCTGGCCTCCACCCAGTGAAAGATGACCCCCACCACTACCACCAGAGGCATAAGGAGGCCCAGGTGCATGCTTCTCTCCCTCAGGGGCACTGACAGAGATAGAATAAGAAGCTTATCAGCACCAGATGACCTAGAGAGAAGGTCCTGGAAAACAACACCCTGTCTCACATGTCCAGCATCCTCCACCCACCACCCGGAGGCACTGGGGAGCCCAGGAAAGCACCTTCCACTCCCTCAGACAATACAGCAGCAATGAGGCAGGCATTGGGTGGCTCGGAGAGCAGGCTCAGGGAAGCACCCACAGCCCCTTAGCCTAGTATTTTCCACACTCCCCTTAGCAGGACCTGCCTGGGGAAGTACCCTCCACCCTACAGACGGCACCTGCACGATCAAGCAGGAGCCCTGATGGTGCCAGGTGAATGAAATGGGCCAGAGCTGGGGCGCCTGGATGGCTCAGTCATTTAAGCGTCTGACTTTTGGTTTCAGCTCAGGTCATGATCTCACAATTTCATGAGTTTGAGCCCTGCATCAAGTTCTATGCTGGCAGTGTGGAGCCTGCTTGGGATTCTCTCTCTCCCTCTCTCTCCCTCTCTCTCTCTGCTCCTGCTCCACTTGTACTGTCTCTGTCTCTTTCAAAATAAATAAATAAACTTAAAAAGGGTGGGCGCCCCCGGGAAGAACAGCACTGTATAGGCTCTGAATTCTATGTTATCATTGGAACCACAGCCCAGAAAAGAAAGCCAGGGACTGTGCACTAAACATAAACAGGGTGACTGCCTGCTGAAATAAAAGACTTAAATAGGATCCAGGATTTCAAAACTTGATATTCAAAATGTCCAGGATACAAAAAAAAATAAATAAATTCATACCAAGGACAAGGAAAGCCACAACCCAAACGAGAAAAGGTAATCAACTGATGCCAATATAGAGGTAAATCAGATGCTGGAATTATCGGACAAGGATTTAGAGCAGACATCATAAAAAATGCTTCAACGGGTGCCTGGCTGGCTCAGTTGGTGGAGCACACGACTCTAGATCTCAGGGTTGGGAGTATGAGCCCCACGTTAGGCACAGAGATCACTTTAAAAAAAAAAGCTTCAACAAGCAATTCCAAATTATCTCAAAAGAAATAAAAAAAATAGAAAACGTCAGCAAAAATGTTTATTAAATGAATAATATTTAGCAAAAACTATCCGTGGGAGAACACATACCGTGTACTATCATTTATATATCACTTTACAGAATGCAAAGTAGCAGTACATACTGCTTAGGGATATATACACATAGGCAAAAATATAAAAACATGAATTGCAAAGACAATCACCAAATTTGTGATTTGGTGATAGAAAGGAAATGCAATCAGAAAGGGACACACAAGGGCGCCTGGGTGGCTCAGTCGGTTAAGCATCCGACTTCGGCTCAGGTCATGATCTCGCGGTCCGTGAGTTCGAGCCCCGCATCGGGCTCTGTGCTGACAGCTCGGAGCCTGGAGCCTGTTTCAAATTCTGTGTCTCCCTCTCTCTCTGACCCTCCCCCATTCATGCTGTCTCTCCCTGTCTCAAAAATAAATAAACGTTAAAAAAAAAAATTAAAAAAAAAAAAAAAGGGACACACAATATATTTCATCGGTATGTGAAACGTTTTATTTCCTAAGTTTGGTTATCAGTACTAGGGTGTTCATTATAACAGTCTTTACATTTATATGTGTGAAATATAATTTAAAAAATGACTTTATTGAAAAGCTCTGAGTGACCTCTGTCTCCTGTAGTTCAAAAGTTTTCACTCAATACGTTAAACAAAGCTTTAGAGCTTCATGTTAATCTTTGCTGTAGCCTTTAAAGCTTTTAAGTTATGAAATCTATTGCCCCTACCAAAGACTATACAAAATGAATATATTTCAAAGAAACAATATATATTATTTATACATATAATATATATGTATAGTCACTATCTATGATAAAATCTAAAACACCACCAGTACCTTAGAAGAAAGATTGTCAACGTTCTATTTCTTAACTGAGGTAGCAATTTCTATTTAAAAAGAGTAATAAAAGTGACACTCACAAAGTTAGACAAGAAAAAAAGAGAAAACACAAATATCCATTGTCATAAATAAGAAGAGAGACATTACCAATACAGATATTTCAAATATAATAAAAGGATACCATGAAACAAACATTTCTAATAAATTTGAATATATGGAAGAAATGTAAATTGTTAAAGAAAAATATAAAATTGCAAAGGACACAAGAAGAAACAGAAAAATAAAATATCTTAAAGAAATTGAGTAGAGAAGGGAAACGAGTTGTTCCCCAAAAATAAGTGGGCCCTGGGAGGAATGTGAAAGGGATTAAGAGTACACTTATATGTACATTGAGTCGTGTACAGAATTGTTGAATCACCATATTGCACGCTTGAAACCTATATAACACAGTATGTTCATGATACTGGAATTAAAATTTAAAAAAATATGTAACATTAAGAAAATAGGCCCTTACCTCATACCATTAACAAAAGTTAACTCAAAATGGATCAAAAATCTAAATGGAAAAGCTAGGGGCACCTGGGTAGCTCAGTCGGTTAAGCATCTGACTCTTGGTTTCGGCTCGGGTCATGATCTCATGATTCGTGGGTTTGAGCCCCACATCAGGATTTGTGCTGACAGTGTGGAGCCTGTTTGGGATTTTCTCTCTCCCTCTCTCTCTGCCCCTCCCTTGCTTGTGCTCACTCTCTCAAAATAAATAAATAAACTAAAAAAAAATAAATAAATAAATGTGAGAACTAAAACTACAAAATTCTTAGAAGAAAACACAGGGACAAATTATGGCCTTGGATTTGGCAATGGTTTTCTATGTATGACATGAAAAACACAAGCAAAAGAAAAAATAAATTGAACTTCACCAAAGTACAAAACTTGTACATCAAAGGACATGATCAAGAAAGTGAAAGGACAATCACAGAATGGGAAAAAAATATTTGCAGATCATTTATCTGTGAAGTCTAGTATCTAGACTTACCTATATAAAGAATTCTTATGGCTTGGGGCACCTGGGTGACTTAGTTGGTTGGGTGACCAACTTCAGCTCAGGTCATGATCTCAAGGTTTGTGAGTTCAAGTCCCACATCAGGCTCTGTGCTGACAGCTCAGAGCTTGAAACCTGCTTAGGATTCTCTGTCTCGCTTGCTCTCTCTACCCCTCCCCCACTCGTGTTCTATCTGTCTCTGTCTCTCTCTCTCTCAAAAATAAACAAACATTAAAAAAAATTTTTTAAACAATTCTTACAGCTCAAAAAAAAAAAAAAAAAAAGACAAACAACCCAATTTAAAAATGGAATGGGTATTTTTCTAAAACTATATATTCAAGTGGCCAACAAGCACATGAAAACATGTTTAATATCATTTGTCATTGAAGAAATGAAATTCCAAACACTGAGATATAACTTCACACCCACTAGGATGGCTGTAATTTTAAAAGATGGAATAGAATGACTGTCAAAAACAGTGTAGAGAAGTCAGGACCCTTGTACATTGCTCTGAGAATGTAAAATTGTGCAGCTGCTATGGAAAACATTGTAGCAATTCCTCAAAAAGTTACATATAGAATTACCATATGGCCCAGAAACTCCACTCCTGGGTATATATCCAAAAGAACTGAAAACAGGTGTTCACACAAAAACTTGTACATGAATGTTCATAGCAGCGCTATTCAGAATAGCCAAAAAGTGAAAACAACCCAAATGTCCATCAGTGGATGAACAATAAACGGAATGTGGTTTATGCACACACGTGCGCACGCGCGCACACACACACACACACACACACACACACACACACACACAGAATATTTTTCAGCCATTACCGGAATGAAGGACGGATACCTGCTCTAGCATGGATGAACTTGAAAATGTTATGGTAAGTGAAAGAAGCCAGTTACAAAAGACTGCCTATCATACGATTCCATTTACATGAGATGTCCAGAATAGGCACACATATAAGACAGAAGATAGGTCACTGGTAGCTTAGGGCTGGGGTTTTACAGAGGCACAAGGGCTGACGGCTAAAGGGTACATGGCCTCCCTTTGTGGTGATGAAAATGTTCTAGAGGTGACTGTAGTGATGGTTCCACATATTTGTAACTATACTGAAAAGCCATTGAGTTGTATGCTTGAAATGGGTAAACTCTCTGATTTGTGAACTATATCTTAATGAAGTTAAGACAAATTAATTAATATTAAAAATAACTCCAAGCTCTGATGTGTGCTCCAGCAAATTCAAAGAAGAAATAATGCCATAATTACACAAGCTCTGGAATGGCAAAAAGAGAGAGGTTGATCAAGTCGCTTTAGGAAGCTGGCAAACTCTGATACCAAAACCTGACAGTGCTCTCGGACTTCCTTGAGTTGACAGAGACAACGAAAGTGCATAGACATAAATGCAAAAAGTGTTAAAGAAAATTCTAGGGACCCAAATTGAGAAATATATTAAAAGATAATCCATCATGACCAAGGTAGATTTATCTCAGGAATATAAGGTCAGTTTAGCATTAGGAAATCAGTGAGATCTACCACATTAAAAAATAAAAGCAGGGGGAAAAAAATCATAGCATTTCTACATAGATGTAAATTTTTAAAAAGCTTTTGATAAAAGTCAACACTCATTCATGACTTTATTTAAAACTTTCCAAAAAAATTGGAATTTCCTTAATCCAATCAAGAATATCTATTAAAAACCAAAGTAAACTTACCGTTTGCTCAATGTTGAATGTTGGAAGCTTTTCCTCTGAAAAGAGCAATTAAAGGTTTCCTGATATCACTACTTCTGTTCTGTGTTGTGCTAGAGATTCCAGCCAGTACATGAAGGTCAAGGAAAACAAATAAAAGGTATAATTATCTACAGATGCTATATTATGTACATAGAAACCTCCCTCCAAAAGATGAGCCAGTAGAATTAATAAGAGCATTTAGTAAAATTTCTAGATGAAGAATTACTATACCACAATCAACTGCATTTTCAAATACCAACGATAAATTGTTAAAAGATGTCTTTTTACAAGAGCATAAAAAATCAAGTATTTAGAAATAAACCTATCAAAAGATATGCAACACCTCTGTATCTATTGAAAGACACTAAATAGACTAAAATAAATGGTGAATTGGAAGACTTGATAGGGCTAAAAATGTCAACTCACTCAAAAACCACTTGCCAATTCAAATCAATACTAATTAAAATTCCCAACAGGTTTAGTTTGTTGCTTTTGGTTTTGAGGTGTTGTTGTTGTTATTGTTGTTGTTTTAAGAATTTGACAAGCCCACTTAAAACTTTATGGAAACTTTAAGGACCAAGAATATCCAGAACACTTAAAAAAAAAAAAAAAAAGCTGTTGGGGCACCTGGGTGGCTCAGTTGGTTGAGCGTCCGGCTTCAGCTCAGGTCATGATCCCGCGATCTGTGAGATCGAGCCCCATGTCGGGCTCTGTGCTGACAGCTCGGAGCCTGGAGCCTGCTTCGGATTCTGTGTCTCCCTCTCTGTGTCTGCCCCTTCCCCACTCATGCTCTGTCTCTCTCTGCCTCAGAAATAAATAAACATTTAAAAACATTAAAAAAAAAAAAGCTGAGAGGTCCTGCTGTATCAAATATTAAGACTGATTATAAAGTAAAAAAAAATAATTAAGACATCCTAATATTGTTAAAGAAATTGACAAATAAATCAGTGGAACACAACTAAGATATGCAATGACTCACACATAAATGAACACTTCATACATGACAGGCATGGTTATTTGAAAAAAAAAAAAAAGATGATCTTTTCAGTAAATGGTGCTGGGAAAACAGAATATTCCTCTGGAAAAAAGGAAACTGTGCTCTCTCTCACCTAACACAGAAACCAATTCCAGGTGAATTAAAAACCTACAAGTGTCCCCTTCCTTCTTTTTCCTTATTTTCCTGAATAAGTCCTAGAGTCTTGGGGTAGGGCAAAGCAAAACAGGCATCAACAACCTCACACCCACTCCACTCCTTCAGTGTCAGCCCTCTGGCTCAAGCTGTCATCTCTCACCTGGATTATTAAAATAGCATCTCACTGCCCTCCCTGCTTCTGCCCCTGCCTCCTTCCAATCTGTTCTTAACACAGCAGCCAAGGGGATCCTATTAAATGGTACACGAGACCATGTCCCTGCTCAAAACTCTGTTATGATTTCCAATCTCAAAATAAATGTGATAGTACTTACTGCGATCCTTAAAGGCTCTTATCTCCTAATACTCTCCCCCTCTATCTCTGTGTGTTCCTTCTCGCTGTTCCTTGAACTCGCCAGGCATGTTTCCACCTCAGGGCTTTTGCACTGACTATTTCCTCTGCCTGAAATGCTATCTCACCATCTGTTTTTTACTCAGAGGCCTCCCTGACCACCTGATTTAAAATTATAGACCTATGCCCACAAAACTTTTAACTTAATTCTTCCTTTATTTATTTTTTCTCCTTCATGTTTATAGCTATATAGCATATGATACGATTTTACTTATTCATTGTCTTTATTCTCACAAGAATGAAGCTTCCATAAATTCAGGGCTTTTGTCACAGCTTTAATTTCAATCCCCAGAAAAGTAATTTGCATATAGAGAGTATTCAATCAGTATTTGTTAAATGAAAAAACAGACAAATGAGTGATGACTTTGGAAACTGTTCTCAGATTCTTAGTTCATCCGCTTTCTTTTCATTAGTTAGAACTAGGACAAAAGAAATACATTAAAACTAACACTAGATGGCGAAATATTACAAGGAAAGTAACCCTAATCAACCCATCCTTTCCAGAAAAGCCAGTGTTTCCTCTGGCCTCCCCACTTCCCAGGCCGTTGATGTTGTTTGCTGTAATAATTCAAATTTCCCTGATGTATGCCCCACCTGCATAAATGTTATTCTGCATTTCAGTTCTTCCATATGTGCTAGTACAGAACATGTCAATACATGTTACCCAGTTCCTCCCCGCCATCCCTTTCAATCCCCAACCTATCTTCAATTGAAGTCACCACTCACTAAAGCCCTCAAGTTTTCAGAGCTGCAGGGTGGTCTGTGGAGAGAAAGAATCTGTCTCCTCTAGGTTACACTCAGGTAGATTTCACAGATTTTACTCCCACCTCCTCTCTCCCCCTAGAGCCCACATTGGACCCATGGGGTCTATGGGTTAGGGATGGTTTGAATGACAGCTACCAGGGGATTACTAAGAATCACTGTTTCCCTGAACTACTAATGGCCTCTTACCCGGCCAAGTTTAAGGCTTCTTGACTGCTCACTCCCTAAGGACTGGTTATCCCACAAGGTGACGCGACTCAGTGTTCCTGCCAAGAAGCTGCTGTCACTAATCTGCCCTGCCAGTTCATACCAGGCCAGGGTGACCGACTTGTCCAGGTTGCCAGGGACTTTCCCAGTTTTAGCATAGGAAGTCTCCGGTTCCAGGAAATCCCTCCATCCGGGGTAAACTAGGACAGTTGGTAACTTTACAGACGACAGATCTGTCTCCTCTCCCTTCAAACTCAGATCAGAACTGTCTCATGAGTGCAAAATTTTTAGCACACGTGTAGATTTTTATTCTCTCTTCCCATTTCACGCGGGGTCATCACCTAGTCTGTCCATTCTGTCTCCTTTGTGTCACCTATATTCATTTTCCCCTCAATGTGCTCACTGTAAAAGTTAGTGGAAAACTACAGTGATCAAGAAGAGACGGGACCACTGAAGATTCAGAGCCTTCAGAAATGAAGCTTTGGTTCACATCACCCAGTATAGGCGCTGTCTCAGAGCAAAGGGAAGATGAAATGAATTAGGGCTTGAGGAAGGAAGTTATAAACATCAATTACAGGCTCATGACCAGATAGAGAAAAGGACTAATATCTGGACATTCTTTTCTTCTTTGCTTAATGTGTGTGTACGTATGTGTGTGTTTATGTATTTTGGTATATATTAACTAGTTTTTTTCCCTTCTCCTTTCCCATTGTAATTTTAAGAACTAATGGCAGTGGTTAGCTTTACAATTTCATTTTTAGGTTACAGAATATTAAAGAGGGATTCCCACTGAACTTGAGTAATTCACATCATCCAGAGATTAATGTCATGACATTTGGGACCCTTCCTTTTTGGAGAAAAGGTGAGAGGGCCTATTTCTACAAAGGATAGTTGGATCTTGTCCAAAAAAATGGCTGGAATTTGTTATTGCTGCCTCAGAAGTTGAAATATATGTAGGAAGTTGTAAATGGCTATGGAGTAGGCAACATCATGAGCTGTCCCAGTCATTAAACCATTGCCTCTCCGTCCAAACCTACTTTTACGTTCTGCTTTGCAACGCCAGGGGTGGGATTATGAGAACTCTATGTCTATGTTGTCAGTCGACTGGCTGTTCAATTCTGCAAGGCAGGAGGCGGGAAAAGGAAAGCACTCCTTTCCTGACAAGTGGTTAGCGATGATAACACTCAACTTTTGGGGAGGCACTTCCAGAACCAGCCTCAGCATGCCTAATCAAAGACATCAGTGACAGTTAGGCCATGGCCCCTGCCCAGCAGCCTGAGGGCCCCTCCTTGGAGCTTCCTGTTGTCTCCCCAAGCCTAGAGCACAGCTTCATCCTGGAGCTCCTCTCTCTGGGTTAAGCTCAGTATCTCCTTCTTTGCCTTTTCAGTTCTCCAAAACCGCTTAACAAATTTCCTATATTAAATTCTGTTGAAATGCCAAGGTGTGTTTTCTGTTGTCCTGAACGTATCCTGACCAATACAGTCACCCTGCTAAGTAAAGAACCCTAACCACCTGCAGTGCTAGCTAAAAACAAAGGAAATATGAAATAAGTGGTAGAAAAGGGAAACGATAAATATTGACTATGACCTATGACCAGCTAGGACTTTTTACAGCAACAAAGACTATACCATTAAGGCATGTTTTTGTCACGTACATATTAAACAATGATTTGTATGTTTTTCCCCTCCCCTTTACAGTTTTGTATGGAGTATGGGTGGAACTTAATTTACAATTTTGTTCATAGGTCACCAGGCCACAAAAACTCACCTCTGGACTCTCTGGAGAGGAATGAGGATCACGAGTAGATCCTGAACTTGAGAAGGATACGAGGACTAATGGGATTCTGAGCCTCTCTTCTTCTTTGGGGAGAAGAGTGTCTTTGTATGACGGGCAGTAGGAGGAAAGTATTGAACAGGAGTAGAAGAAGAGTGAACTTAAATGCTAAGTAGTAAAAAGGGTGGGCTATATAGATGCTGAGTCCATTTGCCCTCAAATTCATGTCTGTCCTTCTGGTGCTCTGCAATGTATGATGGGGGTGCTGACTTCTCTCAGATGTGGTGCCCAGGCTCACTATCAGCTGGTTTCTGAAGGACTAGAGGAAAAGGCAAGAAGGGCTAAGCCAGTCTCCCTTTCTCTCTCTCCTTTTAAGTTTATTTATTTTGAGACGGCAAGGCTGAGAGAGAGACAGAGACAGAGACGGAGAATCCCAAGCAGGCTCCACACTGTCAGTAGAGAGCCTGCTGTGGGGCTCGAACCCACGAACTGCCAGATCATGACCTGAGCCAAGATCAAGAGTTGGACGCTCAACTGACTGGGCCAGCCAGGCGCCCCTCTCCCTCTCTCTTCTATCTCAGGCACTTCTCTGGCAGGGACTGTAACTCCTTAGGGGCCCCAGAACTCACTAGACAGGTCTTTGAGGTCCTAACCTCCAACAGATGAGCCCCAGCTCCGGGATTCAGTAACACAGCTTTCTCACTTTTGTCTCTCCGGGATACAAGCAGTGGTTCTTCCACTGTTACTAACCTTTGAGTTGCTTCATTTTCTCAGTTAGGTGCTCAGTTCTATAGGGTAGCCATTTCCTTGTATTATATTTTCTCTGTTGTAAATACTAAAACACGGTTGCTATTTTCCTGGTTGTCCCTGACTATTAAAACAGATGACCGCTAATCCCACTCCCATACATTATAATGCTATACATTGTAATGTATAATCCCATCCATTATAATGCTATCAATATTCTAAAACTTTCTCCCTTCTGGGAATTTATCTAAAAATATATCTACACACTTACAAAATGAGGTTTGTAAAAGGTTATTCACTGCAGGATTGTTTGCAAAGCCAAAATTGAGAAACAAACACATCACTTTCTGTAAGGGAACTGGTTAAATAAATACTGGGACATCTACAGAGCTGTGAAAAAGAACAAGGAAAACCCCTATGAACGAACACAAATTATTCAGTGAAGAGAGCACGGAATAGAAGTCGTGTGTTATCTTTTGTGTAAGAAGAGAAAGAATAAGAATATAAGTTTGTACTCGCATAAAGAAACACACACACAAAAGTAATACAAGTGGTTACCTACAGTGGGTAGGGTGAAGGAGAACAAGGTAGACAGAGGTAGGAGGGAGTATTCTTAGTACACACTTTGTGTTGTTTGGCTTTTGAGCCATAGAGTCACATTACCAATAGAAAAAGTAACAGAAACTATAAAAATGCATAAAAAAAGAAACAAGTGCAACCTAGTCGCTAAATGACAAGCAAAACCAATATCAAAATATTTGTTTAAAATTGTAGGAAAGTAAAAGATGAATAAAGACTATATACTGTATGATTTCAACTCGATGACATTCAGAAAAAGGCAAAACTATGGAGATAATAAAAAGATCAGTGGTTGTCAAGGGATTGGAGGAGGGATAAACAGGCAGAGTACAGAGGATTTTTAGGGCAGTGAAAATACTCTCTACGATATTATAATGATAGACATATGTCATTACACATTTGTCCAAACCCATGAAATGTACAACACCAAAAGTGAACCCTGAGGTAAACTACGGACTTTGGGTGATTATGAAATGTCAGTATGGTAATTAATTGATTGATTGATTGATTGATTAAAATAAAAATGTACCATTCTAGTGATTGGGGGAGGCTATGCATGTGTGGGGGTAGGGAATATGTGGGAAATCTCTGTACCTTCCTCTCAATTGTGCTGTAAACCTAACACTGTTTTAGAAACATAAAGATGAAAGACCAGGGAGAGGAAAAGAAAGACAGCAAAGGACTCCAGTCCTCATTTCTGCTACTGTTAAAGAAGCCATTGTGGGTATTTTGACTCCCTTCCTCTACCCATTCAAGTTTTGGTTGCCCTTGGCTAGCATAAGCCAGTTAAGGTTCTTTGCCAAGTTGAATAACTCAAACTTAGATTCCTGAGGTATCCAAGTCTGTCTTGTTTTTTGTTAGATTTAATAACTGGGCATGTTAAAAGAAGCATTCCATACTCTGCATAAGCCTGGTTTTACAGCAGTAACCCTAATTTACCTTTGATAATCAGGGCCAATCATGCCAACCAACATTAGAAGCCTTACTTCTCTAGCTGTGAACTGAGTTTCTTTCTTCTTCTTCTTCTTCTTTTTTTAATGTTTATTTATTTTTGAGAGAGACAGAGAGACAGAATACGAACAGAGGAGGGGCAGAGAGTCAGGGAGACACAGAATCTGATGCAGGGCTCAAACCCACAAACCGTGAGATCATGACCTGAGCAGAAGTTGGACCCTTAACCAACTGAGCCACCCAGGTGCCTCGAACTGAGTTTCGTGACGGATCACAGTGTTTCATGAAATGCAACAATGATACCACAATGATACCAAAAAAGCATTCAGTGATTTCATGGATTATATTAATGGTGGAATTATAACAAATAGAAATGGCAAATCCAAACAGATTAAATGTCAATTCTGATGATTAAAAAATGTTTCCCCCAAGGTTTCCAGATAAAGATGGCAGATGGAACATACTAATTCAATGTCACTTCCTCTGAAAGCTCACTAAAACTACCGTAAAGGGATTTTTTTCAAAGCCCATAAAACCGTAAATACAAAGAGGAGAGGAGACAATAGCAACAAAAATTTGGAAGCCGGGATGCAGACAAGTGACTTGGGATATAGTGGAGAAAGCCAAGAACTGAACTGAAATGTATCACAGAATCTTCCAAAGCTTTGCTCAGGAACAGAGTGGACTTTTGGAAGTGGGAGGTAAAAAGGGATATTAGATAAGCGTTGATAGAATGCAGTTTTAAAATACACCCCCCCCCCCCGCCCCAACCCCGAGTGTGAACTGGATTTAATGACTCTCTTCTAAAGAACAGTGCATGGAAAGAGAAACAGTAAGTAGAGAAACCCGAGATACTACCCTAGCCAAACGCTTAAGGTTAACATCACCAATCCTAAGTCATATTGATGCCATGTACCCCTAATATGATGCAGTGAAAAGGTCAGTTTGTCTGTGTGGTAGTCTTCCCCCAAATCCGTATTCCCAATGTAGCCACAGCAAACCCAACCAGCAGGCAAACCCAAACTGAGGGACAGCCTACAAAATACCTGACCAGCACTCTTTGAAACTGTTATGGTCAGGAAAGATCAAACAATGGTCGCAGAATGGAGACGAATGGAACACGATGACTGAATGCAATCTGATATCCTGAAACAGAAAAAGGGCATCATGGAAAAACGGGTGAAATCCAAATAAAGTCTGTGGTTTAGTTAACACTATTATCCTCACGTTAATTTCTGTTTTGGTAAGTGCAGCTTGATCATAAGAGACGTTAACATGAGAAGCCTTGGGAACAACATACAGGAACTCCATACTGTCTTTGCAACTTTTTTGCAAATCTAAAATTATTTCCAAATAAAAAGATTTTAAAATACAAAAATCAGGAAATGAGATAGAGCTCGCATTCCCTTCCTGCACTGGTAACTACTCCTGCAGAAGACTAGAACTGGTGAATGGAGAAGGACAGAACAGCTGTGGGAAGAAGTATCCTACTAGAAAACAGGAGTATGACCTAAGTATGTGCATACTTTTTAAAGATTTTTTTTAATTTTAAATTTTATTTATTTATTTTAAAGATTAAAAAAAATTTTTAATGTTTCTTTATTTCTGAGACAGAGAGAAACAGAGCATGAGTGGGGGAGGGGCAGAGAGACAGAGAGAGAGAGAGAGAGAGAGAGAGACAGAATCTGAAGCAGGCTCCAGGTTCCGAGCTGTCAGCACAGACCAGGTTCCGAGCTGTCAGCACAGACCCTGACGCAGGGCTCGAACTCACAAACCATGAGATCATGACCTGAGCCGAAGTTGGTCACTCAACCGACTGAGCCACCCAGGTGCCCCTAAGTATGTGCATACTTAATGCTAAGACCCAATACGCCTTAGAACCAGGCATCGGAGCCCCACAGGGTAGAGGCCCTACATATCAAAGAGAGAGGGAGAGAGAGAGAGGGAGCAAACACTGATGAAGGAATACATGGGTACCGTTATCACTCAACACCCAGCACTCAGTGCTGGCACAGTGCAATCTATAACCTTAGATATTTCATTTTCTGACACTAACTCCATTTAGGCTCAGGGAGATGCTTCTCCACTTCTCTTGCTCTTATCCTCCTTTCTACTCAAAATAAAAGATGACTGTCCCTGGGGCGCCTGGGTGGCACAGTCGGTTAAGCGTCCGACTTCAACCAGGTCACGATCTCGCGGTCCGGGAGTTCGAGCCCCGCGTCGGGCTCTGGGCTGATGGCTCAGAGCCTGGAGCCTGTTTCCGATTCTGTGTCTCCCTCTCTCTCTGCCCCTCCCCCGTTCATGCTCTGTCTCTCTCTGTCCCAAAAAAATAAATAAACGTTAAAAAAAAAATTTTTTTTACAAAAAAGATGACTGTCCCTGAATGCAATGTAGGTGTGTGGGCTGTGCTTCTGCTGTCACAGACACACTTTGCTACAGAGAGAGTTTGCACAGCAGAAGCACTTTGGTAAAAGAAAATACGAATTATCTAGTATGACAAATCCTTCCTCTCTGAGAGCATGAATGAAATAGATACTTGAATATTAAAGTCTCAGAGGGTGGAATATCCTTTTTTTTTTTTTAAATCTCATTTTGGATTCCATTTGGAGAATTCTAATAGCGTTCTAATAGAATGCTAATTAGCATACTATTCAACACTGTTACACAGCTGAGAAACATTTTGTAATTTTAAATAATACTACATAATTCATATTATTCTTAAATCTGTGCATATGTCTAGAAGTAATATGTGGGAAGCAAGTATTCATATTTTATACTGATGGATACTAATTCTAGAATTGTAATTAGTTTTACTTTTTTTTCATTTCAGTGATCTATATACCCCACGTCGGGCTCAAAGTCATGACCCTGAGATGAACAGTTGCATGCTCTTCTGACTGAGCCAGCCAGGCGCCCCAAGAATTAGTTTTACTTTTATAAAATGTTTAATATGATTTAATTAAAATGTCAAAATATTAAATTGAAAATTCCAACTTTAAAAAACATTGTATTTAAAATTTATATACTTGTTGATTATAGTCAGAATCTTATCTTTTAGTTTTAATAGATTATCTTGAATGTTTTAAAAGAAAAATTAGTAAGGTCTACCATAACTCAAGAAAGGTCTAATATAGCATTATTGTCAATAAATCAAATTTTATGTGAAGTTTCAGGGTAACATTTTGCTGAAATTAAGAAAAACAAAATTTATAGAAAAGAACATAATGATTTATTCGTTTGGCAAGCCTTTACTACTTACCCAAACATCACTAACACAGACATTTGCAATAAAAATTAAAATTCAGTTGTCTAATAATTCACAGGCATCATTATCTCAAAAACCACAGCTTGAGATAATTTTGTTTTGTTGTAAAGGTATATATGTCAAGTCTAGAGAAGAAAAGAGATTTTATTTAGTAGTTTGATTTACAGCTTTTGAACATTTAGACATGTGGTGTGTAGGTCTCCATTAGTATTTATCCTGGGACACATAAAATTATACTGAAAGGCAATTTAAATCAGTAACTGGCACGAAGAAAGACAAGAAAAAAAAATTAAATGAGCAATTTTTAACCTCAGGAAAAGCACAAAATAAGAAATATGATCATAATATATTATGATGCTTGACTCTGCATAATATTTGCATAGGTATTGTGTAAATACTGAATACTGACTCAATCAGAAGTTATGTTGAAAGGATACAGAAGGGAAGCAGAGAGGATGGCAGGATGAGAGATGACCCTCAGCTATCATAAAGGAAGTCATTACATAAGATCTAAAATTACTGCTCTCCACTCCCCACGATGGAAGAGATCCACCATAACATATTTGCCAGCAGAGAACTGGCAAGGTGCCTGGAGGTGTAATGCTAAGTCCAGAAGTCCGAACTGGTCGCTGTTGCTGGCCACCTGAGCCCTCAGCCTTTGCACGGACCAGGGCAGCCTTGGAGACAGAAAGTCCAAGTTGTTGAAGCCCATGCAGAGCCTCTACCACCGACACCAGGGCCACTGTGTTGACAAGTCCCTTCAGCAAGCAGCAGGCTGGCTGGAGACAAAAGAGAACCTGCATTTACAGAGTGAGCCATCTTGAACATCTTAGTATCAAGAACCTCTTCTGCAGTGGAGAATTTCTGCTGAGCATTTCACGAAAGTGAGAGGCACTAGAGGGAGGCATCTAGGGAGGCTTTGCTTTTTATCTATTTTCTTATTCATATCTTATGGATTCTTATTTTTTAAATTCTCTTTATTTTGTTTTAATTTTTAGCAATATAAAATAGTCACATATAGCCCCTACAATCAAAAATAAATTTTCATAAACTCACTATGGTAAGATTCCCCTGAGATTTGATCCTCGCATTTACCTTGCTATGGGATGACCATGCCCTCTACTCGTTCCTCTGTGTCATAGGACTCTGCCACCCCTACTGAGATTATGTGGCCCTATCCATCAGCATTCTCAGCCTAGAAAGGGCAGCCAGTCAAGTGCTTTTTAAAGATTCTGATACTTCCTTCACTAATCCATTCCTTGTGGCAAAATTAAACTGAGAGTCTTCTCGAATACATTAGGGCACCTCTGAGGGGTCCAGGGACAGATTGCACGACAGATCTAAACCCACACTGCTATCCCCTAAAATTTTTTATACCTTCTTTTGGCCCAAATTATTCCCAGCTTTGCAGTGTTGTGGGGATTAACCAGCTCAGTACACTGTTAGAAATATAGCTGGCTACCCAGGCAACCACAGTGACAAGTGTGATCTTATCAATTAATTTGGCTTCATCTAAAAATTCCATTTCCATTTTCTTGGTCAAGAACCCTCAAATCCATCCCTGCAAATATTCTCCATATTTTCATGGCATAAGTGAGCATCCTCCTATAATTTTTGTGGACGTAACACTCAACTATGGATGTGCCACAATTGAGAACTGTTTTAGATAAACCTAGGAGTTTGGGGGTTCTCTAAGCCTTGGTTTCTGTCATATATCACTATTCCATTTGTCAAGACCCCTCTCTTCCCCAAGTGGGTTTAACCCAACATTCATATAAAATACTTGGCAAAGTATGTGAATTCACGTACTAACATAATTTACTAAACCATGGAATCAATCTCTGAATTTGGTTTTCAGATACCTCTGAAAACCCTATGACCGTACGAGATTTTTTGCAACACTATCTCATAAAGTTCTGACAGTCATTCCACTAAGGAAATATTTTTGCCAGCTAAGTACGTCACCTGCTTGCTTTATATCATCCCACATCATTAAAGTTCATGGTTCAATCACTCCTTTCCCTTTTAAATTGCTCTATGGCAAAAGTCATCTGGTTCCCCAGAACTTCCTCCTCAGTGAGTACACAGTCCAATACCACACAAGATAACTTGATTAGCTATTTTGTCATTTCATAGTATGAAATGCCACTTTACCATCATGAAATATGAAAGGAAGTCTCTGCCTCTTGCCTGATCTCTACGTAATTACTATTTCCCTGAAGACGTGTTACCTGCAATCCACTGTCTGGAACCATTAGACAGTAAGCTCCATGGAACCATGTCTGTTTTCACTATATCCCCAGGACTTAGGCTATTCTTGACACATAGTAGGCATCTAGTTAATATTTACTGAGCAAATTAATAAAGCCAAATTTCAATGCCTTTAAGACACTTCGTTAGAGTGCTTATTACATGTTTTTCTTCATCTGTTTTTCCTTGACTGAGTCATTCAGGACAGAAACCTATCTTGATCTCAGGTTTGTAGGTTCGAGCCCCACGCTGAATGTAGAGATTACTTTTAAAAAAGACAGAAACCTAGTAACAAAGGCACTTAGCAAACTTGTAACCAAGGTATAGGAAAGAACTCAAACAACTCCTACAGTAAAACCAACATCCCCACTACCATCATCAAGGGTGAAATAACTGAGAGCTTGAAAACACACAGGCTTATATGCATAGGAATGTAAGGCTGTGGAAAAGCTGGAACAGCTTAGGTTGCTAACACATGTAGAACCGGTCTTCCAGGAAACCCCAAAAACGCCCTTTTTGGAAACTGCTTATATAACTTTATACATCATTATAATAAAAGCAATTTCTTCAAATTTAAACTAATTAGGTGTGAGTGGGTATTTTTCACAAAAATAATTATATCTGAAAATGTTAGGAGGTTGGCTATTAATAATCCATAGACTTGTTAGGGCAAATCAATTCAATGAAATTTCAATTCAATGAATTTTTCGAATATCAGAGACTCGCCGGGAGAGGAATGTAGGTAATTCTGGTGCAAAGAGAGCTTTGGAGGCAGAAAACATGCTTGGCTGGATTGGGGCAATGTGATGATTAGGGTAAGTTAGCACCACTGCACTATGAAGTAGAGGAAAAGCGGGGAAGAGCAGGGACAGGATGTCAAGGACAAAATGGCCCATTTTGCAAACTGCCTACGGTTGCTTCAAAACTTAGAATAAAACATCCTTTTCTCTTGTTTCCACACCTCACCCCCTGCTCTCCAGTTAGTGCTATGGTTCATCTGTTTCTAAATTAAGGTTTACAGGAAGGACTCAGAGAGAAGGCGTCTTTCAAACAGGAACTCTGCTGAATACAACTACCACACTGCTCACTTTCCTTGTGGTCACACAACTGTGCACACCCAATGCTCTGACTGATACTGCTGAGGCAACAACGAACTTTCTGCCACTTTGGAAGGTCTAGAATGCTCAGAAAAATCTTGTGATGATTTCAACACTTGAATAAATTACCTTTTAATAGAGCTAGGAATGGTTCAGTGAGTGCCTATGGAACATGAAATGGATTAGGCTCACTCAAGGGGGAAAAAAAAAATCACTGACACGGCCAAACACTTTTATTACTTATTGTATTGCCACTCTATAAAAATATGGTAGCTTTTACAATTAAAAAAGGTAAAAGTTCAACTACACTGCATTATAATCACTTTGTTGAATTCTAAGAATAATTTAAATTCATTGCTTTTTGAGGAAATTTGTGTAAAATTACCCCTTAATTTTATGACATGCAAATTACAATGCAGATTGTTTGCCATGATTTAGTGCATGGCTTGCCTTTTTATTTTCCTTGTGGTGTATGCACATTTGGTTAATAAATAGTAAAAACAGAACTAAACACAGAAATAATTCTCAACTGCTTCTCTTCCGGTAGAAAAAGTCTCCTTTTCTCCATCAAGAAACCAATGTTTAGAGGAAATGTGCAGTAACAAAAATAGTTACTTTGTTCTTATATTTAAAAAAAAAAAAGCTAAAAGGGAAAGGGAAAAAAAGCAATCATTATTTCCTTAATTGCTCTATAAGGTTTGGCTAACTTGTAGTAACCACAACTCCTACGTTCAGTACAGATTAAAATTAAACTTCGTATTTAGACCATTTTAACTTTTCAGGGGATGTAAATTCTATCAAGAACAAAATGTGGATTTATCTTTTCTTGAATCTGAGGGTCTACCATAAAAAACCACAAGGCAGTGAGTAGAAGAAGACTTGAAGAAATGGAGAGATGCATCCTATTTGTGATCACAGAACGGACTCCTCAACTATTGTAGCTCCCCTGCCTCCCTCACCGAGTCAACTAGTATCTTCGAATTTCTTTCAACCTGAGCCACTTGCCATCACCGTATATCACTTTCCAACTCCCGACGTCACATTCTCCTTTGAGTTTCCTTTGCCTGAAAAGGATCCTTTCTTCAGTGTGATCTGTTCTTGGTAAGATGCAGCACTTCTTCTCCGACCACACCAGCCCGACACGTCTCTGCCACAGATTCTGCCTCTTCACGCGCGTTAAGAGCTCCAGTCTCTCTGCTTCATGGATGCTCTACAGAAAAATCCTCTTGGTTACCCACTGGTTGGCACTATTTTGCTCCTCTGCTGGTGACCTTCCCTGCCGTTGCTAATGAACAAAACAGTGGCATGCTGCCAAGCACACTGATGGCACTACAGCCACTGGGACTCACCAACTGGGACCGGGGCTCACAGAACGACCGCCGTCTGTGCCGTGGGTCCTGTCCTTTGACACTTCCAAAGCCTTGCCACTAATGCTGCTGACTTCTGTTTTCAGTGATACAGCCACTATCATTTCTACACCATTTTTCGCTGCAGCTCACCATGGTTTACCATTCTGAGTCTGACAGTTGGGCATAGAACTATATGCATACACTTCTGCTATACTCAAATCATCTGTCTACTACAGTGCTGGCTGAGTGTCCTTAAATCAAATATAGGCTCCTGAAAAATCTTCCTTATTTTAAAGAAGCAAGCATTTACTCTGCCTTTTTAGGAAAAACTTAATTCATCTCCAGTTGATAAAGGAAAGCTCTTCTTTATTGAAGAATGCTAGATAATAAACATACACGGAATAATAAAATCAGAAAATCACTGTTTGGCAAACCCTGCCCCTCAATAAAATAATTGATTCAGGCAACATTTACCAGTGGATATCAAAAAATTAGCAAATAAAACAAATATAGCAAAATGCTAGTGCTGGTGGAATTAAGTAGTGGGTCAATGCATTCAACCTTCCATATGATTGAACTTTTTTCAATAAAAAGTTGGGGCAGGGGTAAAGTCTCCCTTGATTTATTATGAGGTAGGTCTTTTTTTTTTTTTTTTTTTAAATTTTTTTTTTCAACGTTTATTTATTTTTGGGACAGAGAGAGAGACAGAGCATGAACGGGGGAGGGGCAGAGAGAGAGGGAGACACAGAATCGGAAACAGGATCCAGGCTCCGAGCCATCAGCCCAGAGCCCGACACGGGGCTCGAACTCACGGACCGCGAGATCGTGACCTGGCTGAAGTCGGACGCTCAACCGACTGCGCCACCCAGGCGCCCCGAGGTAGGTCTTTTTCAATGAGGATTGGTATTCCCTTACGTACAAGAAACGCTGGAGTCATCTAGGCTTGCCCAAGATACGTGGACTTCTGCGGTGAACACAGTTAAGCCTGAGCTGAGAACCTTGCGGGATTGACTTATAATTTTTGTCCTGATGCCTTCTTCTTTCCACTCCTTTCAACTCTGTCTCAGAGCTGTTTTCACCTCCCATCTGTTGTAAGAGTAACCCCTGAAAATGAGTATGAGTTTACAACTGCATAGTCACAACAGGGAGCAAACCAGAACCATCTGGGAAGGTTTCTCAAAATACACGCATCCAGAGTTTGACTCTTCCATATTTCAATTCACTAGTCCTTGGGTGGGGCCTCTCTAAGAGAGGCATTTTTTGAAAACTATATTTAGGCTTTTACCGAAGAATTTATATACAGAAGAAGAGATGCGGGCAGGTTTAGAAATGGAAAAGATCAGTATCAAATCAGGAAGTTAGAGTTCAAATTATTGGTATAGTAGTCATTAATGCTGCTCACTGATGTCTGTTCTCCTCTTCCCTGAACCCAGAAAACTATACTTTCCCCTGTTCACTTAAAGTTAGTTCCGGCCATGATACTGGCTTGGCCAATGAAATAGAAGCAGCAGTCACTTCCAAGCAGACGTCTTCAAGAGACAGAGCACAAATCGCTACATAACCTTTTCCCTGGCTTGGTGATGGTGGAGACACGTCAAGACGGAGCCTCCGTCTGCCAAGATCCTTAGGGGACTATGACGAAAAGCCCCTGTCATCTCATGTAGGACATGAAATGGGAATAAGAAATAATTTTTACGATAAATCATTAAAATATGAAAGTTGTTCAGGGCACCTGGCTGGCTCAGTTGGTAGAGCATGTGACTAATGATCTTAGGGTCATGAGTTGAATGAAGACCCATGTTGGGCATAGAATTTATGTAAAAATGAATGAAGGAATAAATAAATAAAATGTGAAGATATTTTTTTTAAATATATGAAACTTGTTTATTAATGCAACATAATCTACTCCATCCTGACTTATAAACTGGCAAAGCTTTTTTTTTTTTTTTCACAGAATCTAAGCAACTGAAAGAGAATGAGTTCCATCTCTAAACATTTACAGAAATGGTGTTAAATTGAGGGAAATGAGGGAGCTTTAGGGTCAGAGAGACCTAAGTTTAAACCTGTGGTGTCACTTTTTTGTTCTAATAATAAAATTAATGCATGCCTGTGTAACATACAATTCCTTTAATAACTGCTAACACTTTTGAAGTACTTACTATATACCAGACACTGAGCTGAGAATACTACATGGATTATTTTATTTCCATTTTACAGATGAGAAACATGAAATTTAAAGAAGTTAAGTAAGTTGCCCAAGATCACAGAGCTAGGAAATGGCAGAGTAAGAAATCTAATGCAGGCAATAGAGCCACAAAGCCTGTGCTCTTAACCACTACTCATACTGCTCCCCCATGTGACCTTGACCAAGTTACTTGACTTCTTTGAATCTCAGTTTCCTCCGTTTAGAATGGGTTGAGAGCTACTAGGCAGTGTTTTCATAAGGATTAAAGGAGATAATTGGGTAAAGCAATTAACATGATTCCTGGCATATAGCAGGTACTTAAAATATGATAGCTATTATTTTTTAGCAGCAAATATGCCACTCCTTGGCCTCTTCTATAAACGAACAATAGTCAACATGGAAAAAAAATATTTGTCATGACCTACGTGAATTCAGTACTGAACAAAGATAGGTAACACAGATACAATAATCAACTTCTACATTACTATCCTTGCATTACTTAAAGGCCAATATTGAAATGACCATTGCTGACTTCTTAAAATAGGTTTTTAAAAATAAAGATACAGTGTACTAACAAATACCACCCATAAAATTCCCAATGATTTAGTAATTGCATTCAGCAGCTTCAAGGCCATTATGTCTGAAGGTCCAAGAAAAAAAAAGACTTCACAGGTAGTGAAAAATATTTTATGCTCAGCTAGTCACAAATGATATACTGGGATTGATATATTTCAATAACCTTATGTTCATATATTAGCTGATAAAACTACAACAAGATAATACCATATTTAATGTGAAACTATTTGCTCTGGGTCTTTTATTTATTTATGTAACTTCCCCTTTTCTTTTGCTTCCTCATGCAATAACATAGGCGCGCAAGTATAGATTTTCTATGTAGACAATAATGTCTTCTGCAAACAGAGTTTTATTTTCTCTCTTCCCAATCTGGATACTTTTACTTCCTCTGCTTGTCTTATTCCATTATCTGGGACTGCCAGTACGATGCTGAAAAGGAGTGGTGAGGAAGTCATCCTTGCCTTGTTCCTGATCTTAGCAGGAATGCTTCAAGTTTCCCACCATTAAGCATGCCGTTCACTGTAAGTTTTTGTACATGTTCTTTACTAAGTTGAGGAAGTTCTCCTCAATTCCTAGTTTACTAAGACTTTTTATGAGGAATGAGTATTGGGTTTTGTCAAATAATTTCTCCGCATCTATTGATATAACCATGTGATTTTTCTTAAGTCTGTTGACATGATGGATCACATTAACTGACTTCCAAATGTTGAACCGTTTTACATGAAACAGTATATAATTTTTTTATACCTTCTGGGGGTTGATTTGCTAATATTTTGTGGAAGACCTTTACACTTGAAGACTTTATATTCATGAGAGATATTGTTCTGTAGTTTTTTTTAATAATGTCTTTGTCTGATTTTGGTGTTAGAATAATGCTAGCCTCATAGAATAAGTTAGAAAGTATTCCCTCTGCTTCTATCTTCTGGAAGAGATTGTAGAGAATTGGTGTAATTTCTTTCTTAAATGTTTGGCAGAATTCCCCGGTGAACCCATCTGGGCCTGTGCTTTCCGTTTTAGATTATTCATTATCGATTCCATTTCTTTAATAATTATAGGCCTATTCAGATGGTCTATTACATGACCTTTCGTAGGAAGGGTTCATTCCACCCCGCTTGTTAAGATCTTCCAGAGGCTTCATGTTTGTCTTCTAAGTTTGGCATGTACCATTTAGTCCATGGTCCTCTCTCATTGCTCAACTTCCTGTGTACCTTACTACTTGCATTTTCCCCCAAAATATCAAGCTCTGTCATATATCCATGCATGTACAGGGCTTTTCTGCATTCTTGAAGTATCCTTTTCTAACTTGTATTTATCCCACTAAACTCGGCTTTCCACAGAAGCCTTGCCTGATGTCTCCAGGCAATTTACCTGCCCTATTCATCATATACAAATGAAAAACAAAATTATTCTTTAAAATTATGAGAACAGATCCGATCAATATGGCAGAGAAGTAGGGGGACCCAAAGATCCCTCATCCCTCAAACACAGCAGTGTTGAGACCAGAGGACTTGGAATTCCAAGTGTCTGGGATGCAGAGTGACAGAGATGTCTCCAGGGGCTCACAGGGACAACTTAGCAGACCATAGGTGTGTGGCTGCACTAGGAAAGATAGAATGGGCAGCATAGGAATGGAGGAGAGGGAGCCCCTTCTGTGGTGAGACAAAAGGAAGAGAAAGAGAGGCTGTGGAAGTGTAGGGTTGTATTTGGACAAGAAAAAAACCACAGACGGGGGAACGGAAAAAAACAGAGAAAGATTCAATTTCTAACTGCGGGGCTTTCTCTGGACTGGCAGGTGGCCCTGTTCCTGTGCCTGGAGAGGGAGAGGGCCAGCCCCGGGCTCGGTACCTAGCTCAGAGGTGCAGTCCACAGTCAGAGAAAGCAATCCCCTCCCGTGAGTGCTATGGGAAGATGGCAAAGAGCTGCTCCAAGGTCAAAAGACCCTGCTTGCGTGCCAGCCAGAGACCCTTTGTCAGCTGGCTGAGTGGAGTGGCTCTACCCCAGAACTGCAGCATGGGATCAGGATCCTTTAAGACATCGGGGTTTGAATCCCAGCTGAGCGCCTGGGAGGTGCGGTGGAGTAGAAAAAAACAGTCCCCTAGCACCCAGCAGCACAGTGAAGATGGCCTGAACAGAGTGGGTTGGGACACCGGTCTGGGGAGGAAAGACTGGGGTGTTGTCATTTTTCTCCCCATCACCAACAAGGTGGGGCTTCAAGGAAGAGACAAGGGGCTACCATGGAGGCGGGACCCATCCACACCAAACCACACCCCTTGTGCCTGGTAACTGTGTATCTGCGGGAGCAAGACTGACACTGACTGAGCCAGACAGCCCCTCCTTCAGACAGTGCAGCCAGCGGTTTTGCATTTTCTGATGTAATTAATTCTTGGTCAATTCGTAGTGTGTGTGTGTGTGTGTGTGTGTGTGTGTGTATTTTTTTCTTCTTTTTCTTCCTCTTATTTCTTCCCTTCTGTAGTCTGGTTATTCTGGTTGTTGGTTTGTTTAAGCAGACATATTTAATCTATTCTTTTTATACCTCTTTTGTATTCTCTTTATACCTCTTCTGTATCTCCTTCTTCTTTATTTTCTTCTCTCTCTGGATTAAGCCATATAGTTTCTCTGCCTTTCAATTTTCTTTTCTTTTCCTTTTCCCCACCCCTGTCATTTCTCTCTTTGTATGAGATAAGGCTTCTTCTACCACCACCACCCTCTTTTTTAAAATTTTTTTCCAAAGTTACTTCAATGAACAAATCAAAGCACACCTGGTGCAGGGTCCAAAACATCAATATGAGTAGGGAGATAAAGCAACCAGAGTCACAACAACAGAGAGCATGTAACACACTCCAAAAACACTTCCTGGAGGGCCAGGCTCTGGGCAGTGTATGACCCCTTTTTAATATAGTAGTGCTCACAGGTGCAAGACACAATTATTAAAACACATAAGGGACAGATCACTAGCCAAAATGACAAAATGGAAGAATTCTCCTCAAAAGAAATTACACAAAGAAATGACAGCTAAAGAAATGCTGCAAACAGATATATCTGATCATATATATTTTGATCAAAATCAAACAGATAATATCTGATCAAGTCTTATGACTTACAATAGTCATAAGATTAATCGCTGAGCTTGAAAAATGCATAGATGACAGCAGAGAATCTATTGCTGCAGAGATCAAGGAACTAAAAAATAGTCAAAATGAATTAAGAAATGTTGTAAATGAAGTGCAAAATAAACTAGATGCAGTGACCACAAGGATGGAAGAGGCAGAGGAAAGAATAAGTGAAATAGAAGATAAAATTATGGAAAATGATGAAGCCGAGAAAAAGAGAGATAAAAAAATACTAGACCATGAGAGGAGAATTAGAGAACTAAGTGACTCAATGAAATGGAATAATATCTGTATGATAGGAGTTCCAGAAGAAGAAGAAGAGAGAAAGGGGCAGAAAGTTCACTTGAACAAAGTATAGCTGAGAACTTCCCTAATCTGGGGAAGGAAGCACACATCCAAATCCAGGAGGGACAGAGAACTCCCTTCAGACGTAACAGGAATAGGTCTTCTCCATGGCATATCATAGTGAAACTGGCAAGATACAAAGACACAGAGAGAATTCTGAAAGCAGCTAGAGACAAGTGGGCCTTAACCTACAAGGGTAGACACATAAGGGTAGTAGCAGACCTGTCCACTGAAACTTGGCAGGCTAGAAAGGAGTGGCAGGAAATATTCAATGTGATGAACAGGAAAAATATGCAGCCAAGAATCCTTTATCCAGCAAGCCTATCTTTCAGAATAGAAGACAAACAAAAACTGAAGGAGCTAAAACAGCCCTGCAAGAGATCCCAAGAGGCACTCTGTGAGTGGAATGTTGCAAAACTACAAAAAACCAGAGACATCACCACAAGCATGAAGGCTACAGATAACACAACAACACTAAATCCATATCTTTCAATAATAACGCTGAACGGAAATGGACTAAATACTCCAATCAAAAGACACAGGGTATCAGAATGGATAAAAAAACCAAGATCTACCTTTATACTGTCTACAAGAGACCCATTTTAGACCTGAGGACACCTTCAGATTGAACGTGAGGGGATGGAGAACTATCTATCATGCTACTGGATATCAAAAGAAAGCTGGAGTAGCCATACTTGTATCAAACAAACTAGACTGTAAACTAAAGGCTCTAACAAGAGATGAAGAAGGGCATTATATAATAATTGCAGGGTCTATCCATCAGGAAGAACTAACAGTTATGAATGTTTATGCCCCAATTTGGAAGCACCCAAATATATAAATCAATTAATCACAAACATAAACAATCCTATTGATAAGAATATGGTAATTGCAGGTGACTTTAAAACTCCACTTACAACAACGGACAGATTATCTACACAGAAAATCTATAAAGAAGCAATGGCCCTGAATGACACATTGGACCAGGTGGACTTGACAGGTATATTCAGAACTTTTCATCCAAAAGCAGCAGAATCAACATTCTTCTTAAGTGCAAATGGAACATTCTCCAAGGCAGATCACATACTGGGTCACAAAACAGCCTTCAATAAATACAAAAGAGATCATACCAAGCATATTTTCAGATCACAATGCTATGAAACTTGAAATCAACCACAAGAAAAAGTTTGGAAAACCTCCAAATGCATGGAGGTTAAAGAATATCCTACTAAAGAATGAATGGGTCAACCAGGCAATTAAAGAAGAAATTAAAAAATAGATAGAAGCAAATGAAAATGAAAACACAATAGTCCAAACCCTTGGAATGCAGCAAAGGCAGTCCTAAGAGGAAACTACATTGCAATCCAGGCCTATCTCAAGAAATGTTTATTTATTTTTGAGAGAGACATAGAGAGAGCACTCACAGGGGAGGGGCAGAGAGTGAGGGAGACAGAGGACCCAAGCAGGCTCTGGGGCTCGAACTCACAAACTGTGAGGTCATGACCTGAGCTGAAGTCAGATGCGCAACTGACTGAGCCACCCAGGTGCCCCCTTGGCCTATCTCAAGAAACAAGAATAGTCCCAGATACGAAATCTAACAACACACCTAAAGGAACTAGAAGCAGAACAGCAAAGAAACCCCAAGGGCAGCAGAAGAGAAATAATAAAGATTAGAGCAGAAATAAACAATATAGAATCTCCCCCCCCCCCAAAAAAACCAGTAGAACAGATCAATGAACCTAAGGCCTGGGTTTTTGAAAAAATAAACAAAATTGATAAACTTCTAGCCAGACTTCTCAAAAAGAAATGAGAGCGGACCCAAACAGATAAAATCATGAATGAAAGAGAATAGATCACAACCAACACCACAGAAATACAAGCAATTATCAGAGAATACTATGAAAAATTATATGCCAACAAACTAGACAATCTGGAAGAAATGGACATCTTCCTAGACACACACACACACATTACCAACACTCAAACGGGAAGAAATAGAAAATCTGAACAGACCCATAACCAGCAAAGAAACTGAAACAGTTATCAAAAATCTCCCAACAAATAAGAGTCCTGGTCCAGATGGCTTCCCAGGGGAATTCTACCAGATGTTTAAAGCAGAGTTAACACCTATCTTTCTCAAGCTGCTCCAAAAAATAGAAATGGGAGGAAAACTTCTGGACTCATTCTATGAAGCCAGCATTACCTTGATTCCCAAACCAGACAGAGACCCCACAAAAAAAGGCGAATTACACACCAATATCCCTGATGAACATGGATGCAAAAATTCTCAACAAGATACTAGCAAATCGAATTCAACAGTATATTAAAACAATTATTCACCATGATCAAGTGGGATTCATTCCTGGGCTGCAAAGCTGGTTCAATATTCACAAATCAATGTGATACATCACATTAACAGAAGAAAGGATAAGAACCATATGATCCTGTCAATAGATGCAGAAAAAGAAGTTGACAAAATACAGCATCCTTTCTTAATAAAAACCCTCAAGACAGTTGGGATAGAAGGAACATACCTTAATATCATAAAAGCCATATATGAAAAGTCCACAGCTAATATCATCCTCAATGGGGAAAAACTGAGAGCTTTCCCCCTGAGATCAGGAACATGACAGTGATGTCCACTCTCACCACTGTTGTTTAACATAGCGTTGGAAGTCCTAGCCTCAGCAATCAGACAACAAAATGAAATAAAAGGCATCCAAATTGGCAAAGAAGAAGTCATACTTTCACTTTTCACAGATGACATGATACTCTACATGGAAAACCCAAAAGACTCCACCAAAAAGATGCTAGAACTGATACATGAATTCAGCAAAGTCGCAGGATACAAAATCAATTTACAGAAATCGGTTGCATTTCTATACACCAATAATGAAGCAACAGAAAGAGAAATCAAGAAATCAGTCCCATTCACAATTGCACCAAGAACCATAAAATACCTAGGAATAAACCTAACCAAAGATGTAAAAGATCTGTATGCTGAAAACTATAGAAAACTTATAAAAGAAACTGAAGAAGACACAAAGAAACAGAAAAATATTCCATGCTCATGGATTGGAAGAACAAATATTGTTAAAATATTGACATTTTTTTTTAATTTTTTTTTTCAACGTTTATTTATTTTTGGGACAGAGAGAGACAGAGCATGAACGGGGGAGGGGCAGAGAGAGAGGGAGACACAGAATCGGAAACAGGCTCCAGGCTCTGAGCCATCAGCCCAGAGCCTGACGCGGGGCTCGAACTCATGGACCGCGAGATCGTGACCTGGCTGAAGTCGGACGCTTAACCGACTGCGCCACCCAGGCGCCCCAAAATATTGACATTTTAACAATACTACCCAAAGCAATCTACACATTCAATACAATAACAATCACAACTGTACCGGCATTCTTCTCAAAGCTAGAACAAACAATCCTAAAATTTGTATGAAACCACGAAAGACCCTGAATAGCCAAAGTAATGTTGAAAAAGAAAACCAAAGTGAGAGAAATCACAATCCTGGACTTTAGCCTCTACTACAAAGCTGTAATCATCAAGACAGCATGGTACTGGCATAAAACCAGAGACATAGACCAATGGAATAGAATAGAGAACCCAGAAGTGGACTCACAAATGAATGGCCAACTGATCTTTGATAAAGCAGGAAAGAGCATCCAATGGAAAAAAGTTTCTTTAGCAAATGGTGCTGGGAGAACTGGACAACAACATGCAGGAGAATGAAACTGGACCACTTTCTTATAGCATACACAAAAATAAACTCAAAATGGGTGGAAGACCTAAGTGTGAGACAGGAGACCATCAAAACTCTAGCGGAGAAAACAGGCAACAACCTCTTTGACCTCAGCCGCAGCATTTCTTGCTCGACACGTCTCTGAAGGCAAGGGAAATAAAAGCAAAAATGAACAACTGGGACCTCATCAAGATAAAAAGCTTCTGCACAGTGAAGGAAACAATCAGCAAAACTAAAAGGCAACTGACAGAATGGGAAAAGATATTTGCAAGTGACATATCGGATAAAGTGTTAGAATCCATAATCTATAAAGAACCAAACCCAACACCCAAAAAACAAATAATCCAGTGAAGAAATGGGCAAAAGACATGAATAGACACTTTTTCAAAAAGACATCCCGATGGCCAACAGACACATGAAAAGATGCTCAACGTCACTCATCATCAGGGAAATACAAATCAAAACCACACTGAGATACCACCTCACACTGGTCAGAGTGGCCAAAAATGACAACTCATGAAACAACAGACGCTGGTGCAGATGTGGAGAAATGGGAACCCTCTTGCACTGTTGGTGGGAATGCAAACTGGTGCAGTCACTCTGGAAAACAGTGTGGGCGTTCCTCAAAAAATTAAAAATAGAACTGCCCTATGACCCAGCAATAGCACTACTAGGAATTTATCCAAAGGACACAGGAGTGCTGATTCATAGGGGCACATGTACCTCAATGTTTATAGCAGCGCTTTCAACAATAGCCAAATTATGGAAAGAGCCCAAAGGTCTATCAACTGATGAATGGATAAAGAAAATGTGGTTTATGTATACAATGGAATACTACCTGACAATGAGAAAGAATAAAATCCTGCCATTTACAACAATGTGGATACAACTGGAGGGTATTAAGTCAGTCAGAGAAAGACAGATATAATGTTTTCACTCATATGTGGAACTTGAAAAACTTAAGAGAAGACCATGGGGGAAGGGAAGGGGAAATAAACAGTTTCAGAGAGGGAGGCAAACCATGAGACTCTTAAATACAGAGAACAAACTGAAGGTTGATGGGGGGGAGGGGGAAATGGGTGATGGACATTGAAGAGGGCACTTGTTGGGATGAGCAGTGTGTCGTATGTAAGCGATGAATCACAGGAATCTACCCCCACTTGACAATACACTGTATGTTCGCCAACTTGACAATAAATCATATTTTAAAAATAATAATAATAAATAAAGATATAAGAAAAACGCCAAACTTTTAAACAGTTATTTAAAATTTTCAATGTAATTCAAGATATACAATGAAATAAACTATAAAATACTGACCTGGTCGTGGGTTTTATCCTTTATAACTTCAATATCTAAGACAGACAGATGCATTTGACACAGGAAATCAACAATGATACAAACACTGAACAAAAAGTATCATCTCAAGATATAAGTATATATTAAGATTGAAGGCAAACCGGAGTACTCATTTATGTATACTTAGATATATCGCCTCCTCAGAAGGGTATGTGTAAGGAACATTTTAGTCTTTTTGTTTCTTTTTATTATTCTGAACGGTTAAGAGTTTAAACTCTGGAGTCATATAGACTTGGGGCAGACACCAGCTACAATCTGTGAGACCTTGGGCAAGTGAGTAAACCCTCTGTTTCCTCACAGGATAATAATAATTAGTAACTAACTAGTGGGGATGGTAAATGATGGTAATGGTATTCCTTGACTTACCAAAAATAATGTCATTATATAGGCCTCTCTTTTCCCTCATATACAGTGTTTGAAAAAAAGTAACCTCCAAACAATAACCTGTCAAATCCCTTCTTCAACGTAGTCCCTCTTTATTCTATTTATATCTTTGCCAAAATAGTAGACTACGGGTTAGGTGGAACAACATTTCAAGTAGAGACATCCTTCTGAACGAAGAACTTTCCTTTTAATATTTACTAAAAATATATCATGTCCAGAAAAATAACTGCTCATAATTACAGGTCACCTGGACACATTTTGCAGGGAAACATAAACGGTTCTGAATATCTCAGAGATGTGGATATGAGAAAGACAAAAATTTGGATCGCCATAGTCATATGGGATATTATGGGCTATCCCCCTAAAATTCATATGTCGAAATCCTAACCCCCAGAACCTCAGAATGTGACTGTATTTGAAGACAAGGTCTTGAAAGAGGTACTTAAGGCAAAATGAGATCATTAGGGTGGGCCCTAATCCAGATGACTGGCATCCTTGTAAGAAGAGTAAATGTGGTCATAGACACATACAGAGAAGAGACAGTGTGAAGACACAGGAGGAGACGGCCACCTAAAAGTCAAGGAGAGAGACCTGGAACAGATTCTTCCCTCAGGCTCCTTAGAAGAAACCAACTCTGCTCACTCTTGATCTTGGACTTCTCACCTCTAGACCTGTAAGAAAAATAAACTTCTGTTATTTAAGCCATCCAGCCTGTGGTACCTTGTTGTGTAAGCCCTAGCAAACTAATAAAATTAGAAAGGAATACTAGAATGTAAGCTCCAGGAGGATAGGATTTTTCATCTTTTTTTGTTCATTGATATATCCCAAGTACCTAGAGCGATGCCTAGCACATAATAGGTGCTCAACAAATATTTGCTAAATGAGCTTCTTAATAAATAAAGCAGAGTAATAAAAGCCTTCCTATAGATGCTCTATTAAATACCATCAATGTTTCAGTAATGCTTTTTATACTCCTAAGACCTGAGAACCTGGACTCTCGCTGCTCTTACCAGCTCTGTGGTTTAATTGGTCTGCTGCCACAGCCCAAATGTATAAAATCCTCTGGTGAAATTCTTGGTATGATTCAATTCCAGGAGTAATTTCCTAAAGAGAAGAGCTAATAAGATTAAAATGCTGCTGTAATACAATAAATGTGAATTAATCCACATAGACAAACAGATCAAACTTGTTAGTCCCATCCTGAGGAAAATGCCACAAACAGATGTAACTTGTTGTATTGATGTTCCCTCCAAAGTATTTGGCTGGCTGATGTCACTAACGGAATCGAGAACGGTCTGGATTCACAATTTAAAGGAAAAAAATAAACAATGATTCTCCTGTTGTTATTAAAGCATTTCTTGAGTGGACACAGGAAAAAGACAGACTAAATTTCCTTCTGACTTATTCAATTACATGGCTTCATGGTGCATGTATTTCTTTAAACCAAATCCATGTCTTAATATCATCACTATCACCATCAATCAATACTTAATTTGGTTCCCTAAATATGCTAGGGAAGAGCAAAATAAAACATAAAAGAATCATGGAAACATGATTTTAACTTACATGCAAATATCCTTTAAGCAACTGCTAGAGCAAAAAATTCACCGAAATTATAATAGTTCTGTTAGAGGTGATAAGATTGTAGATAACTCTCTCTTCCAATTATTTTTAATTTTATGTAAGTTCTTATAAGCCATTTTTACAACATAAAGTTCTCAAAAACCATTCTAACTTCTAATCATTACTGGAAGAAAATTTAGCATTAAAAATTCTCCCAAAGGAAGAGGATGATATTTATTTTTAAAGTATATTTAATTAATACATTTTTACAGGAATACACGTGAGAAAACCAGAATACACCAGTTTCATGGGCAAGCAAAATTTGGCATTTTAAAATCAAGATCTGGAAATATCATCCTGAAAGCAATTTAGAAATCAAGTCAAAGCTTGTTCTTGGTCTGGGGCCTGGAATGAGTTCCCTGAACTGATGCAATCTGAAACCCTAGCCAACAAGTGTTTATCAAAGTCTTTGTCCCAAAGGGAGAAGTCTCTTTTCTAATTCTCCAGGAGTCATGCTGTTGGGATTGCTTTGAGACTTGAGCAAAGAGAGCAAGTAGGAGTACAAAACATCCAAATCATTTGGAAACATTTTCTTTTCCAGCAAAATGAAAGCTGGTTTTTCATGATAAGCAGTTTGTAATCAAGCCCTCCTTTACTGAAGCGATTCGTCAGCTACTGGTGCGTTTGCTCCTTTTTCCTGGGAACCACATCATAAACAGGAAGTACATGCCTCTGGGGCTTATTCATTGCAGAATGGAAAAAATGAAGCTGTGGATTTTCTCAAGGATGATTTAGAGAGGACGGATCATTAATTACTGTACTCCCCTCCTTATCTTCACCAGCCTTATAAACCAAACGACTGCACAAGCTGTGCTCCACACCCAGGAAAATACAAAGAGTTCTTTGCCCATATGTGACCGGAAGTCAACTTTACAGCCCTGCATCAGGCTTTGATCACATACTGGCAAAGAGGATCAGCCCCTGTCTTAACAACCTGTTAGAACCCTGACTGCTTCACCTTCCATCCTGACAGCCACAAGCCTCCAGACCTAAGATCAGAAAGTCTACCATTTCGTATTAACCAAATACCACAAGCGTTGGGTATGAAGCAACCCGATACTGAGCAGACTAAAAAGAAGAAAAATGTACTCCTCACAAGGGACATCTTGGTGGTGATGGCATAGCTCTGGAACTTGGTTGCAGTGGTGGTTACACCAATCTAAGCACGGAATAGAAAGGCACAGAACTACACATACACACACACCTTGTGCCACTGTCAATTTCCATACTCTGATACCTACCAGGTAAGTAAGGTGTAACCATTGGGGGAAAGTGGATAGAGTACACACAACCTCTCCGTACACTCCCTGCAACTTGTGATATCTGTTTATTTCAAAATAAAATGGTTTTTAAAAGTACACCTTCTTGTGTACATCCACGTTCTTTGACCGTCTGGCATCAGGACAAGTCAGGAGAAACACAGCCTGGTTTTCGAGTGGAAGGTTTCAGCCGCCACCCAACACAAAACTTGAGGTTGGGAACACCCCTGCAGCTGCTGAGCCTGGGGTTTCCTTTCTGACCTCCAACCCTGCCTGACGCCCCGCCCCCCCCCCCCCCCCCCCGTCTCAAATTCAGGTCACACCTCAATGTCCCCTCTTTACGGAGAGGCCTTCCCTGCGCTCCCTAACCAAGCAGACGCCCTCTGCTATTCTCCGAGTACCTCGGTCTCTTCGCCGCATTCTTCGCTCGTGTAAAGAGCTGGTTATTTTACTTGTTTGCGGCCCGTCCCGCCGCCGGCCTATAAGCTCCAAGAGCGCGGGCACCGCGTCTGCCCCTCGCCCACCCTACCCCACCACCACGAGCCCGCCGCTGGGCGCGGGCCACGTGTTCTACAGCCTGTGGAATAAACGCACCTCCCTGAGATTCACTCCCTCCGGCTCCAGGGCGTCGCGTCGGTTCCTCCCCCTCGCACCTCGTCCTCTCCGCCACACCCGGGCCCCTCCGCCTCCTCGCCTCCACGCGTACCCCACCCGGCCAGGGAGGGCGCCATTTTCCTCTAACTCGTCTGCCCAGAGGGCTGCTCTCCCCCCGTTGGCCCCTTTTCCTCAGGCTCCCCCCAACTCAGCCCCCTCCCCAATATCTCCAGCCACCGCCCCGCGCTCTGCGCCGCCCTCCCCTCCCTTCCGGTGCCGCCCCTGGGCCGGGACCCCAGCCTGCAGCCGGCGCGCCCCTCACACCACGCCCCTCAGTCCACGGACCGCGTGGGAGGCACCCACTCTGCCGCTGCGCGGGAGGGGAGGGAAGACGGGCGGGGCGCGGGGGCGTGGCCTCTTCCGTACTGAGCTTGGATTGGCCAGTCCCGCGGGGGCGGGATTGCAGCCTGGGTCTTGTCCCCCGGTCTCCGCCGCGCATTTTTCGCGGCTGCGGCTCCAGCTTCGGCGACCAGGACAGGAGAACGGCGTCTGCGGCTCCGGCAGCATGTCTGAGAAGCGGCACACAGGGGATGCCGAAGCCCGGAGGCTCCCCGACTCCTTCAGGGGTGAGCCCCGCGCCGTCTCCGCCGCCCCCCGCCGCCCCCCCAACCTTTCCCTCGCGAACGAGACCCAGCCTGGGAGTCCCAGGCTCGTCTCCGCCGCTTTAAGCCGTGCGACCGTTGCTTTAAGCTTCGGTGACGCTGAGAATAGCGAACCCTGCTTCGCGGGCTGGGCGTCAGGTTTAGGGATGTTAGGGTGCAGAGTGCACAGCGGCGTGCCTGGCACACAGAGGATGCACCCACTGCAGGGCACGTTTCCAATACCAAAGCCATAGCAGAGGCTCGAGTGCTCCAGCGGTTGCCAGATGCCTGGCCCTGTGCCAGCGCTTTGCGTTCATTATCTCGTGGCACGCATGCGGGCAAGGAAATGCCTAAGTGACTCGGGGCCAGCGAGTGGTGAAGCCGGGGCGCAAATCTGCACCCCACACTCAGGATCCCGCGTCTCCTGTCTCCCGACTCCCCTTTCCTTCCCACCCCTCGGAGGTCATCTCCTCCAGCCAGCCTTCGGCTAACCCCATGAGTGAGCCCCCCTTCTCCGGAGCTGGAAGGAACTCCTGCTCCCCCAGCCCCACCCCTGGCCAATTTCATTTCAAGAAGCAAGACCGACCTGTGAGATTTTCCCCTAACCCCTCACGTATATTTGCTATATTTGCGAAGAAAAGAACGTCTCTTTTTGACATTCTTCCCCTCTCTTTCCAGCTTCACTTTCTGCCCTATCTTGCCCCCTCTTTACTCCAGTTGTCCTGGGGACCTCGCCTTTGCGGCTTTTGTTTCTCACAAGGAACTCATAAATACCCCCACCCTACTGGGGCCTTCCCTGTCTTGAGTGGCTCAGTCTTGTTCCCCTGTGAAGGAACTAATACTCTTGAGAGGGGTGTCACCTTGAACCTTTATTGGCTAACTCCTTGGGGGTGGGGGTTCCAACAGAGGTGACAAACCTCCAGGGGTGCTGGTTCCCTCCCTGGAGCTGGCTCATAGCAATCCGAAGGAATTATTTCTAAGGATGGAATTTCAGGCCGGAAGACATGGTGAAAGACAGTTTAGGGGGCTGGGTGGGCTTTTCCAGCACCCCACAGAGAACACTGCAATGGACTTAACTTATTCTGATTATTTGTAAAGCCAGCCTTGTCCACCCATCTAATTTAAGTCCCATTTCCTCTGCCCGGTGATGCTTCCCAGGAGCATCAACAGAATTATCCCTCACTTTCCTCTGCTAAGCACCTCGGAGAGTTATCTTCCCAAATCAGTAGTGTAACAGGAAGGCTGTATTTGAAGAAACTGACACTCAAAGAGGTTGTTACTTCAGAGTCACATCGTTGATAAGTAATGGGGCCATATTTTAAATCTGAGTTTGACTCTACAACTTGCTGTCCACCTCTTTCATAGCTGGTTGTCTTTTCCTAGATAGGAAGGTGGGTGGGATCCCTTCCTCTGTGCCCTGACCTTCTGGTGGGAGACAGAAGGACTGTGAGGACAGTTTTAGCAGTTTGGTGAAACTGCAGCGAGATATCTGTTTATAGAGGTTCTTTGGGAACACACGTGACTTTTATTTATACTTCATATCCCCCTTTTTTAGTTGTTTTTCATCGTCACAGACTAGTTTCCATTTCTAATTTCTTTTTCTTGGTTCTATGATTAACTTTTTTTTTTTTAAGACAAATGTTTATCGGAATCTAATGAAAACTCCTCAGAAAGTTATACATACCAAAAAAATTTTGCATAGTCTAGGTTGCCTCTTTAATATATATATATGTAAATATAAATACATATGTGCGTGTGTGTGTGTGTGTAAACACAGGTACAAAAGCCATTACTAGAATTTATTAAAAAGATTTGATTGAGTGCTTGCCATGTGTCAAACACAGCCTAAGTGCTTTACAAACATTATCTAATTGCAATCCTCTTAACGGCTCCACAAGGAAGACATTATCCACCATTTCACAGCAAGAAAACTGGGGCTCAGAGTAGGAAAATCACACATGTGTATGATTCAGAGCTAGGTTTCAAACCTGGGCTCTGTGATTTCTCCAAACCATTTTCCCTATCCTAGAGCTACCTCCAAAATGTGTACCCAAACAGGAGCACCTGGGTGGCTCAGTCGGGTTAAGTGTCCCACTTCAGCTAAGGTCATGATCTCATGGCTGTGAGTTCAAGCCGCACGTCGGGCTCTGTGCTGACAGCTCAGAGCCTGGAGCCTGCTTTGCATTCTGCGTCTCCCTCTCTCTCTGCCCCTCCTCCACTTTCTCTCTCTCTAAAAATAAACATTAAAAAAAATTCTTAATGTGTACCTGAACAGAGGACCTTGTCAAACACCAGTGCTTCACTAAAGGTGAGGGAGAACAAAGAAAGCCCAGAAGAACCTAGCTTCAATACAGACCTCTTGAATAAGACATCCCCAGAAGGCTGCTTCTGAAGGAAACAGTGGAATATAAAAGCCCAAACTCTATCCTGTTATGATTTTGCTGACAATTAGTCTTAGGAATGTAAATGGGACCAAACTCAGGGCAAGATTACTTTTTCTTAAAGCCAGTGCATTCACTTTGTAGTGAAATAATGCAGGTGGATCACAAATGTATTATTATAATTGAGAGACATGTCAACAGAATATATCCCTTTGGGAGAATGCCTGAACATAAGCAGAATCAAGGGACTTATTTGTTTATTTCAGTTGTTACAGCTGATCAGATTGGGGAGAACTTTGTAACTTCTTTAATAATTAAGCCAAGTTAAACCATCAATGGTCATAAATTAACTCAAACCAGTGACCAAGTCTACTAAAGCTGGCGTGTGTGTGCAGATACATGTATATATATTGGGTTGCCATGATAATACATTGTGAAGTGTGGAAAGAGAAAAGGTAGAAATTACAGTCAATAGCAAAAAGGAAGTATGTGTCAATTCTCCTTCCCCCATTCTTTCTGAATCGTTGTCTGTTTTCCGGGGCTAGTAAAGAAACTTAAACCCCAAGCATTTGGCCTGCCATTTCCGTAGATTAGCCTTTGAAGATGTGAGCGGTAAAGTATCTGTTGCAAAATATCACACAATAAAAATTATACCAACCTTGCCCAGTTGTGAATGCACTTATGGTAAGATGGCATAGTGTAGTGAAATGGGAGTGGAATTCAAAATTCAAGGATCTGAACTGAGCTCTCAGTATCATCCCTTACTACCTGGGTCACCTTGGGCAAGTCTCAGCCTCCGGAGTCAATTCCTCATCTCTGTCTTGGGCATAATCTTACCACAGTAACTGTCTCCCAAGGTTTCAAGAATCAAATGAGAAAATGTAACAGTGACTGTTCAGAAAACCTGGTAATTATGCAGGAAGCTAAAATTTATGGACAAAGAGTGGTATGAAAGATGGTCCAAGAAGGCTTAGAGCTCTGATTTACCTGCCCAAATGTGGTCTGTTTCTCCTCCAGAGACAGAGTCCCCAGGCAGATTGTTAGCCTTGGTATTTTCTTTGGGGTGTGCAGGTCCCAGAAGGCAATTCACTTACTAAAAAGTTTATTCCTGTAAGCTGTATCAGTGTGATCTGAAAGTTGTGATAAAAATAACAGCTGCTATTTAGTGAGTACTGCCTGAGTGTCAAGCACTTTACGTTTGTTTTTACATGGGATGAGTGTTCTTTTCCCTCCTTTTTCTGGTGAGAAAAGTTAGTGGTAGAATTGGAATCTGACACCCAAATCCTGAACTCTTAGCCGCTGCTTAGCTTTTTGGCCTCAGTTGAGAATGGGGAACCTTATGATTTAGTTTCCTTATGCAACTCTTCCCCATTTTGTTTTTAACGTAAGCTCTATGCCCAGTGTGGAGCTTGAATTCATGACCCCAAGATCAAGAGTTTCAATGTTCTGCTGACTGAGCGAGCCAGGAGCCCCTGGTTTCTCACTCTGTAGTTAAAATGATGTTGCCCTCCAAAGACTTTTATGGGAAAAACTTAATTCTAGATGCTTTTAAGATGTCCAAGAAAAGGAGCTGGGAAAAACAACCAAAACAACAGCAGAAGTAGGAGCACTTTGTTCTCTTAATAGATCTCAGGACTAGTCTAAATGTAATTAACTTAATACCATTATGAAATTGTTTTGCTCTCCAGTTTTTCTGGAAATGACTGTTTTTGTCTTGCCAGCTGTGGGCCATATTCAGGTCACACGTATTCATTCTGACAACTGCTTTGGGAGAGAGGATGGTCTACACTGTATTCTTGGGTCTTGTCTGCTGACGTGTAGATCAAGTTTGCCTCATGTAAAGGCTTTCCTTTCCCCCGAAGAAACAGCGGAATCCCTCAGCGCATTCAGCAATTATTTACTTGACAAATGTTTTTTGAGTACCTGTTATGCTCTAGATGTCTATTGTATTCGCTCATTTACTCTTCACGATAACCCTCTGAGGAGGTACTCTTATTAGCTCTATTTTTAAGCAAGTAGACTGAAGTGCAGAGAAGTCCGATACTTTCACAAAATCACACAGCTAATAAGTGGCAAAGCCAGCTCTGAAGCCATCATGCTATACTGTTTTAAGAAGACCGAAATCTGTGAAGAAGATGGACCTTGAAAAGAATAATTATAAATGCGATTTTTTTTTTTTTTTAAATAGGCGCCACGTCCAATGTGGAGCTTGAACTCATGACCCTGGGATCAAGAGTCGCACGCTCTACCCTACTGAGCCAGCCAGGCGCCCTCACCTTTTTAGAGAGGGTGAAGTGTAATAGGCAATTAGGAGGGGGGGGGGGCCCTATTTAAGACTCAGAAGGTTCAAATTTAAAATTATTCATGACACTCAACCTCTTTTTCCTCCTGCTTTATGGCTGGAAATAGTCAAATGAAGGAAAGCTACAGAAAATCCCCAAGATGCTTGAGAAATAAAATATTTACACATATTTAAGTCCTTACTCTTTTTTGAGCGAAGCAAAAGACTCCCCTTATTTCAACTTGTACTGGAAATCTTTCTTAAAAGGAATTGTCCATTCCCTTTTTCTAATATCTCATGGTAAATACAGTTTAAGATTTGTGATTCAGATCCCATAATGGTTCACCAGTATTGGTTCTTTTTTGTTTTTGTTTTTGTTTTTTTTTATGTTTATTTATTTATTTTGAGAGAGACAGGAAGAGAGGATCCCAAGCAGGCTCTGCTCTGTATGCACGCAGCCCAAAGCAGGGCTCCATCCCACAGACCGTGAAGTCATGACCTGAACCGAAGCGAAGAGTAGGACACTTAACTGACTGAGCCACACTGGCGCCCCAGTGTCGGTTCTTTTCATCCAGTATTTGTAGCCATGGATGGTTTATAATAAGGAAGAAAAAGTAGGATCTCCAGTCATGGCTCTTAACTTGATATCATCTGGCCTGTAGCCACTCTGGCCCAGAGAATAATTTCTTCCCTAGAGGCTTCAGGATTAGGGCATTCGAAGAACTGTAATTAAAATAATCATTTGAAAGGCGGGTTACAGTGTGTGCGCTCCTTTGCTTTGAAAGCCTCCAACTAAATACCATTGTTTCTTTAACGTGAATTTATTGAGCCCCTATTGTGTGCTAAGCTCTGCCCCTCTCCCACCCCATCTGGTGTAATGTTTCTGTAGAGTGCTGCCTTCATTTTTGTTGTTTCTTCCCTTTATTCTCCTCCATTTCTCTTCTTGTCCTTTTCTTCTGTTGTTTCCTTCCCTTCTTTGTCTTTCTTTGTAAATTCCAGGCATTTGAAAAACTCAGTCGTAGTAAAATTTTGATTAATTGGTATATGTCATCATTAATGAAATATGTCTTATATTGACATTTGCATATTTCCCTGCCCTTTGGCCTGTTTGGCCTACCTTGAATTTTTACTTCATCAAGTCTTTTAAAGCCCTTGTTTCAAAACAAAGGAGAGAGAAACAGAGGATCTGAATGAAAACTGTAGCCTTACTTGAAAACCTGAAAGATCAAATCTATTATTTAACTCATGATGTTCTCCTCAAATACATAGCTGTAGGACTTGGACCAGGGACGGGCCATATAGCCTGTGGACCAGATCTGGCTGATTGCTGTTTTTGATTGCCAGGCTGATTGCCTGGCTATTGCCTGTGGGCCATAGCCCACAAGCTAAGAATAGTTTTTATATTTTTAAGTGGTTTTTTTCAGGGGTGCCTGGGTGGCTCAGTCGGTTGAGCGTCAGTCGGTTGAGCGTCCGACTTCAGCTCAGATCATGATCTCACAGCTTGTGAGTTCAAGCCCCGCGTCAGGCTCTGTGCTGACAGCTCGGAGCCTGGGGCCTGCTTCGGATTCTGTGCCTCCCCCTCTCTCTGCCCCAACCCACTCGCATTCTGTCTCTGTCTCTCTCAAAAATAAATGAACATTAAAAAAAAAATTTATAAGTGGTCTTTTCAAAAAAGAATATTGGGGCACCCTGGTGGTGCAGTCAGTTGAGCATCTGATCTCGGCTCAGGTCATGATCTCACAGTTCTAGAGAACGAGGCTGCACTAATGGTACGGAGGAGCCTGCTCGGGGATTCTGTCTCTCCCTCTCTCTGCCGCTCCCCTGCATGCGTGCGCGCGCGCTCTCTCTCTCTCTCTCTCTTAAAATAAATAAGCTGGGTTTTTTTGTTTGTTTGTTTAAAAAGGAGAATATTTTGTTATCCATGAAAATTATATGAGATGCAGATTTCCATACCCATGAGTTTCACTTGAGCACAGCCTGCCCACCCATGGGCATATTGCCTGTGACTGCTTCTGTGGTGCACAGTAATTGCAACAGACCTTATGGCCTACAAAGCCTAACGTTTCTGGTCCTTTACAGAAAAGTGTGGCAAATCCTGATGTAGAATCTCTGGTGGGGGATAGTGGTGGCCAAAAAGAACACTTATATCCTGAATATTTATGCTTTTAAGAAAAATGAAAAATTGCCCAGACCTTTCACTTCTATCAACTGTTGCCCCTTAAAAAAGTGCTGTTAAGACCATGCTGTTAGTATGTGTTTTGGAGGCCAAACGCCTAGCCCTCTTGTCTCTCCCCACCCAAACTGCACTGTTCTTGGCATTTGACAACACAAAGTGAAGTGTTTCTCTTGCATTCCGGGAAAGGGGAAGGAAAAGATTGTCCTTGAAATGCTGCTTTTCAGGCATTGCAACAATCCTTGGGCTAGTTCTTTTCTTTTTTGTGTATAATGATACAAATGACCCTGAGTTAGATTTTCAGATATTGTGGAAGACTTTTCTGGCCTTTCCCTGAAGAGGACATCTAATCTTTTGAACTTTAGAATAAAATACCAAAGATAAATGGAATTTATTATTAATCCACACGATCTCCAGCAATGCCAAGTTCAGTAGATCTTAAAGTGAATCAGCTGATACAGTATCATTAACAACATGGAGTGCTCTGAAATTATGCCTGCGTCATCCTCTTGAAAAGATTATTTTACTGCTTTTTTGGGAGCCAACCCAACAAAAATTACTGTGCAACTTTTGTTTGTTTGTTTCGTGATTTTGTTTGTTTCCTTCTGTCTCTTCCCAGAAAGTCTTTTGCTTTTATTACTTTGGGAGTCCAGGAGGAGTTTTTCATACCTACTTTACAAATTTTTGTAAATGTTAGAAAGAAGGTATGTGAGGAACCTGCTTGTGGCCGACATGTGATAAACATTCAACAAATGGTTATTATTATTAATTATAAAATATACCTCCAGAATGAGAAAAATTTAAGAATTGTGTGATTTTATCTTTTCAACAAAATTCGTTTACACAGGAAGGATGCATGGAAGTTTTGCTAAGCATATATGCATTGCAGCAAGTTTCTATTTGAGAAAATTGGAACCTAATTGTTCATTAGATGGAACAATGGAATATTATTCAACCTTTAATAATAAAGAATATGTATACTGACATGAAAAGATACTCACAATTGGGGGGAAAGCAGGTTTAAAATAATTATGTATACCATTATTTTATTTTATTTTATTTTTTAAAAAAAGCAGATAGGAAAGGTTTAAAGGACAAATAGCAAGGTAGAAAATAATTGCCATCTAGAGAAAATGAAGGTATAGATAATTTTTCTTTTAAAATAAGAGAAAAAAATGATGTTTTTAAAAATTCATGTTAGTCCCCTGGAGATAAGCCCCATTTGAATATTCAGTTAAACAGTGTTGATGTATAAACTTATATCCATTTTCAAAACCTTGCTTTGATTAGTTAAAATTTTATTTTGGGGCACCTGGGTGGCTCAGTCAGTTGAGCATCCAACTTCAGCTCAGGTCGTGATCTCACCGTTGGGTTCATGTGGGTTGTGGGTTCGAGCCCCACATCGGGCTCGCTGCGGTTGGCACGGAGCCTGCTTCGGATCCTCAGTTCCCCTTTCTCTTTGCCCCTCCCCCCTCTCAAAAATAAATAAAGATTACAAAAATTACTTTAATGCAGTTTTCAGAAGAGTTTTGTAGTAAAAGAAAAGATAAAAACTATGGCCAAGTAGTATTTACAACCAAGTGTCATGGGGTCACCAATCTTTACGAGTATTCCCACCCAGCCAAGTACCAACAAGTATATCAACCAAAATATCTCAGGAATACTGACCGCTCATCATTTATCTTTTACCTCCTACAGCTGGGAGGTATTCAGTCTTCAAGCTAATGAATGAGGAACTTGAAGGAAATGAATTTCATGAAATTTGGGGGAGTAACTGAGAATTTCTATTCCTCTTTGGCCCGTGAATGGTAGATGACTAAGAACTCGTTAGTACCTTGGTGAAGGATAAGCCTCACCTCTCTGAGGAATGTGACTATGTACCTTTATGAGCTATAACCAGATAAGGAAGAATTTCAAGGGTTGAGAATGAGATAGTTCTAGAGGCACCAGAATAATCTGAAATGGTGCCATTTCCCCAGCGTATAAAGAGATTATTTTTTATTGATTTTTCAAAGTTTATTTATTTTGAGTGAGAGTGAGCAGGGGAGGGGCAGAGAGGGAGAGAGAGAATCCCAAGCAGGCTCCTGCACTGCCAGCTTAGAGCCCCACACGGGGCTCGAACTCACAAACAGTGAGATCATGACGGGAGCTGGGATCAAGAGTCAGGCACTTAGCCAACGGAGCCACCCAGGTGCCCCTACATGGATTACTTCTAGCTGAGCCTTTGAAATGTGAAAGTCCAAGTCCAGTTTTCCAGATACGCACTTCATTTCTTACTGCCCTTGGTTTGTAAACTCGTATATTCATTTGAGGATTTCAAGAATAATGTCACGACAGAAACAGAGTGCATGCACACATGTACATACAAGAAGACTGGGCGAGAATAAGAATAAACATCCCATCCTTCCAAAAGTTTCTAGTCTTATATATTCAGGATGCAGAGGTTTGTACTTTGCCTGGAGATAGGAGGTTTGGGGCAGTATTTTAGAAAGCACCAAATGCTGTCAGAGAAGTATTTGCCCAGTGTGTTCCTTATTTGCAATCCATTTCACTTTGGAAACCTAGACCTGAGCCTGGCAGAGAGCCTTCAGACCATTTTGCTATAAGTAGGCACAGCTGGAATTAAGAGGTCTTCCTCTGTAGGGACATCAGATTTCATTCTCAGAACTCCTACCATGCTTTCCAAGTTTGCATACTCTCTTGAGAAAGTGCTCCAGACACAAAAATGTCTTTGATGAGGATTTTTTTTTATTATTAAAAACAAATTTTTTTTTTTAATGTTTATTTCTGAGAGAGAGAGAGAGAGACACAGAGTGCAAGTGGGGAGGGTCAGAGAGAGGGAGACACAAAATCCGAAGCAGGTTCCAGGCTCTGAGCTGTCAGCACAGAGCCCGACGTGGGGCTCGAACTCACAAACTGTGAGATCATGACCTGAGCCGAAGTCAGATACTTAATCGACTGAGCCACCCAGGAGCCCCAGAATTCTTTTTGATTTTTTTTTTTTTTTTAATTCAGAGTCAAAGGACCAAAGGAGTGAATGGACTTAGAACAGGAGCTCTGGAGCAAGATGTCCTATGTTTGAATCCCAGATCTTCCTCCCTCATGTGACCTTGGGAAAGTTTTGTTGTTTCAGTTACCTCCTTTGTAAAATGAAATTAAAAATACTTAACTTCAGGGGCGCCTGGGTGGTTCAATCGGTTGAGCATCCAACTCTTGATTCCGGCTCAGGTCATGATCTTGTGGTTGGTGAGTTCCAGACCCACATTGGGCTCTGTGCTGACAGCTCAGAGCCTGCTTGGGACTCTGTCTCTCACTCTGTCCCTCCCCTGCTTGTGCTCTCTCTCTCTCTCTCTCTCTCTCAAAATAAACAAACAAACATACATTAAACAATATCTTAGGGGCACCTGGCTGGCTTAGTCGGTTGCACAACTGACTTTGGCTCAGGTCATGATCTCGCAGTTTGTGGGTTTGAACCCCATGTCGGGCTCTGTGCTGACAGCTCAGAGCCTGAAGCCAGCTTCAGATTCTGTGTCTCCCCCTCTCTCTGCCCTTCCCCCACTTGCACCCTGTGTCTGCCTCTCTCAAAAACAATAAAACAATAAATAAAACAGTAAAAATATTTTTTAAGGGGCGCCTGGGTGGCTCAGTCGGTGTAGCGTCTAACTTCGGCTCAGGTCATGATCTCACGGTCCGTGAGTTCGAGCCCCGCGTCGGGCTCTGTGCTGCCGGCTCAGAGCCTGGAGCCTGTTTCAGATTCTGTGTCTCCCTCTCTCTGACCCTCCCCCATTCATGCTCTGTCTCTCTCTGTCTCAAAAATAAATAAACATTAAAAAAAAATTTTTTTTTAAACATTTTTTTTAATATTTTTTAAAAATACATAACTTCACAGGGCTTGGAAAGAGTACAATGAGATACACATCTAAAGTAATTGAATACGGTGCCTATAACAAACCACCTAAAAATGGCCACTCTGATTATTGAGAGTTGTGATAATGCCTGATGGAGCCTTCTGCACAGGCAGCATTGTGGCCTTGAGCTTGGCGTATCCTCTCAGTGAATATGTCTACGACCCCACAAATTTTAACTTAGAAACTTCCAGGAGACTGAGAGCACTTTTATTCAAGTATGCGTAGGACGTTTGTTTATCTCCCACTGTGACACAGAATCAGAAAACTACAAAGAATATATAATGTATATTCCTGGTCTTTCATTCTGTGTTTCAGAGCACTTGACCTGGATGCCATCTTGTGTCTCTTCTCTCCTAAGGTCTCAGCCTGAACTCTGCTTATTTCTTGGCCCACCATTTGTTCAAAGGCCCGTCTCACTGTCATCTTTGCCCTTCTGAGCCGTAACAGGTCCCTGGTCTGCCTCTTGCCCTGTTGCCAATCTCCCTCTCGTTATTAAAACAGCTCCTAGAAATAGAACAGATGCTTTCAGTGGTTGATAAGAAAAGTGATAGTATCCCTTGGCCTTCAAAGTCCCTCTGCCCTCCACAAAGAGGAAAAACAAACTAAAAATGAGGAAGACTCTGGATACAGAAAGTGGAAAAACACAAGCCAGGAAGTGAAAGGGGTTTCCCAGGATGGTAGTGAAAGCCAGTCACTGGGACAGCTGTTCACAACACCCAAGAGAGCAAGTCCAGACATGGCTCCAAGAAAGACTCTCTTGGAGGATGAAATTGGTAGAGTACCTGACCTTGAGAGAGGAGATTGAGGTCATTGATGAGCGGTTTGAGGCTGAATCAGTGAGTACATTAAACACTAAGCAAAGGTGAGGGGTGGCCTGGGTGTCTCCGTCGGGTAAGTGTCCGACTTGATTTCAGCTCAGGTCATGATCTCATGGTTTGTGAGTTGGAACCCCGCATCGGGCTCTGTGCTGACAATGCAGAGCCTGCTTGGGATTCTTTCTCTCTCTCTGCGCCTCTCCTGCTCTCTCCCTCTCAAAATAAATAAATAAAATAAACTTAAAAAAAAAATCCTAAGCAAAGGGAAAAAGCAAGACAGTGAAGAAAAACAAAAAGTTGTATGGTACAGAAAAATGAATTAGACGTCCCTGCGTGGCTTAGCTTTGAATCGCATTGACGTATACATGAAATATAAAATGCTGTAACGACCATACAAAAATTACGATGTAATTAGAAGGATGGGTATATTTATGGGCGGAGGAAAAGCTAAATCCCCTTCCACAGTGGAAAGTCAATAAGTAATGCTCAAAACGAAGAGAGCCACAAGGAACAAAATCAGCATGTTATTTAGAAACATGGAGTGTATACCAAAATACTCCGCCAACAGAGCAGCTGCCTTTGAGGAAAGAAAAGCTGAAAGAGGTAAGCAGGGGACTGCCGTCTTTTTGTAGTAGTCTTCTAGAACTTTTGGACTTTTTAAACTTTGTGCAAGTGTAGCTGCTAAAAAAAAAATTAGAACAAGCACAGGTACATAGCAACAAAGGCTGAAAAAGGAGGTGAGAATAATAGAAGGGAGAAAATAGGTTACACATTTTATTTACTCATAAAACGCATGTGTACAAGAGAAAGGTTTGGAAACGTACTCACCATGCGTGGACTGAGTACGTTTCCCCTTCTTCTCCATACTTTTCTGAATTTCTTGCAGCAGGGCGTGTATTACCTTTATAACAAGACGAAAAGCTATTTCGTGTTACAGGAAAGGAAACAATTAGAAAAGTGGAAGGAGAACTGTCTACCCATCCGAGCCCCACTCTGTCCCACCGGTGTGAGTTACCCCTATTCCGTGTTTTCAAAATGTTCTGAACAGAGTGCTCTATGTCTGCACTCACCACCCAGTGTTGTAATGATCTGTTTGTCCTGCCCGCTGAACTTGCCTGATAGCCGGGATTGGGTCTTAACTCCCTTTTACCCCTTCAGTGCAAAGCACGAACCCTAATAAATATTAGGTGCCTAATAAATATCTGCAGGATAGAAAATAACATAGACAGCCTTTGTCATGTTAAGGAGATTAGAAAAAGTGGCACCGGGGCATGTGGGTGGCTCAGTCAGGTAGTCAGGTAAGCATCTAACTCTTGATCTGGGCTCAGGTCAAGATCATGTGGTTCTTGAGTTCGAGCCCCACATCAGGCTCTGCACTGGCAGCACGGAGCCTACTTGGGATTTTCTCTCTCCCTCTCTCTCTGCCCCTCCCCCACTCGTGTGCTCTGTTTCTCTCTCTCAAAATAAATAAACTTAAAAAAAAAGAAAAAGTAGCACCCTGCACTTCAGCGTTGTTGTAAGGATTGCATGGGAAAATCCATGTAAACCAGCTCCAAACTCCAAGCATAAGTGTGTTCAGCGAACAGAGGCTGAAGATGGTCGGAGTGTGCTAATCACCATGATAAGAGTTGTATATTTTTTGTTTTCACAGATAGCCCTAATACGGGCCTTGGACCTTGTGGCTGGATTTTGGTGGCTGTCTCGTTCTTGTTCACAGTTATAACCTTCCCAATATCGGTATGGATGTGCATAAAGGTAAAGAATAGTTCACTTGCGTCTGGAAAGGGGTCAAGCCCTAACTACATAAACCCCCTTTGTGTGTGTGTGTGTGTGTGTGTGTGTGTGTGTGTGTGTAAAAGAGACAGACACCTGCTGGCCTGTAGTTCTTTTTCCTTCATGACTCCTTTAGAAGATTCACTCTAGTCTGTTGTGATGGAACTTTAGAACTTCTTTTCAGGTGGTCTTTCTTATAGGTAAGAAATACCTATAGTAAGGATCACCATTGGGGCGCCTGGGTGGCTCTGTCGGTTGAGCGTCCAACTTCAGCTCAGGTCGTGATCTCAAGGTCCGGGAGTTCGAGCCCCACATCGGTCTTTGCTGCTGTCATCCTGTCAGCACAGAACCCTCTTCAGGTTCTCTGTCCTCCTCTCTCTCTGCCCCTTTCCAGCTCACTCTCTCGCTCTCAAACCACCCCCCCCCCAAAACACGTGGGTATGTTCAAGCTCTCCCACCGCCAAAACAAAAGTAAGGCTCACCATCGAAGTTCAGGATGTGGGACGCTCCTGTCCAGATTCAGGAGGCCAAGGTTTGGTTGCTGGCTCCATTGTTCACCATGTGACCTTTGCCATGTTTCCTTCCTGTGAAATGGGAGGAAGTAACAACACCCACTTCCTAGGGCCAGTGTGAGGATTAAAATAATGTATCTAAACATGTGTATCCCAATGCCTGGCACATGGTAAATGCCCCCTAAATGCTGGTTATTTTTTCCATGAAGTTATTAATACTGTGACAAATGACTATCATTTACATATTCCTAAAGAGATAAAATATGCTCTATAATTTTCAGATAAGTTTATTGTTATGATTTAAGATATCAGGAGACAAACTATGGGGAATTTAGTTTTTTTCTTTCTTTCTTTTCTTTTTTTTTCTCTGTATTCACAATGCATGAGTAACTGAATGATGATGTTAACAGCTGAGGAGTGGGAAGTTATGGATTTGCTCCTGTATACTATTCTATACTTCCCAAATTTTATACCATGAATATGTATTGCTTTTATAATAACTTAAAAAAATAGTAAATACGTATCATGCTTGGTGGGGGTAATAAAATATTGGACATGTGATTTATAGATACTGTTTGGATTTTATTTATTTATTTTTAATTGTTTTTTTTAATGTGTATTTATTTTTGAGAGAGAGAGGGAGAGAGAGAGTATCCCAGCACAGAGCCCGACATGGGGCTCAAACCCATGCACTGTGAGATCATGACCTGAGCCAAAATCAAGAGTCAGATGTTTAACCAACTGAGCCACCCAGGAACTCCATTTATTTATTTATGTATTTATGTATTTATTTATTTAAGTTTTATGTATTTAAGTAACCTCTACACCCGACGTGGGGCTCAAACTCATGACCTCAATATTAAGGGTCCCATGCCCTTCCAACTGAGCCACCCAGGCACCCTGATGCTATCTGGATTTTAGAGAAAAAAAACAAAATAGAGGCATCTAATCTGTTTAGGGCAGAAATACATATTTGAGAAGCTGTTTATGTTGGGGCACCTAGGTAGATCTGTCAGATAAGCATCCAACTGCTGGTTTTAGCTCAGGTCATGATCTCACAGTTCGTGAATTCAAGCCCCCCATCAGGCTCCAAGTTGATGGTGCAGAGCCTGCTTAGGATTTTCTCTCTCCCTGTCTCTACCCCTCTCCTACTTGTGCTCGTTCTCTCTCAAAATAAACAAACTTAAAAAAAAAGAAGCCGTGTATAAATAAATAGTGGATATAAATATTTGCACTCCTCATGTTAAATTATTGTTATTTGTGTTTTTAACCTAGATCATAAAAGAATATGAAAGAGCCATCATCTTTAGATTGGGTCGCATTTTACAAGGAGGAGCCAAAGGACCTGGTCAGTATAAGGGTTCTGGGTGGTCGTCTGGAGACTGGAATTCTTCCTCCTGTTGATGTGAATTCCCTTCCAAGGGCCCTTTCTCTGTTGGCTTAGAAAAGAGTGCATGTGTAACAATAGCAGTGGCACGAGCCAGTCTTGCCACAATCACCCTTTCCTTCCCTTAGCTCCCCTCCCCTTCCCATCCAAGCTGATAACATTATTTTAGGCCAAGAATAGCGGCAGCCATGGAAGTCTGAGCATGAGAATTCCTATTATGCTAAAGGCTTTCAGTCATCGCTTTTGGCAACCTTCACTTAAGCCCCTACTGCATTCCAGGCTCTGGGAATTCAAGGGAGACTAAAATATAGTTTGTGCCCTCAAGGATCTTGCTGTCTAACGGACACCAAAAAGGAAACAGTTACAACCCCGTGTGATAAGTATTAGGATCAAGTAATTGCAGATAGCTGTGGAAACCCAGAGACAATTAACTGACCCGAATTAGTAGGAGGAGACCATCTGGGCTGAAGGTGACATCTCGGCTGAGTCTTGAGGCCTGGAGAGGTGTTAGCCAGAGGGGAGGTGTTCCCCGCGGAAACGGCAACAGGCGCGGAGCGATGTAGAAGGGGGCACGGCAGACCCAGGGAACTGCAGGGAACAGCCCAGCAAGAGCATAGAGCACGAGGACGGGAGAAGAGCTGCAGAGGGGCCTGGGCAGGTTGGGCTGGACCTCGTGTGACGGGTTCAGGGCTTTGCAGTTCAGGAAAGACTTGTGCTTGTGGCTGAGAAAACGGGCCACAGGAGAGAAACTGAAAGATACAGAAAGACTTGGGAAGGATTGCATTGGTCTAAGTGAAAACAAGACGGCCAGTGACAGCGGAGTAAGGAAATGAAATCACGGGCCTCAGTGGCAACAGTTTGGTGGGGGAAGTAAGCAAGAGGATAGCATTCCTGGCGTCTGGCTCAGGCACTGAGACGAACTGGCTTCTTTCAGTTGCCTAAGTGGATTCTCTGACGGTGAACGGATTCGGCGCTGGCGTCTCTCCGTAACATTCTGTGTTTCTTTGTTGCAGGTTTATTTTTTATTCTGCCGTGCACGGACAGCTTCATCAAAGTGGACATGAGAACGATTTCATTTGACATCCCCCCTCAGGAGGTAAGGTTGTCTTTTGCCATGAGTAACAGATGTCACATGTGAAAGTACTTAGCAATGAGCGAGGCAGAGGAGAGCGGTGAGAGCACAGGTGGAGAGCCTGTCGGCCGTCACCTTTTTCGAGCTGTGTGACTTTGAGCAAGTTCCTCAACTTCTCTGTGCCTTAGTTTCCTCAGCTGTGAAATAGAGGTTGTAACAGTAGGACCTACTTTATAACGTTCTCGTGGGGACTACGAGAGGTTATGTGTAGAGTGCTTAGAACAGGGGCTGATAAGTTAGTAAGTGCTATGTAACTGCTTCTTACTACGAAGTGTAACACAATGTTAACTCAAGTGTAATGTTAGCTTTTCATACTTGTCATCACTTTTACTACCACATTTCTCTGCTGCTGGTTTCTGATAGAAAATCCAGCTTAGGGGGCACCTGAGTGGCTCAGTCGGGTAAGCAACTGACTTCGGCTCAGGTCATGATCTCACAGGTCACAGGTTCGAGCCCCGCGTCGGGCTCTGTGCTGACAGCTCAGAGCCTGGAGCCTGCTTCAGATTCCATGTCTCCCTCTCTCTCTCTTCCCCTCCCCTACTCGCATACACTCTGTCTCTCAAAAATAAGACATTTAAAAAAAAAAAGAAAGAAAATCCAGCTTGGTACAATATTCTTCTTAAGGTTTTTTTTTTTTTTTTAAATGAAATTTATTGTCAAATTGGTTTCCATACATCACCCAGTGCTTATCCCAACAGGTGCCCTCCTCAATACCCATCACCTACCCGCCCCTCCCTCCCACCCCCCATCAACCCTCAGTTCTCAGTTTTTAAGAGTCTCTTATGGTTTGGCTCCCTCCCTCTCTAACCTTTTTCTTCTTAAGGTTCTTGATTATACTCTAGATTAATTGGTTAGAAGCCCAAAAATTAGGAACTGCTCATTTGGCATTTTAGATAAAGCCTATAATATTTTAGAATAGTAACTACTTCATGCTATTTCAAACTGTTTCGCAAGTAATATCACAGTTGAAACTCACAGCAGAATCCCTGGAAAGCTTGTAGCTGCCATGGGGCAAAGGGATCCCTCCAGGCCACAGTGGCAGAGCCAGACCAATATCTAGCCTTTTGGGGTCCTCGCCTCATGCTTCTCCCACCGCTGCATGCTAAATGCAATCCACATTAGCTCCATCCTGGCCCGTGACCTAGTGATAGCCAGCCTGGTCCACATGTCCAGGGAGGCATCCTAACCTTTGCAGACAGAAAGCCTGAAAGTAGGATGAAGGGAGAGATAGAAGAATATGTCAAGTGTCTCCTGGCCAAAGGCCAGCTACTCAGCAGGGTGGTGGAGCCCGGCCACGTTGCTTTCTCTTTTTCCCAAATCCAGAAACCAGCCCAGGAACCTCCTTGCTGGTACTGATCCAAGTAGTGGGTGAGGTCAGACTTTGTAATCCACACGTACGTAGGAACACCAGGAATCGCTTTTACCCACCAGAACAAGGCTGGGAGCTGTGCTGTATTCTCTGCACGGATTCCCATGTCTCAGGGAAGGTCGGCTCTCAGAAGGAGCCCCTTTCAGGGTAGCTGGGAGTCCTGGCATTTTCCTCTGTAAACATCACGGGCAGCTGGCCGGCTTGCTGTAAGCTTCTGCCTTCCAGCTGCTGTCTTGTCTCCTGTGAGCTGCTGAATGCAGAGCAGATTGGAACTTGGCGAGCAGTCCTTTTTCCGATCCCCTGTGAACTTCATGTGAAGGAAGATAAATACTCTGCCTACAATAAACAGTAGGAAGAGAGGCGGCAGCTTTAGAAAGCTCTGGCTGTGGCAGAGTCACGAGGGCAAGAAATGGTTTAGAAATGATACACATTTTCCCATCACATCATGGGAACTGATTAATTTTCATGCAAGATGGTAATATACTATTAGGAGTATTTTTAGATTATCAGAAAAAGGATTACCGCTTTCCTGCCTAGCAGGGACTAAACAGCCATATAATACTGTTAGTTGTTATCACTTGCCGTTTACATAGCTCTTTACACCTTTTTTTTTTTATGTTAAGTTTATGTATTTATTTTTGATTGAGAGAGAGAGCAGGGGAGGGGCAGAGAGAGAGGGGGGGGCGGTGGGAGAGAGAGAGAGAATTCCAAGCAGGCTCCTGAGCTGTCAGCCCAGAGACCGAGGCGGGGCCCGGACTCCTGAACCTTGAGATCATGACCTGAGCCAAAATCGAACCAAAGAGCTTCATTCACAAACATCTTACCAGATCTTCAAAGAAACTTGCACAGAATCGGGCAGTGTAATTAGCCCCATCTCACAAATGAGGAATCTCTAGGTCGAGCAGTTTAAGAGCCTCACTAGGGTCACAAAGCGAAGCGGGGTAGAGCCCCGGCACCAATCACTAAATTCCCAGGATCACGTTTCAGGTCATCTCTCATTTATTCACCGCCTGCCGTGGATCCATCCCTCTGCCAGTGCTTGCGATACAAAGACAGACTACTCTTAAGAAACGCCTAGTGGGGCGCCTGGGTGGCGCAGTCGGTTAAGCGTCCGACTTCAGCCAGGTCACGATCTCGCGGTCTGTGAGTTCGAGCCCCGCGTCGGGCTCTGGGCTGATGGCTCAGAGCCTGGAGCCTGTTTCCGATTCTGTGTCTCCCCCTCTCTCTGCCCCTCCCCCGTTCGTGCTCTGTCTCTCTCTGTCCCAAAAATAAATAAAAAAGTTGAAAAAAAAAATTGAAAAAAAAAAAGAAACGCCTAGTCCAGCAGAGAAGCGGTGATGTAGGTCAGCAATACTGGCCGCTGCAAAGGGGCAGTATTTGCAAAGCGCTTTGCAAAGCGCAAAGGGGAAAGTGTTTAAGTCTACCTCGTCTGGCAAGGTTCACAGAGGAGAAGACACTTGAGCTGTGTCTTGAGTGATGAGTAACAATGTGCCAGTCTCATGGCACGCGGGAGAGAGAGGGGAGAGGACATCCAAGCAGAGGGGACACCTGCACGAAGGCCCTGGGACATGCAACGTGGCGCATGTGGGACGCACACCTTGTCCTGTGTAGGGTGTGCAGGAGGGCGTGGGACGGAGTGAGGCCAAAGGGCCTGCAGTCAGAGGACGCCTACACCAAACTAAGGCGCTGCCCTGAAGGTGGTAGGAAGGAGCATTGGCAAATTCTGTGCTTCTAAGCATCTTCATGGAGCGTGCTACAAAGTGGGTCTGTACCCTGATCTCCCCCTGTAACAACGTCCCCCATTCACTTTTTGTTCTAGCAATGCTGTGCTGCTTATATATATATAGCTCAGCAAACCTAGGCTGTGCCATGGCTCTGTGCCATTTCATGCATTATTGTCTCTGCCTTGGATGCTTTCATGCCACCCTCAGAATATTGTTATCTCAGGTTGCCTGGGTGGCTCAGTCAGTTGAGCGTCCGTCTCATGATTTTGGCTCGATTCCAGGGTCGTGAGATCGAGCCCTGCATCGGCACTGAGTGTGGGGCCTGCTTGGGATTCTCTCTCTCTCTCTCTCTCTCTCTCTCTCTCTCTCTCTGCCTCCCCCTGCCCTCCGCCCCTCTCCCCTGCTCATACTCTCTCTCTCTCTATCTCTCTGAAATAAAAATGTAAAGGGTGCCTGGGTGGCTCAGTCGGTTAAGCATCCAACTTCGGCTTAGGTCATGATCTCACGGTTCGTGAGTTCGAGCCCCACGTCGGGCTCTGTGCCAACAGCTCGGACCCTGGAGCCCACTTCAAATTCTGCGTCTCCCTCTCTCTCTGCCCCTCGCCTGCTCACATTCTGTCTCTCTCTCAAAAATAAATAAACATTAAAACAATTTTATAAAATAAAAAAAAAAATTTAATTTAAAAATTAAAAAAAAAAAAAAATGTTATTTCTTCCTTGAAGACACAGTTCACACACCACCCCGGCCACCTACAAGTGTCCTTCCTTTGTCCCATAAAGTCTCCCTTCATTCCCCATCCGCTTTGAAGGAACAGTGCCTGCTGCTGAGCGGTATCTCAGTATTTGTTGACTAACTGAATGAATTAATGGGATTAAGGAATAAGTGAATGTATTTTATTAAAATTCTAAATACACACTCCACTTCCTGACGCTCTGTTGTCTTAGTCCATCCGGGCTGCTCCAACCAAACCCCGCAGATTGGTGGCTCAGGAACAGCAGGATTTCTTACTCACAGTCCTGGAGGCTGGACTCGGGGGCTGAGGAGTGTCCACTTCCTAGATCCTAGATGGCCGTGAGGGTTCAACCCTGACCTGATGGGCGTCTCAAAGGCCCCGCCTCCTAGTGCCATCATGTTGGGGCTGAGGCCTCCGCGTCTGAATTATGAGGGAACACAGACATGGAGTCGATAGGGCTTACTAAAGAAGATCGGCCAATGTTCAAGATGTTCCATAGAACAACATTCCTTGCAGTCATCTTAAAGAAGGAGTTGGTCGGCCGGTGTGCAATCGCTCCCTTTCTGTTACAGATCCTCACTAAGGATTCCGTGACCATTAGTGTGGATGGCGTGGTCTATTACCGCGTTCAGAACGCAACTCTGGCCGTGGCAAATATCACCAACGCCGACTCCGCAACCCGTCTTTTGGCACAAACGACTCTGAGGAACGTTCTGGGCACCAAGAACCTCTCTCAGATCCTGTCTGACAGGGAAGAAATTGCACACAACATGCAGGTGAGGCGTGTGCCGGGGCTGATACCCACCAGAAATCAAAAGATGAAGCAAAGGGTCATTGGTTGTTTGACAGCTTGTTACTCATTCCAACTGGGGGATCACTGGCCTGCCTTCTTCCCTTCGTAGAAAGGTTTTCTCAAACTTGATTTGGTGGAAGGGAATATTTTTCACACAGAAAGCTCATGGGTTAATAGCTCAGATGCATGCATCGTTTTTTTTTTTATTCCCTTCAGTGTAGTTTTGTTTTGTTTCCTGAGAATTAGTCATTAACCTTTTTCTTGAGCATAATAATCCAGAGGCCGTTCTGCAAGACAGTGCAGGTATTATTAAATTCTCGTGTGGGTCCCATGACTTCCCTTGGAACTCCTATGCTTTCCAGTCTTACTTGGGTAATAGATTACAAATTAAACCTGACTTGCTCAACAAAGATAAAGCACTCTAACCTGAGATCTTGTTACTCGTATCAGTGTCATGGTGTGTAGAATCTGTGACCTTACCTGATGTCCACAGCCACCATATGAGACAGGAAGTAGGATTTCATTCCACCCATGGTAAAGGGACCAAGTTGAAGCAGGAGGAAGTAATGTGGCTTACATGGAGTCATATTAGATCAGGAGCCAGCTGGCCACCTGTTTCTATCAGTAAAGTTTTATTGGGATACAGCCACTCCCATTGACTTAGGTATTACCCACAGCTGTTTTTGACCTACATCAGCACAGTTCACAGTTGCAACAGACACTGAAAGTAAACGATCACTGTCTGGCCCTTGTAGGAAAAGTTTGCCAACCTCTGCATGAGCTTCTTAGGAATAGAATCAGGATCAGCTCCCTGGGACCCAGCCCCCTAGCTCAGCCTTCCATCCAGCGCAGGAGAAGTAAGCTCTCTCCCGGCTCTCCCCCAGCGCCCTGTCTGCTCTAGACCCCAGTGCTCTACCGTAGGCCTCTGGGCTGGGCTGAGCATTCCTGGCTTGCCTTCTCTCTTCCTGACAGTGTACCCTGGATGACGCCACGGATGACTGGGGAATAAAGGTGGAGCGCGTGGAAATTAAGGACGTGAAGCTGCCTGTGCAGCTCCAGAGGGCGATGGCTGCAGAGGCGGAGGCATCTCGGGAGGCCCGAGCCAAGGTAACCTCCCTTTCCTTTTCTTTCCTTTTCCTTCCTTTTCTTCTCTTTTCTTCTCTTTTCTTTTCTTTTCTCTTTTTTTCTTTTATTTTCCTTTGTTTTTCTCTTTTCTTTTCTTCCTTTCTCTTTTTTTTTTTCAGTTTGCTTTGCCTGTCGAGTTTTCTTTTTAAGGAAAGCATGGTTGTTATAAAAATGGAAATAATCTTAACGGGTTTAGCCAAGTTGAAAGCCTCCCTATCACTTCAAGCCACAAGCCCCCCCAAGGGGCCACCGCTCATGACAGCTTAGTATATACACCGGGGTTTTATTTGACTAGGGTGTTAGATTGCTGGCCTATTTTGCGTAAGCATGGTCACACCCACGTATCGTTCTGTTCCTTGATCCTTTCACTTAACATCATCCTGTGAGCCCGTCAGTGTGTACAGAGCCATGTCATTCTTCTGTGACTGCATGTCCTGCCCCCCCGCCCTGCCATGTCTCATACTTCATGCTCCAGGTCCCCCACTAAGGACAAAGGAACAGTTCTGGCTTAGAGCAAGTGGACAGTCCAGTCCATGTGCCTACCATTTGTTCCTTACCTGTCTTCTTTTTTGAAGTTTATTTACTTTGAGAGAGAGAGTGACAGTGCATGTGGGATAGGGGTAGAGAGAGAGGGAGAGAGAGAGAATCCCAAACAGCGTGGAACCCAACGCAGGGCTTGAACTCACGAACCGTGAGATCATGGCCTGAGCTAATCCTTGCCTATTTTTGTCTTCTCTTTCATTCTCTCTTTTCTCAGGACCTTCTTCCTTCTTACTGTTCCCTCTTCCTCTCTGTCCTCTTCTTTTTTTCACTCCTCTCATGTCTGCTTTTCCCCCTCCTTCTTGTCGTCACCATCCCTGCCTGCTTTTTGAGCCCACATGGGTGCGTGCCCCGTAGGAGAAGTGTTGAGGAAATATCTATTAATCTAACCTAGGAAAGAGGGTCTCTGGAGCTAATTCATAAGGACACAGGGATATCTCACAAACCCAAGGATGGGAAGTAGAGTCAAGTCCCATCAGGAATGGAGCCAGGGACTGCAGTGTGCTCAAGACCAAAGGGAGCTAATCATTCCATCTCCTGGGCCTCATCTCACTGCTGACAGCTGGAGGGCAGAGTCAACTCTCAAGTTCACACACTTCCCTCAGCTGAACACTAAAGGGGACAGACCCGCCTTGATTCCAGATTCATAGCAGAGAGATTCTCTTTGGCCAAAGTTTGGTCAAAAGGGCAAATTCAGGGGGTGCCTGGGTGGCTCAGTCGGTTAAGCGTCTGACTTCAGCTCAGGTCATGATCTCACGGTTTGTGGGTTCGAGCCCCACGTCAGGCTCTGTGCTGATGGCTCAGAGCCTACTACTTCGGACTCTGTCTCTTTCTCTCTCTGCCCTCCTGGCGCTCTCTCTCTCTCTCTCTCAAAAATAAATAAACATTAAGAACACTTTTTTAAAAAAAAGGGCAAACTCAGATATTAAGTTCCACAGCGCTTTGCCTGTGAATGGGTGAAGGAAGAGGGCCAGTCTTCATCGGAGGGGTTGCTGTGGACTTGACAGATCTCCCAAGACACAAGGGGCAGACCAATCCATTGTTGTTGTTAGGAAATAGGAATAAGGGCACCTGGGTGGCTCAGTCGGTTAACCGTCCAACTTCAGCTCAGGTCACGATCTTATGAGTTTGATCGTGAGTTTGAGCCCCACGTGGGGCCCCGTGCTGACAGCTCAGAGACTGGAGTCTGCTTTGGATTCTGTGGCTCCCTCTCTCTCTGCCCCTCCCCCCGCCTCAAAAATAAATAAACATAAAAAAAAATTTTTTTTAAAGAAAGAAAATAGTAGTAGCTGGTGATAATTGACTAAGCACAGAGCCCTGCCCTTCTAGTAGGATGCCCTTTAAGCCACACGTTGGGGACTATAATTTCTTAGCCAGCATCAAATAGAACAGCAGCTCCTTTGACACTATACCCAGAATTTTCTACTAACCAGAATTGTTAGCTTTTCCTAATGTGATAATTGATGCTCATGAGGGCAACCTGGTAATTCTGTGGAACCTCCAGTACTGCCATCACATTGAGAAGACTCAGTGGTATTTCTGGTAACATTAAGTACGCCCTACTATAATCGAGCTGGTATTTTGAAAAACAGGAATCGCTTTTATCTAGATTACGTCATTAACCGACAGCCCCATTCCAAGCCATACTGAAGAGACTATTTAGAATGTCAGGGCCTGAAGGGTCCTTAGAGATTATCTTCTGAAGCTGACAGATAACGTGGTCCAGAGGCTGCCCCTGCACCCTCCTATTCCCCTGCCGGGAAGCAAGCACAGCACTGTTTTCCCGCTGAGCTTAGGCTTCACCTCAGAACCCTTCTGTTGCCCTTCAGGTAACAGTCCTCAACTGCTTGGCCTTGGCCCTAAAAATGAAACTTATTTGCCATCCCACTATTCAGATGAAAAGATTGAGCCCAGAAAATTCATGTGATTTTCCTCAAGGTCACACGGTCGATTAGTGGCAGTGGAAATCAGAATTCCCCTCTGGCTCCTCTGGGCTTTCCATGACGGACTAAGCCCCTTGGGCAAGTGCTTTCACCAGTTAGGAAAGAGAAGTCCTGATAACGATGGGAAGAGATGAAGGAAGCCGGTTAGAATTCTGAATGACTGTGCTCCACCTGGATGAGACTGTAGGGATCGTCTGGAACAGTCTCGTGGACCTGGGCAGTATCTGTCTTTAAGATTAGGGTGAACACATCGAATCGCAAGGAGTCGATCCTTTCTGTAAAACACAGTAACCCTGCAACAACCATAAGGCTTATATATTCAAAATGGTACAGTCAGGTTCTCATGGAAAGTAGGGAGTCCATTTCTTCAACAAATAAATTGTGAAAGAAAAGGGTAAGAGAGCCTATAGATTAAGAGCCTTCAGAGAGAAATCCCTCTCTGAAGGAATTTCCGTTACATAGCCATCAGGGAAATGCAAATTCAAATCACAGGCAGATGCCACACTAGACATCTACCAGGATGGCTAAAAAGAAAAGAGCCCAGTGTGGACGAGGGAAGAACTCATACTCCTGTTTTGTCAGTGAGACCACAGATTTGGTAACACCATTTTGGAAAACTGTCTGGTAGTGTGTATCCAACAGAAATGCACTTGTGTGTTTACCAAAACACACAAGGCGTGTACTAGAATGTTCACAGCAGCACTTTGTGTTACCTCAACCTGGAAACTGCCCACATGTCCCTTGTGGTTGAATGCATAAAGTGTGCTTCGTTCACACGAAGGAACACCGTGCCACGAAGAGAATGAACATGAAAGTGCTGGCAAATATGGTTTGAGAGAAAGGAGCCAGGCACAAAAGATTCTCCCACAAGCTTGACCGTGTGTTAGTCGAACCTCTTTTTTCAATGTTTTAGACCAGCTCTTAACGACTTGAAATGTGATACCTTTTACATTTGCGTCCATCCTGATTTCCTCGCTCATAACTCTCAGAAAAATGCCTGCCACGTGCTTTCGGGCGCACATTCCTGGGTCTCATCCTCTATTCATTGAGAAGGTGGAGTATAGGGATGCAGATCCCCTTTCTCTGCCCTTCGCGGGCCAGCCCGCCTGGGCTACAGAAGGAGACAACAGTACCAACCTCACAGACCTGAAAATGGCTGGTTGTCAAGGGACGGTCTGTAAACATGGAAGTGGGGATCGACATGGGGTTGCTGGGCATTGGCAGAAGCCCCACACCGCCACAGGCATCTTGCTTTGCCTTCTGAGGGCCGATTCATGGCATCTACGTGGCCTGTGTTCAGACCGAGCCGGTGGTTACTGCCTTCACATCTTGGGCAGCGTCCTCAGACCAGCTTTCCTGTTAACAGCCCGTGTGCCTAGTCTGGTGGGTCTGGCTTCTCGGCCAAGAGCTCGTATATTGACAGTAGTGGGAGATTAGACATCTCTGCAGCCGGTCCATCACCAGACCAAAAACAAAGTGCCTAATTGGACCTCTGAGATGACTCGGAAAAAGCCAGAGCCTGCCGTTCTCAGGCAGGAGCTTGTTTTGCATTCCGTGCGTACAGGGTTTGCCTTGGAGCACACGGTTACGTGCATCTTTTTGAGGGCACCTGGAGTGCCCCCTCTCACAGACTTAGGTAGGATGTTCTGGGTATCTTGACAAACTAAGGTTTTTATCCTCTAAACTGAGTGCCTTCTCTCGGTGACACCATATCCTGTATCACCCGTCTCACCTAATGGCACCCCCCAGGCAACCGAAACCTAGAAACCCACGGCTCAGCCTCTGTTCCTCTTCCTCCCCGTACCCAGCCAGCCTCCAAACTGCTGACTCTCCTGAAAAGCACCGACCCTGGCCCATTTCCCCCTCCAACCCCACATCCCCATTACCAGCCAGTCGCACCAGTCACTCTGAGGCCGTCCTGTTAGCAGCTCTCAGTGTCTCCTCTTCTCATCCATCCTCTGACGTCTGTCCGTGTGTTTTCTCCCACTGGATCTGATGAGGTTCCTTGCTCCAAACTGTTCAGCAGCTTCCCTCTGCCTCCAGACTGCAGACGAAACACCCCAGCCTCTCCTCTGCCTCACACTGCACTCGGCCACTTAGATTTTTCTGGAATATACCAGCTTTTTAAAACCTTGGTACCTTGACGTGTGTGCTGCCTGAAGTATTCCTCTTCATCTGTGGCCAAACGACAAAGCTTTCATCCTGTCCTATTCAACTTGCATAATCTCATCAGCTCGTGTTCTGCAAAGCCTGCTTTGCTGAGTGCTGGCCCTGTGCCTTGTACCTGTCTGTCTACATTTCTCACACTGGAATGAAGTGATCCGTTCCCATGTCTATCTCCCCTGCTTGACCGGGAGCCAAAGGAGGCAAGGGGGTCCACTCTCTTCCTTAGCTACTGCACAGGGCTTGACCCCTAGGCGGCTCCCAGCATTTACTCTAGAAGTGAATGAAACTCCACTGGTCGTGAGACTATCGTGTTCAACTCGGATATTCATGGGAGCATTCTGAACCATGAATATTTTGAGATCCCTGTGAAAACAACCCAGTTGGAACTGCGCCGTTAAGCTTAGTGAGCATGGTATCTTCACGCCCTCTTCTAGGATTATGGAGTAAGAGTAACTCACCGCCTTGATTGGCTTCTGAATCCTTTATACATTAAGGCATAGCTGGATTCAAAAACCAGGTCTTGACTTCCCACATGCCTTTCCTATACGATAGCCTCCGTTTATACATTTCACACTTAATGTACCTTTCTGTCTTCCTCACAATGGCCCTAAAAGGCAGGTACTATCCCGTTTTAAGAGTAAGAAACCAGAGCTCAGAATGTTAAATAACCTCTCTGAGGACACTCAGCTGGTGAGGGTTAGGTTTGGAATTTGAGTACAAGCCTGTCCCACTCCAAAGCCCCTGCTTTTCTCCCCGACCCCAGTGATGTTCACACTTTTAATGCCCATGTAACCTCAAGAGGAATGTAGACAAACTATATGTCCCATCACACGTTTTAAGTAGACATGTGACAATTTTCATTTGAATTTATATACTTGGCTAAGCATATAATCTGACATGTTTTAAATATTGACATTTTATTTTATTTTATTTTATTTTATTTTATTTTATTTTAAATGTTTATTTTTGAGAGAGAGATAGAAGGTGAGGGGCAGAGAGAGAGAGAGAGAGAGAGAGAGAGAGAGAATCCCCAGCAGGCCCCTTGCCGTCATCACAAAGCCCTTGATGGGGTTCAAGCCCACCAACCATGAGATCATGACCTGAGCCGAAATCAAGAGTCGGACGCTTAACTGACTCAGCCACCCAGGCATCCCTAGTACTGAGGTTAAAATTGATATTTTAAACATTTCCTGTGACTACAAATAAGGCATTTAAATGTTTCAGAATTTCTCCCAAATAATTTTTTTCTTTCACTAGAAATGCTTATCTTAACAAGATAAAGAATTCCTGTGTTTGCAGCTGGCTGTCACGTATTGCCAGAATGAGACAAGATTAAACATCAGTTCTAGTGTTAACTTTTCATTTTTGTACCTCTAAGGACTGAGAACTTTTGTTTACATAAGTAAGTAGGTGGAGATGAAAGTTGTGTTTAAAGTCATGCCATGCAGTCCTTCATACTGTTTCTGAATTACGTGTTAAAAATCATACAGTGATCTTTCATTTAAAAATATGTTTAATGGTCATCAGCTTTCAGTTCCATAAGGTCCTCTGTCCTTTCTTTAAAATCAAACAACTGGAAATTGAACGCCTGGGTGGCTCAGTTGGTTGAGCGACTGATTCTTGATTTTGGCTCAGGTCATGATCTCACAGTCTTGAGATCAAGCCCCGTGTTGGGCACTGGGCTGGGTGTAGAGCCTGCTTAAGATTCTCTCTCTCTCTCTCTCTCTCTCTCTCTCTCTCTCTCAATCAATAAATAACTGGAAATTCATGTGACTTGCAAAAGGATTTGTGTCCATTCACTAGTTCAACCCCTATTTTGAGTTGCCCCTCTGTTCGGTCCCCTGAAGCATGCAAGAAAAGCCACAGTAAAAGACGATGTCTCGATCTCAGGCACATAGTCAGGCAAATCAGACATAGGAAAAAGGACGTATGGAAATGGGGTAACCGGAAATGGATTTCCTTAAAACTATTCTAGGGGCGCCTGGGTGGCGCAGTCGGTTAAGCGTCCGACTTCAACCAGGTCACGATCTTGCGGTCCGTGAGTTCGAGCCCCGCGTCGGGCTCTGGGCTGATGGCTCAGAGCCTGGAGCCTGTTTCCGATTCTGTGTCTCCCTCTCTCTCTGCCCCTCCCCCGTTCATGCTCTGTCTCTCTCTGTCCCAAAAATAAATAAAAAACGTTGAAAAAAAAAATTAAAAAAAAACAAAACTATTCTGGCGCATTCCTGGAGAAGGCTTTGTGTGCACACCCTGGTTTGAAGACTGCCCCTTGACACCTGTATTTTCTTCAGTCTGACCACTCCCTCCTCCTGTTCCATAGGTCATTGCAGCCGAGGGAGAAATGAACGCATCCAGGGCTCTGAAAGAAGCCTCCATGGTCATCACTGAGTCTCCCGCGGCCCTTCAGCTGCGGTACCTCCAGACACTGACCACCATTGCTGCTGAGAAAAACTCCACGATCGTCTTCCCCCTGCCCATAGACATGTTGCAAGGCATCGTGGGGGCAAAGAAGTGAGCCACAGAGGCCAACGCAGAGACGCGCCCTTCCCTGCCAGGGTAGAGTGGGGACCAAATCAGCCTTTAACCTGTAAGGAGCAAGTAGGGCGGGACCTTGACTATTCCTCCTTCCTTTCCTTTTCCGTACGTTGACTGCGAGGTGCTTAGAATGTGTAGTGATCCTAGCCACAGATACAGATGAGGATTGTTAGCTTGTAAATACTGAGAAAGAGAAGGGGTGTGGGGAGGGGGTTGGCAATTGGTGATCTGTAAGATCATTTCGATCATTTCTTAACTCTTTTAAAATATTTAAAGTTCATACGTTTAGATCATTAGGTAATAGGCTAAATCCCCCTTCTTTTGACTTTCCCTGGGTCATTCTGCAGCCAGACCAAAGGCAAGAAAACAGGACACCCTGGCTGGACAAATGCTTTGCAGAAAGCAGTGACCTTAGGCTACAACCAGCTCCTCTGGGCCATATGTGCCTTACCTCCGGGGAATCTTAAGGAAACGTTCCTACCATCCGTTTACTTTCTAAGCCCAGACCACGTTTCAAATAATCCTCACTTGAGAGTTGGCATTTTCGTGCCTATACCTGTCAACACTGGAGGAAATGGTCAAGGTCAGTGAAAAAGATGATCTTAACCCTTGAAAAGACTTCTAAACCTACTATCACAAAGATCCTTTAAGAATAATAAGAATAGTTCTCTCTTTTAAACTTCTTTTAGCCTCTTTATGACTCAGTGATTCCTCTGTGGTCTTTCAAACCAGCTAAATACTTGTCACAAAAGTGCTTTTTCCTCACTTTTGCCTATTTTCATATATCAGGTTCTAAATAGTTCTGATTTTTAAATAAAATGTTCTCTAAGTTCTATACACAATTCTTTGTATACCCATTTGAATGGCTTAAGGACTAATCCTTTTTTCTGAAAAATAGGTAAAGCAATTCTCTCTTATTGTCTGCATGCTATTAACTATCGGACACTGTGAAATACCTTGGTTACCAGGCCCATTCATTAAATATTTTGAGGAATTCACAATATATTGGGCACATAATAACCAATGAGCTTGGGAACACACTGTCAGACTTAAGATATATAGATGGAGGGTTTTTTTTTTTTTTTAATTTGCCAAGTCCTCCTTTTCTATCACGTGTGGTCAGTGCCCAGAGAGGAAGTGGGCAGCCCCTCCTACCCAGTTCCTCGTTCCACAATGGTAGGAAGCCTTTTGCAAATGCCTGTGAATTTTGCAAATGCCCGTGAGTCTGAGCAACCTGGCATTCTTCCTCTTGGTCCGACAACCTGGCTTGTGACACTTAAACCACTTCCTCCTCGTGGCTCCGAGTTCACCTAGAGAGGTCTTGGGAATGGCAGCTTCCTTACCCAGAGCCACCCTTCATATTGGTCCTTAGCTGCATCCCTCTGTCTGTCCCAGACTATGAATGTCCCCTCCCCGATCGCCCATTTCCAAGCTTATTTTAGAAAACCTTGAACCGCGCATCCATGTTCTCAGCTGAGTTTATTACATGTATATGGAGCATTTTGACTTGGAACTCAAGTTACGTTTCTATTTATAATTTTTTAACTAATGATTTTCTCTCTTTCGTGCGGTGACTCACCCTTGACCAGTGAGGACCAGGAAACAGCCCCATAACCTGGCTGAAAACCTCTTCTCAGGCTTAGAGTAACAGTGCTTTCTGCTCCTTTGAGTGTCCCTATTTCCAGATACCAGTCTTCGCCTCTCTGCCTTGTGGATTCATAGCCCAATAGGTTGGGATTAAATTGCTTGAGAGGGAGGAAGCATAAAAGGGGTCTAGGATGAGCTCTGGTGCAAGAGTGTTCTCCACGTGGCCTCCCTTTCCAATCCTGTACATAATAAAGCGTGCACTTTTACTCATTTTCTTTGGGTGAGAGTCTGTTTCTGCCTGGATTTAGTGTCTGTGGGTTTCATTTTTCAGAAATGGCACATGTGATCCTCCGGTCCCGGGCTGGCTGCATTGGCTTCTCGGTGTGCTTTATGTAGGCCAAAAAATGCGGAGAGGTTAAAGTTGCCCAACTGCCGTCTTTCTTGCCTAGGCCCCTTCTGGAGCACCTGCCCATATATTTTCCCTGGGAGTTCGAGATCCATGGACACCCTGAATCCTTTGCTAGTTTAATCACCCTTTGCCCTAATCCAAGCAGGACAGGAACTCACTTCTGTCACCCCGTGGTCTGTTACCGCTCCAATGCCTTGCAGGCTGCCTGGCCCAAGGCACACAACAGGTACCTATTGACCAGCCCAAAGTCAGACACAGGATCCAAGCCCAGGCCGGCCTTTTCGTCACCTGTCATGGCGCCTCACGATGACTTCTATATGGTAGATGACAAAATCCAAGGTCATGTTTTGGGGGGAGAAAGTTGTTAGGAGAAACTACGTGGTTGAACTTCGAGAGAAAAATATGAAGTCCGAGCAACTCTTGCCCCGGGCAACTTCCTTTTTCGGAGCACTGTAGAGTTAGGAGGCCACAGCCACCAATAAACTGAAATTGGCTAATAAACCACCTTGCGTGCCAGTAGAAGAAATGAAGAATTCAGGGGTAGGTCCTCTGCAATTTGACCTCCCACAGGTTTGCAGGAGGGGAGGTGGCTTGTCCAGACAGGACTCCGTCTGCCTTGAGGGAAGGCCCTTGGAAGCTCTAGGCTGTAAATGCTGCTTTTGTCCCAGGACTTTGCATCTGTCAAAGTGATTGCTTTGACTGCAAGTAACTCTTTGGGTAAGTGAGGTGGGAGTTACAGGATCCCGTCCAAATCTCAGCATGGCAGTTGAGGTGGGCCCGGCCTACCTCTCACGATGTGAGGCCTGGCACTCTCCACCTGCTCCCCCATGACCCCCTCTGTACTTGCTGCACACTCTGAGATGACTCCCTGCCCCTCCGGCCCCCATGTCTCACCTGGAAAATTCCTTCTCCTCTCCCCTCATCACCTCTGCAATGAATCACAATCTCTAGACGTAGGGCCCCTGGGGCCTAAAAAGCTCCCTGGGCAATCCGAGTGATCAGCAGCTTTGGAAATAGCAGTGTAAACACACATGCACACCCTTCCCAGCATCTACACCTTCACACTGGCTTCTGTTCTACAGTCCTATGCATGGGAGTCTCTTATGGTTGGAGATCAGGTTGGGGGAGGTGGTGCAGAACAAAAGCAGGGGCAACATGAGAAAAGACCAGAAGACGAGAGGGGAGGAAAGGGGGTCTGTCCCGCAGCAGTTCCTTGCTCCGGTTGGAACATCCATGGAGAAAAGGTTTAGGAGAAGATCATGGGAAAGGCTAAGAGGGACTTTGTGACGCCCTGAATATGAACAGAGATTCAGGGTCCCGGGGGCACAAAGCGGGGCACAGAGGAAGTCCCTCTCCCACAACTTTGGGAGCATTCAGGGGCACCTCTCGTGACGGTAACTGCAGGAGCAGATTTCTGCAAAGAGTTCGGAGCAGCAGAATGACTCAACGGAATACAGGGGAAGCCAGGGAGGTGTAGGCAGATTAGTTACAGGGTATGGCAGCTGTGAGGACGCACCTTGCCCAGACTTCTACTGCAGGGGAATATAAATGACTAAGGGCCCCAGCTGCTGGCTTTGAGTGCTGGTCCCCACAGGTGCACCAAAGCCTCACCTCCCGACGACTGAATGCAGTGGGGAGACAAGACACGCTGTACCTGCTCCTGGGAGGCACACAGCGCCTTCACTGGCTGATTGGACTGTGGCTCAAAAACTCTTTGAATCAAAGAGCTGTTTGCGCCCCAGTGTTCACAGCAGCCTGGTTCACAATAGCCAAAAGGTGGAAACGACCTGAGTCCCCGCCACTGGATGAATGGTTAAGCAAAATGTGTATATGCACAATGGAGTATTATTCAGCCACAAAAAGGAAATTTTGATATTTGCTATAACATGTATGAATCTTGAGAAAACATTATGCTAAGTGAAATAAGCCCGACACAGAGGACAAATACTGTATGAGAAAAGGCAAATCCATAGAGACAGAAAGTCAAATAAAGGTTACAAGGAGCAAAGGGGCCCCGGGTGGCTCAGTCGGTTAGGCGTCTGGCTCGTGCTTTCGGCTCAGGTCATGATCTCATGGTTCATGAGTTTGAGCTCCCATTGGGCTCTGCGCTGACAGCGCTGAGCCTGCTTGGGGTTCTCTCCCTCTTTGTCTCTCTGCCCCTCCCCTGCTGGCACTCTCTCTCTCTCTCTCTCAAAATAAATAAATGGTGCTGACTCCACAACACTGTAAATGTATGTAATGACACCGCATGCTGCTTAGAAATAGTCAAAATGATTATTATGTATCATTTACCATGATAAAAAATACACCAAAAACCAGAAAATACCGAGGAATAAATCTAACCAAAGAGGTGAAAAACCCACACACTGAAAACTATAGAAAGTTTATGAAAGAAATTGAGGAAGACACAAAGAAATGGAAAAAGATTCCATGCTCCTGGAGAGGAAGAACAAATATTGTTAAGATGTCGATACTACCCAAAGCAATCTATGTATTCAACGCAATCCCCATCAAAGTAACACCAGCATTCTTCACAGAGCTAGAACAAACAGTCCTAAAATTTGTATGGAACCAGAAAAGACCCCGAATAGCCAAAGAAATCTTGAAAAAGAAAACCAAAGCTGGAGGCATCACAATCCCAGACTTCAAGCTGTGTTACAAAGCTGTAATCATTAAGACAGTATGGTACTCGCACAAACACAGACACTCAGATCAATGGAACAGAATAGCGAACCCAGAAATGGACCCACAAATGGATGGCCAACTAATCTTTGACAAAGCAGGAAAGAATATCCAATGGAATAAAGACAGTCTCTTCAGCAAGTGGTGCTGGGAAAACTGGACAGCGACATGCAGAAGAATGAACCTGGACCACTTTCTTACACCATACCCCAAAATAAACTCAAAACGGATGAAAGACCTCAATGTACGACAGGAAGCCATCAAAATCCTCAAGGAGAAAGCAGGCAAAAACCTCTGTGACCTTGGCCACAGCAACTTCTTATTCAACACGTCTCTGGAGGCAAGGGAAACCAAAGCAAAAATGAACTATTGGGACGTCAAGATAAAAAGCTTCTGCACAGCAAAAGAAACAATCGGCAAAACTAAAAGGTAACCGACAGAATGGGAGAAGATATTTGCAAATGATGTATCAGATAAAGGGCTAGTATCCAAAATCTATAAAGAACTTATCAAACTCAACACCCAAAAACCAAATAATCCAGTGAAGAAATGGGCAAAAGACATGAATAGACACTTCTCCAAAGAAGACATCCAGATGGCCAACCGACACATGAAAAAATGCTCCACATCCCTCATCATCAGGGAAATACAAATCAAAACCACAATGAGATACCACCTCACATCTGTCAGAATGGCTAACATTAACAACTCAGGCAACAACAGATGCTGGCGAGGATGCGGAGAAAGAGGATCTCTTTTTCATTGTTGGTGGGAATGCAAACTGGTGCAGGCACTCTGGAAAACACTATGGAGGTTCCTCAAAAAATTAAAAATAGAACTACCCTACGACCCAGCAATTGCACTACTAGGCATTTATCCAAGGGATACTGGTGTGCTCTTTCAAAGGGACACATGCACCCCCATGTTTATAGCAGCACTATCAACAATAGCCAAAGTATGGAAAGAGCCCAAATGTCCATCGATGGATGAATGGATAAAGAGGATGTGGCATATATACAAAGGAGTATTACTCGGCAATCAAAAAGAATGAAACCTTGCCATTTGCAACTACGTGGATGGAACTGGAGGGTATTATGCTCAGCGAAATTAGTCAAAGAAAGACAAATATCATATGACTTCGCTCCTATGAGGACTTTAAGACACAGAACAGATGAACATAAGGGAAGGGAAACAAAAATAATACAAAAACAGGGAAGGGGACATATATATTACGTGACTCATAAATATGGAGAACAAACCGAGGGTTACTGGAGGGGTTGTGGGAGGGGGGGATGGTCTAAATGGGTTAAGGGGCACTAAGGAATCTACACCTGAAATCATTGTTGCACTATATGCTAACTTGGATGTAAATTAAAATATAATTTTATAATATAATTTATAATATATAATAATAATTTATTTATATTATTTATTTATAATTTATTTAATAATTTATAATATAATTTTAAAAATAACAAAAAAGAAAAATGGGACCATACCACATACCATTAAAAAAGAGTTTTTTTATTTTCATTTTTTATTTTTTTACTTTGGTTCAAGCATTCCCTGAAAGCTTTGCCAAACTTTCCTGGACGGCACGGCCATCTGGGACGGCTTCCGCCCAACCTTCTCCCTCTTCTCCTTCACTTGGGGTCAGACGTGCGCCTCAGTCCAGCGGCTCCCTCAGTTCCCCGGTTCCGTCCCGATTTCCTTTCACACAGGCAGTTCCCCTGGGGCCACCTGGGTGCATCCCACCTCATCCTGGCACCTGCTTCTCGGAGGTCCAGGATTCACACAGAGTGAAGGAAGCTTAGCCACCGGCTCACAGGCACATGCCAGGCCCCTCCCTGGGAATTCCCAGAATAATTACCGAGACATATTGAGCCACGACAGGCTAACACACTTCAAAAAGCTTTTATTGGATTCAATTTCCAAAAGGACAGATACTTGAGACAATTGTGCAAGGACCCTGAATTTCTGCATGGCTGTTTTTGGCTACTGTAAAAACACACGCACACCAGAGTGGCCCTGCTCTCTGTAAGGTCTCTGAAGGATGGACTGTTATAAAAAGGCACTGACCGGTGACAGGGGTGGGGCCTGCCTGTCCTCAGGCAGCCAGCTCAGCCATGGCCCTGTCCAAGGGATCCATAGACCAGTAGCTGTCATCCCAGCCGAGGAACCAGCCCACGAAGGAGGGAGGTTCAAAGCCTTGCTTCACGATGGTGATGGGGGTCCTCCTGTCGCGATTAGCCGGGTCCGTCTCAATATACCGCTTAGCTGCAGACACACATGCAGGAAAAGAAAACCCCAGGAATGCTTCGTGCGTCCTTCACCAGGGAAAGGTGGTTCAGGGCAGAAGCTGCCTACGATGGCTTTTGGTCCTAGTGTCTCTGATGGCCAGTCCCTGCACTAGACGCTAGCATCCCTTAGCAATGACCGCACACGGCTCCCCGACCACCCTGCCCAGGAACGCCGGAAGGGCCCGGGGTCACGGTTTAACTCCCTGCTTCACAAAGTTTGTATCACTTTGCTCTCTTGCTCTCCCCTAGTGGAAGATATTAACAAACCAGCTTGAGGGTTCTGCCTCCCAAGTCAGATCTGGTCAGCTACCAGAGATCTGCTTTCCGACATCCAAACCCTGACAAGTTGGGTCCTTGGGCAAACTTAGAGTAGCCTTTCCCTGGCATGACCTGAAGCTTTCTGTAGGAGCTGATCTGCTCTTCCAGTGCCCCGGGCAGGGCTCCCGAGGGGCTGACCACGGATGAGGAAGTGCCACCCCGCTGTCACGAACTCCCAGACCCATGGGGGAAGCTGTTCCCACTGCACCGCAGGAAAGAGCCCCACAGGCACACGTGGTCCTCACCAGAGCTCAGGGCTTCTGTCTTTTCCTCTTCTTGAGAATCCTTTCCAACCCAGACAAAGACCTGGAGTGAGGCGTGAAACGAAAAGTGTACATGAGGGCGCTGCCCACACGCACCGCTGGAGAATGGGGAGGCTCCTGGGGCCCAGCCGGGACCGGACACGGCCCACAGACCAGGACTGGAAGGACTTGGAACAGAGCTTGCAAACTGGTGACCTTCACACACGCTTTCTTGGCCCACCCACCACCACAGCTTGGTCTATAATGCCCGTGTAGCCAAGTTTAGTTACCAGCTTGCGTTAAAATCTAGAATTCCGCGTTCTCTTGAAAACTTGGAGGATCTGGCGACCACGGGCCTTCACGCTCATGTGGATGAGGCTGAGTGGCAGCACCCCCGCCCCCACCCCCACCGCCGATTTAGACCAGCATTTCCAGTTTGCCTCAGGACCCGCCACGCCGTGTCCCTCCACCCCAGCCCCCTCACTCGCTAACATTGCTTAACCAATGAGTTTGAGACCCTTCTCTAGAAGTTCATGAATTATCCCTCCGTGGCATTTGTTTGCTCAACCAATGAGCAGCCAAACATATGCTCACACCAAACAGGCACTAAGTCTGCTCTGGGCCGCACGGGTCTAAGGCTTGGAATAAAAACAAGTTACCACCACTACCACCGTTGTGAGCCTTAATACAAGTCGTGTAATACAACAATTTTTAGGTGTATCTAAGATATCTTAAAGGGGCGCCGGGTGGCTCAGCCGGTTAAGCGTCGACTTCAGCTCAGGTCACGATCTCATGGGTTTGAGTCCCACATCAGGCTCTGTGCTGACAGCTCAGGGCCTGGAGGCTGCTTCCGATTCTATGTCTCCCTCTCTCTCTGCCCCTCCCCTGCTTGCACTCTGTCCCTCTCTTGAAAATGAATAAATGTTAAAAAAAAATTTTTTTTTAAATATTTTAAAGAGCCCCTGTCATTGATAAGATGATATCAGATAATAAAATACCAGTCTTTCTCTTACTTATTTACAAACGTGTTCCCTGCTAAACTAGAAGCCCCTTCACGGCAGGTACTGAGTCTACTTTGCTCATCGTAGGATTCCAGCATTTTTTCCTGGAAGACACTGGTGTGTACTAAATGTGGGCTGAGTGAATGAAGAAATGGATGAACGAATAGATTAGGTGGCCAGAGGAGCAATCGACGACAGCAGCTGGATGGCTCAAGCTACAAACATTCTGGTATTGATCTTCCAACCGGGCATCCCCAGAAGAAGAGACAGAGGGGAGCCTTATGTCTTTGTGGCTGCCATCTGGAATTTTGATAACTCGGACAGGAAGGGTTATCGACTGCCATCCCCCGAGAGAATGTGAAGCCCTGTGAGGGCAGGGGAATGTCTGCTTTATTTACTGCTCTCTTCCTAGCATCTAGAGCAGTGTCTAGCACAAAGCAGGTGCTCAGTTAATACTGGTCGACTGAAGGAATGGCACCACCATTCCTACCAGTCCTACACAACAGCCTTCCCCAGGAGATGAAGCAGAGAGAGCTCAGAGCCCTGTAAAACAGAAGGAGATGCCCTTCAAAACGCCCAGGTGACCCTCTGTAGACTGTTTATGCCCGCATATGATATGCTAAGTTCAAGTTTCTCTACCAATAGATTTAAGGGAGGAGTTCACACTGCCCTAAGGCCCAGGAGAGAACGCTGGCCATCCGATTTGCATCTATATGGTGCTTCACAGTGTGCAAGGTGATCTTATCTACACCTCACCTCGTAGAATTAGGCAAGGTAGGTCCCATCACTCCCATTTTGCAGATGGGGAAATGGAGGCCCAGAAAGGGAAAGTGCCTCGCAACACCTCAGGGACCTTTCCAGCAACATCTGGCTCTTTTAAGCCCTTGTGGCAACTGATCTAAGAGCTGCAGTCTAGCACCTCCCTCATCCCAAACAGCCTACGCCTTCTGTCCTCCACCCACCTGGTCCCAGGTGTCCAGGAGCATGACGTCATCTGTGGCCAGGTCTTCCTGCATAAGCTCGCCAGGAACCTCTTCGATCTGGGAAGGAACAGTAAGGGTTAACGAAAGCACACCGGTGATCCAGAGGTCGTCCTTCCCCTGGGCAGCCTCACTGTGCTCCAGCCGGCAGGGGATCCTTCCTCCCTGCCCTGCGTCAAGGGCTTCTCCCTGCCCTGCGTCAAGGGCTTCTCCCTGCCCTGCTGCTGACGCCACACGCCTTGCAAGCCCTGCGAGCCCGCCTCCCAGTGGGTAAGCAGAGGCAGAGACCTCCGCCGGGGCTCACCACAAAACGGCCGATCTTGTTGGAGCAGGCAAAGAGGCGAGGAGGGTGGGCGTCCATCTTCTTGTCCTTCAGTCGCGGGGACGTGCGGTAGGCGGCCTTCCCGCCCAGCGCCTCCCAGAAGCTGTCTGTGAAGGGGGGAGGCCGCGCCGGTTGCCAACAGATACCGCCTCCCGCCAGCCCTTCTCATCAGACCCCACGACAGACAAACCCTGCCCTAGCACGGCTGACTGCTCTCAATCCACCCTCTGCCTTCAAATCCCGGTGGGGATGGCGGGGGGGGGGGGGGGGGGGGG
>NW_024412401.1:44070110-44141654 GCF_014898765.1 Herpailurus yagouaroundi | reverse complement strand
CCCGGGGGGGGGGGCAACTGGGAAGGGGCCTGAGGGAATTTCAAGGTGATGAAACAGGGGCCCAGAGAGGGCAGACTTGGCACGACACACAGCCAGGAATGACAACAGCACTGCAGGATGGGGATAATTATTCCCGCTCCACAAACAAGGCTCAGAGAGGTTAAGCAACGCACCCAACATCACACAGCTAACAAGGAGTAAAGGCAGGATACAAATCTTATCTGACTCTAATCCCCCTATTCTTTCCACTACACCTGCTTTGTCCACATGTAGCTATTTAAGTTCACTAAAATGAAAAACAATTAAGCACACAGTTCCTCGGTCTCATTAATTCCCAGCATTCGCATTTCAAGCGCTCATTAGCCACATGCGACTAGTGGCCACCAAATTGGACATGGCGGGTATGAATATGTCCATCATCTCGGAAAGCACAGCTACTCTTCCCCATTTCTACTAAGCATCAGGCGGGAAGGCACAGACTCAAAGGCATAGCAGAAAGACTGAGTGAGGGCTGGCATAAAGATGTTCCTACCTGTATTCTGAAAAACAGAGCAGGCTTTGGCATTTCTGCCCACAGAAATTCTAGAGGTTAGGAGAGACTCTGCCCCCATGAGGCTGTTACTCTGCCTGTTTTTCAAAGCCTCCTCGCAAGTGACCACCTCCTCCAGCAGCCTTCCCCGAATGCCCCAGCCCAGACTGAGCTCTGCTTTCTCTTAACTCCTGGAGGGCCTCCCTCTCACTGACCATAGCCCTCACTTTAAGCCAACCTGCTTTTGTTGAACACACAAAAGGGGACAGGTACGGAGAAAGGCAGGAGTAAGGAGCCCCCCCAAAAGCAGAAAGGAGGGAGGGAGATCTAACAGCCACAGTCCTCAGCAAGCAACAGGCCCCGATGCCCCCAGCTCCTACCTGGCTCGCTGCCTTCTGCCACCTGCACAGGTTGGGCCCGAAGTACCCTGAGCAGCTCCTGGGCTCCTGTCTTCTCTGCGTCGCTGGCTCCTGCCCCCACCCACAGGTAGGCGGCTGAGGGGGTTTTCAGGACAAAGGCATCATTGGAGTTCAGTGCACCAGCTTTAGGAATTATCTGGGAAGGCAGAGTCCGATTAATCAGAAACCAGACAAAAAGTCCTCAGTCCCCTCCTTACTTCCCAGGAGACCCTGCAGCAGGACCAGCTCTTAGGTGGACACTTGGAAGAATATACCCATCACAACTGAGGGCACATTGGACAAGGAGGGGCTTAGTTGATTCACTCCCATGATTCACTAATGCACTGTGGCTCGTCAAGGTAATTCTAGAATTCTGGGCTACATTAACAGAAGTTGAGTGCCCTGCACCTTCAGGTCTGCACCTTCCATCATAAAAGGGATAGGAGCCGTCTGGAATACAATCAGGAAGTGTCCAGATGGTGAAGAATGGACTGTTAGATAGTGAGCTTCCCATTATGGCAGGTATGCAAGGGGCTCTGGGCATCCTTGAAACAAGAGGAAGTCTAAGACATACAATTCTGCTTCCCAGGGCAGGGAAGGTGCAATAAGATGCCTCTTAACTCCTGCCCCCACCCCACCCAGTCCTGTGCCCAGAGATCTGCCCATCGAGTCCGGGGGGTTTCAAGTAGGCGAAACGTTCCGGAGGTCCAGGGCCAGGGCATTACCTCAACGGCTCTTGTGGCTCCAGAGCTGCTGGCCCGGACCTGGAAGAGGCGGGTACTGGCAGGGGCCGTCTGCCCACCCTCACGGGAGGTGCCGCCCTTGTAGATGATCATGGGCTTTCCACCAAACAGGCTCATGAGGTGGGCGGGCTCCTTGCCTTGGACCACGCGGCTCTGGCAGCGAGATACGAGAGCAAGTCAAGAAAGGAGAGTGGGGGCAATAGTGCTTCTGTGTTCAACCCCTACCCCAGCCACCCTGGCCTGGGCCCCTTCCCCAGACAAGGCCATCACGCTGGTGTCTCCTGTGGGATGAAGCACAGCCCTGCAGCACACAGGGTCTGGGCAGAGAAACGGGAGCTCCAGGAAAGCTGGAGACGGCCCCATGGCCGCAGGTCCCCCGGGCACTGCCTCAGCTGCTCTCCCCTCCCATGAGGACCTGCCTTGCTGACCCTGACTCTAGTCCAAGAACCAAGAGAACCCATGTTTGCAAATGTTCCCTTAAATGGAAGCACATGGGTTGCTCGTGGACATTCTTCCAGAATGGTGACGTCAGTCCAGGGCAGGAAAGACGGCAGAGTGATGAGAATAGAGCCTTCTAGATATGGAGAGACCCCTCTTGCATAGACAGAGCAACCTTTTAAACCCATAAATCCCTTCATATCACATCTATTATGTAGCAATATCCCTTTGTTTCCAGGGTTAAGGTCAAATTCCTCACTATGGCTTCCGGTGGTCTGGCCCCTCCGAGCACCTCTCCAGATTTCTGTCATGGCACTCCGTCCTTTGTTCTAACACTCAATGCTCCCTCCCCCCTCAGGGCCTTTGCATATATCCTTCCCTCTGCCTGAAATGTGCTTGCCCAAATCTTTCTCATCCATCAGGTCCCAACAGAAAAGTATCTTCCGAAGGAGGTCCTTGTCTAATCCAGTTAGATCCTGCCTGGGATCTCTATGTTCTTACACTTAACATATACATGTAAGGGGGCTATTATGGGCCAGGCATGGCTCTAAATGCTTTACTAACACGAACTCTTCGTACACACGGCAATCCTGTGGCAGAGAGAGGATACTCAGAGAATGCACAGGCATAGAGAGGCTGAGCAACCTGTCCATGGTCGCCCAGAGGTGAGACAGGATTCAAGCCCAAGCAGGCCGGCTCCACATCCCCCCTCCGACTGTGCTGCCACACTGCCTCTACTGCTACTGTCTCCATGTCGCATTTGCCTGAGTGTCTGCCGAGCATCTTTCTCCCCCCAAGACCATAAACTGCATCAGCAGAGGGGCGGGACCTGCGTGTTCACGGCTGCGGATGCTGTCGGGCACACGGGGAGCCCCACGTAAATGTTTGCGGGATGGGAGGATGGACAGTCAGAGAGTGGAGTGACCAGATGGACAAGATGCAGGGTGTGGCCCAGTGGGACACTGGGCTGGCCTCACCTGGACAGGGGTCCCTCCTAGCTCCTCATCCAGCTGGGCGGTCAGGATGGCAGATGCGGCGACCTCATCCTGCGTGGACTGGGCGCCCTGCCTGGAAGAGGAAGTGATGGCACCGAGGTTTGCACAGAACCCAGAGTGTCTCCTTTGCCCTGGGCCTGAGAAACCCACAAATCTCCACATTACAGGTAATGAAACTGAGAGGGACAGGGATTTTCTCACGAGCAACCAGTGCCAGGAACCAAACCAACGTGCCACACCCCCAGCTCAGCACTTTGCCTTCTTCTGAGACCTGAACAAAGGCAACGGCCTTCCTTATCCTAAATGTGCCCCAAGGGGACCGGCCGGTTCATCCCGGGCTGGGCAGCCACAAGAGAAGGTGCTCTGAGAGGCCAAGATGTAGAAAGGCGGCCGGGACAATTCTCACGGGGGGAGAGGCAAGTCAGAGTGCAACACGAGCCCATTTGCAGGAAAAGACATCGGGACTTAGCCTCATGTGAATCTGCACAGAGACGTCTGTGCAGATGTCCTCCAAAAGGCCCATGGTGATTGCCCTGAGAGGGGAGATTGGGGAAGGCGGCTTTGGTTTTCTGACCCATCTTTTCCTATACTGTCCCAATTTCCTGCAACTGACATGTGTTATCTGTATAAGCAAGCAAAATATGATAAATCAATGTGTGATGCAGCTATCATTTTCAAAAAATGCCTTCTGAATTCTGTACCATGTGTAAGTGTTACCTAGTCAAAAAAAATTTTTCTTTAAGCTGCCTTGTTTTGTTTTGTTTTGTTTTTAGAGAGAGAGTGCACGTGTGATTGAGGGGGAGAGATGCGGAGAGAGAAAGAGAGAGAGAATCTTAAACAGACTCCACGCACAGAGCCCAACTCGGGGCTCAATCTCACGACCCTGAGATCATGACCTGAGCCGAAATCAAGAGTCAGACCACTTACTCGACTGAGCCACCCAGGCGCCCCTCCTTTAAGCTGCTTTTAAAAGTCTGAAGTTGTTGAATTGAGAGGCATTCTGCAAAACAACTGACCGGCACACTCCCAAAGCAGTTAAGGTTATGAAAGGAAAGTGAAGACCGAGGGGCTGTCACAGATTAAGACATGGTGATTAAATGCCACGAACAAGTCACGATGGCTAAGTGCCAGGTGGGATCCTGAGTTAGATCCTCGACCAGAAAACGGATGTTGGTGGGGCAACTGGTGAAGTCAAACTAAGGTCTACAGATTGGTAAAGAGAATCGTACCAATGTTAATTTCCTGGTTTGGATCATCGTGCTATGGTTAGGTAATCGAGGGAGATGTGTAATAGGTTCATGGAACTGTCTGTACCACATTTGCAACATTTTGGGAAGCCCAAAATTATTTCAAAACAAAAAGCTTAAAGAGGAAGAAATCCAGCAATCATCAAGAAGTGTTGAGACTGTACAGTAAGAGAAATACAAGTTAAAAATATACTGATGGGGCAGCTGGGTGGCTCAGTCGGTTGAGTGTCCAGCTTTGGCTCATGTCACTATCTCATGGTTCGTGGGTTTGAGCCCCACATCAGGCTCACTGCTGTCAGCACAGAGCCCGCTTCAGATCCTCTGTCCCCCTCTCTTTCTGTCCCTGCACTGCTCACGCTCTCTCTCCCAAAAATAAACATTTTTTTAAAAAAACTTAAAAAAAAATGTTTTTTTAATCTACTGAGATACCATTTTGTAAACGATAAGGGAGATAAAAGTTTGAGAACACAGTCCATCAGTGAGGCTGTCTTGCTCGTTGCTGTTAGGAACACAAAATGCTACAAAGCGCATCTAGGGAAAATGGGCACCACGTATCACAATGACGAGCACATTTACTCTTTGATCCAGCAATCCCACTTCTGGGAGCCTACCCTACAGACATTTCTCTACATACTTATTTGTTTTTTTAATGTTTATTTTTACTTTTTTTTTTTTTTTTAATTTTTTTTTCAACGTTTTTTATTTATTTTTGGGACAGAGAGAGACAGAGCATGAACGGGGGAGGGGCAGAGAGAGAGGGAGACACAGAATCGGAAACAGGCTCCAGGCTCCGAGCCATCAGCCCAGAGCCTGACGCGGGGCTCGAACTCACGGACCGCGAGATCGTGACCTGGCTGAAGTCGGACGCTTAACCGACTGCGCCACCCAGGCGCCCCTTAATGTTTATTTTTGAGAGAGAAAGAGAAAGACAGAGACAGAGACAGAGAGAGAGAGGGTATGCACAGATGGGGGAGGGGCCGAGAAAGCGAGTCACAGAATCCGAAGCAGGCTCCAGGCTCTGAGCCATCACCACAGAGCCCGATGCAGGACTTGAACTCACAAGCTGTGAGATCATGACCTGAGCTGAGGTCGGAAGCCCAACTGACTGAGCCACCCAGGAGCCCCTCCCTACACATTTAAAATGATGTTTGTTTAAGGTCACTAATCACAGCAATACTGGGAATAGCAGAAGACCGGAAGCAATCCAAGTGTGCATTAGCAGGGAATTTGTTAAACAGGCTACAGTGTAGCCACACAGTGGAATATTATGCAGCTGTAGAAAAAAAAAAGGCAAGGAAGCATTCTATGTGCTGACATAGATTGATCCCCAGGAAGTATTAAACAAAAAAAGCAAAGTGCAGGACCATATACACAGTATGCTATCCTTTGAGTAAGGAAGGGAGGAAACTAAGAATACAGTCATATTTGCATGAACAATTACTGGAAGAATATATAAGAAACTAATGGAAACAGTTACTCATGGAGGGGCAGAGGTTGGAGAATGGGGTGAAGGGGGGGTGGGAACAAGATTTCTCAATAGATACCTCGTTATTCTGTCTTGATTTTGAATTATGTGAATGTGTTACCCGTTTTAAAGGAATTAAAATAATTTTCAATTAGAAAATACATTACAGTACTTAATGTGGAATTGCGGGAGAGATTTTCTGTGTGTTTCTCCGTATTCACTGCATCTCCTACAATGGACATGTAGTATTTCTGGAACAATAGTTTAAAAGCTGTTTCAAGAAATAAGACAAGTGGTGTTGCCCTACAGAGAGGAGCCTCTCCTAACAGCGTGGCCCACACAGGCCCAGGCTTCCCTCAGCCCCATGCTGTGCCCAGGGCCCAGCCAGTGACCCCCACACTCTGCCCACAGCAATGGCCCACAGCCTCACCAGTTGTAGATGATCTGTCCCTGCCGGCCACCATGACGGTAGTTGTACAGAATGATGTAGCTGTCCCCACCGTAGAACTGCCCGTACGTGGCGGGGTCCACAGGCACTTTGTTGGAGCCTTCAATTCTCCAGATCTGCCAAGGCAAGGCTGGGCTCAGACACGGTGTGGCATCCCCACCCCCCAACTCAGGCCAGTGGGGAAACCGTGGTGTGACAGGTCATGGTTACACTACGGGATGAGCTTTTTATACGTGGCTCTAATTGGGCTCAGACTGAAAGTTAAATAATTTGCCCCAATCCCTGACCCGCTAGGATTCAAACCCCCAGGTCTCTTGCCCTGGATCCCTATACCATACCGCCACCTGACCCCGTAGTTCTCCACCCCCGCCACCACCAGAGCGATCAGCACAGGGACCGGTAGCTGCATGGTGGTATTCAGAATGTGCTTTTAGTGAGCGTAACACTGCGAGTGCCTACCTGGAGGTGTCGCAAGGATCAGGTGAGTTTATTCATGAAAATCTCGCACCGTGCCCGGCACAGGGTGACGGCCGTGCAGACTGCAGCCACTCTTATTATCAGAATTGTTATCATTGTCATTGCTAATAATACCGTTCACTGTATGATTATTGAGTCATCTGGATTTTACAGATCACTCCAGAAGTAGGGCCATCCCTGGGTGACCTCCGAATGATCTCTTAGCAGAGCTCCAGTGACAGTTTTTCCAAGCCGGCATGAGGCCCTGCAGCGCCACCTGGTGGTGTTGCAGAGACACTGAGCCCTCCAAGACCAAGAAGAACCTCCCGACCTTGAAAATTCTAGGCGAAGGAGTGTAAAAGTCCCATTTTACAGGCAAGGAAAGTGAGGCTCAAAGAGGTTAAGTGACTCATCTGAGGTCACACAGCCGGGCTGCTGGAGCTGATTCCATACTGCCCACCCTGAACATGTCCACTGTGTCTTTCCTTCCCCACTGGAGGAATGAATGAATGAACAAGTAATAATAATAATACCAATGACTTATTATCGTAATAAGTAATAAGTAAAAATGAACACTTCTGCTGTTTCTATCATGCAGAACAACGGTTGCCTGCAGCAAACTCTACTTCATAAACATCTCAGGACTCCAGCCCCCACCTCTCCATCTTTTCACTGTGACCTTCCTGGGGTCAAGGCTGTCTTCTCTCACCTAAACTATTATAACAGTCTCCTCAGGTTGAGGAGTCTCAACCTTCATTTTTCCCACCTCGAATCCATTTTCACAGCAAGTTTCAAAAGCACAGAACTGAGCTTGTCGCATTTCTGCTTTCGAAGCAAAAAAAAGAAAAAACCCTCACTAGCACCCACTGGTTACAGGATCAAGTCCACAGCCTTGGACCTGGCATTCAAGGCCCCTCCTCGAGAAAGCAGTCAAGCCCCAGGCTCTTGGGGGCAGTTTCCTGCCTGGAATACCCACCATTCTTCCCCTCTGGCAGCAAACTTCTACCTATCCTCTGAGGCCCAACCGAAGGGTCCCCTTCTCTGCAACCACCCTGCCCCCCTTGTCCTTCCTCTGTTCCCATAATCTGTGTGCTGGCTTCCAATCTTCCACAATTAGCTATGGCTGTGCTTAGACCAGGGACTCCTCGCTGGCAGGGTGAGGTACGAGACACATGGTACGGGGCCGGGCAAACAGCAGGTGCTTAGGGTATGTTGGCTATGAAAATGAACCAAGGCAAAAGAATCCCATCCACCAAAACCAGGGTCCAAACCTCACAGAGAAACGTCCTCAGGAGAGCAGGAGGCAACGCATGAGCTAGAAGTGCCCAGGAGGGAGCACGGAAGGGGCCTGGATGCCCTCCCCCACGCCCCGCCCCCAGGCACCTGTTTCTGGCCCCTGCCATCGTCATCCATGCTGTGCTGGGCCGCCATGGCAGTGGAAGTGTGCAGGGTGGCAGCATCGAAGGGCACGCGCTCCACGTTGGCAATGTGGCTGGAGAGGTAGGTCAAGCCTGGGCCGTCCGTCTGGTCTGGGTCCCGCCAGTTCTTGAAGAACTGCTTGAACAGCGGGGTCTCACCACCCTCGGGAAGGACAGAGACCTGGAAAGGGGAAGGAAGAGCAGGCTGTGGCTGGGCTCGGGTGCCCGGAGGACAGGGGCCGCCCAACAGAGGTCCTCGGGGGAGACTCAGACACCCAGCGCACACTGGGGTGGGACACCTACCCCACCCCGGCCCTTCCCCACCCAAAACGGACCCATCCTCACTGTGCTGTCCGGCTCTAGCTCACCTGGGTCTGCCTGGGGTAGTCCATCTTGGAGATGAAGTCGGAGGCCGTTTTGAGGGCGGCCTTCCTCTCCTCCGTGTTGGCCTGCTTGCCTGTCGGCAGATGGAGGGGGTGAGGGGCCCGGGGTGAGTGCTGTGCCCTAATGTCCAATAGTCCAGGGGAAGCAGCAGGTGAACCTCCCTCCCTATTCCTCTTAGGCTGTGGATAGCCAAGGCCACAGACCCCCAGAGATGACCGCTCCTAGAACTCCTGGGATTCCAGCTGGGGGTCCTGGCTGACAACAGTCACTGTAGCAACCGTCGTGGTCCATTTACTGAGCGTGTATTTTGTGCTCCGAAATGTACACAGCTGCGTTCGTTTAATCCACACAACGGCCGTTTGTGATAAAGGTCATTGTTATCATGCCCCATTTACATATAAGGAAACCGGGGTCTTAGAGAGGTCAGGTGACTTGACCAAGGCCACACAGCAAGTGGGAAAGACGCGACTCAGACTCTGCCCCTTCAACTCTGTAGCCTATGCCCCATACCCTCAAGCCCCTTCTCTCCCCTAGGTCATGTGTCCACCACGGGGGCCCCCTCCCTCCCCACCGTCTGAAGTCTGCCCCAACCCGGAGAGCCTCCCCATGCCTGCAAGGCTCCTGGCCAGCACGTGCCAGCCCGCAGTTCCCAACCTTCTTATTGGCAAGGCTGAGGGGCCCAGATGATAATGACGATGACGACAGCCCTGAGTGCTCAGTCTCTCTCTCCCTCTCTGCCCTTCTCTGTGTATCTATTGCCTCCCTCCCCCTTCTGCCCTCTTCCTCTGGACTAAGAGAACACTGGAGGAAGATGCCGAGGGGTCCTCTCAGAAGCATCTGGGCCAATGTTTTCCAAGAGCCTCTCACCATCAGTCCCCTAGCACAGCGTTTCCTAAACAGAAGCCAGATCACCTTCATGAAAAGCCCCAACCAACATACATTAGCAGGTTAAAGGCTCTTCAAAGTCCTGCAGTAAACAAGCCTGGTGACATTATTTAACCCAGTGTTGCCCATAAACTTATCTGACCACAGACCTGTACTTTTTTTTTTTTTACATGATGCCAATTTACCTCTGAGAGAACTGGTTTTATAACATGTGCGGGAACACTGATTTTAGCCCAAATGGGAAATCGGAGGCCCAGAGAGGGTGAGTGAAGTGCCCAAGATCACAGAGCAAGTCAGTCGCAAAGCCAGGGCTTCAGAACAAGATTCATTTTCTATTCAGGAGCCTACCATGCCCCAGGGTGCCTGCACCACAGACCCTGCCCTGCCAGGGCTGTGGGACCTCCCACCCAAGGGGCTGGGAGTTGCTTAGCAACCCTTTCCCCGTCCCCCATACCTTTCCAGACAAAGATTTTCCCATCTCTGCCATGGTCCAGGATGAAGCAGTCCTCTGACCTCAAAGCCCCCTGGGCGAAGGGGTTCTCATCAGCCACAAGGGAGACCGACATGGTGCCCGCGCCATTGGAGACCTGAGGGGACCAGGGACAGGAGGTCCGGAACGTGAGCGACTCCCACCGCTTGGGCCTTCCCAGGTGGCGCCCCCCAGCTGACACACTGGTCGGTCTACATCCCAGCTGCCCCCTCCCCCCCATGACACCCCAGAGTAACACCTGGACTTGCGTCCCCAAGATCTGAGGCACATCCTGCTTTGCCACAACCACATCTGTAACCTACACCCACGTGTAACATAGAAACTGCACACGGAAGGGAAGGCGGGGGGGGATGTAAAATTCAGGCATGCAGGTGGCATGGGAGAAGAATTGTATAACTGGCCGAGGAGACGGTCAATCTCATTAGTAGAAAACAAACAAACAAAAAAGGAAATAAAAGATGTGGATGCGGATGAAATGTGGTATCCCAGATTGGAATCGGGAATGAGAAATGGGGGAAACCTGAAGAAAGTCTGTAGTTTAGTTAACGGGACCGAACCAGTGTGAATTTCTTAGTTTTGACAAACGTCTCTGGTTATGTTAAGATGTTAAGGAGACGCTGGTTAAAGGGAATGTGGGAACCCTCTATCCTTTCTTTGCAATTCTTCTGTACACCCTAAATTTATTTCAAAATAAAAATTTTTCACTAAATTCATCAAAGTGTACCACACTAGCCAAAACTCAAAGACAAAATTGGCAATACCCCGTGTTGACAAAATTCTGGGTAAGCAGGTACTTTAGGACTCGTGGTGAGGGTAATTCAGGAGCCCTTCCAGAGTGCTGTTTAGTAATATGCTATTCAGAACCTTAAGGAACAAATGTTCTATCCTTACTGAGTGCTTCCTACCTGCCAGGCACTGCTCTGAACAATTTGTATAATTTAATAACTTATGTCATTTTAGAACTCCTTTAATCCTTCCAACAGCCCTGTGAAACCTCTACTAATATCCCCATTTTATTCACAAGGACACCAGAACACAGAGAGGCTAAGTAACTACACAGCTAGAAGGCAGACCCGGGATTCAAAGCCAGGCGATCTGACTCCGGAAATGGTATTTTTTTTTTTTTTTAATTTTTTTTTTCAACGTTTATTTATTTTTTGGGACAGAGAGAGACAGAGCATGAATGGGGGAGGGGCAGAGAGAGAGGGAGACACAGAATCGGAAACAGGCTCCAGGCTCTGAGCCATCAGCCCAGAGCCCGACGCGGGGCTCGAAATCACGGACCGCGAGATCGTGACCTGGCTGAAGTCGGACGCTCAACAGACTGTGCCACCCAGGCACCCCCGGAACTGGTATTTTCAATCACTGACATCGTCTTCAGGCTTTGACCTAATAATCCACGTCTGGGAATTTGTTCTAAGGCCATACTCAGTACAAGTGTACAAAGAGGGACCGTCTGCAATCAGGAAAGGTGGACACATCCTAACATCCATCACTTAGGGGGTCTGTTGAAATTCTTAACCTTCATGAAATAGCACACAACAGAGCCACTAGCCAAGGGCATCTAAATTTCGGTTGTAGAAAGATATTCCTGACCACGCTGAGAGGGAAGAAGGTCACAGGAAAGCGTGAATAATTTGGATCCATTTATATCAAATAGAGATGGAAAAGTGCGTAATTAGATACAAAAAGATGTAATCTGGACTTTCTTTCACTAAAACGGTCACCGTGTAACCATGGTAACCTTAAAAAGGGTGCAGGAGAGGCTGATTTTTTTAAAACTTGAGTATTGTTACTTTTATAATTAAAACATTTTAAAGATGGTACTTCTCTTAAACCAGTGGAATTGCATTTCTTTTTATGTTCTGGAGTATTGCTCCTTTTTTCAATGAACGTGCATTGCTTTATAATCAGAGTAAAAATCCGTGTGGTTATTCTTCGAAGGTGATAGGAATCTGTACCCCATTTTGCTGTTCTTTTACCAAAATAAGCGGAGGGCGCAACATGAGCATCATGGCGTAGGCTGGGCTTTCCCCCAGAGCTCTTGCCCTGAAGCCAGAGCTCCTTAGCTCAAGATCAGCCTGAGTTTTAAAAATCGCAAAATACAGGGGGGCCTGGGTGGTTCAGTCAGTGGAGCGTCCGACTCTTGGTTTGGGTTCAGGTCATGATCCCGGGTGGTGGGATCGAGCCCTGCGTCGAGCTCTGTGCTGAGCATGCAGCCTGCTTAAGATTCTCTCTCTCTCCCTCTGCCCCTCTCCCCAACTCATGTGAACTCTCTCTCTTTCTCTAAAATAAAAAATACACACATATAACAAAGATCACAAGAGACAAATTCTAAATGAAATAACTACACACGCATGTGTGGCCATTTCTGTAGTATTTTCCCAAGTATTTTCCTAAAACATTTCCCCCCCCAGTTTTCTCTGTGGACTCCCTAGAAATCCTGCAAAGTTGACCTTACCGCCCTTCTCCCTAACTGACAGATGAGGAAACTGAGACCCAGAGAAGGGATATGTGTTGCCCAAGACCCCACAGAAGAGCAGGACGTAAGTGTGTCCACGGTTGATCAAATTCTCTTATTCTCGGTGCAGGAAGGCAAAGGGAGTAGATGGGCACCCACCGGAGACGTGCGGAAGCCGAGCCCCTGATGGAGGGCGCTTTGCTCAGGGTCCCATGGCCAGGAGCTGCTTCCCCGTCCTGACCCCACATGCAGGGAACAGAGCAGCTGAGACTTACCTTGTAGAGCTTGGCCAGCTTGCGGTTGGCTGCATCCTCCTTGGCTGTGTCCTCTGCACCTGCAGGCAGGGTCGGCTTAGGGCCCAGCACCTGTAGGAGATGAGACACGGAAGAAAGGGTGGCCGTGAGCTCCTGGCAGCCCCCTCCCGCAGCGAGGGGCTTGGGTTCCTGAGAGAGCTCCCTCTCCCGGCAGGCAAGGACCACTCGGGCATCCACAGGGACCCTCCACTTAGGGTAGAGCCTCCTCTGAGGACGTCCTGTATCTCTTCCTATGTCTCTGGTGTGCGGATCTCAACCAGACCTGCCTGGCAAGTCCTTCCCTCCCTGTTGCCCTGTCTGCAGGAGCTCCGTGAGAACACCCCACTCCTCCGCCTCGGGACAGTCCTTCAGACATTTATTCTACCATTTCCTCCCCGGCTCTCTAAGAATGGCAAACACCTTCCACCACATGCCTTCAAATGATCCCACTTAATCCCCACACCCATGCTAGGAGGCACAGATTATCGCTCTCATTTTATAGAAGAGGCAGCTGAAGTCCAGAGAGATGGGGTAACTTGTATGCACAGCTATGAGGTAGCTAATTCAGAATTTGAACCTGTATCCCTGTGACTTCTCAGTCTATTTTTACTCCTCCATCTGGGCTACACCACCAGACTCAGCAGCCCGAGCTACAGCCCCTTCCAAGCCATAGTTGGTATCCAGGCTCCTCCCCATAATAATTATCTTCTACTCTTCCCAAAAACTGGAACTCAAATGCCCCCAGACAAGTAGGAAGCAAAAGGCATGGAGCAGAGCTCATGGTCTCCTCCTCATCCTGGTCAACTCTGCCTCCATTGACACGTCCTCAAAGCACGATGGCTGGCAAAGCCATCCTGCAGTTGCCTAAATGGACCATAAATCACTAGGAATGATCAGAAGAGGAGAGAGGGGCTTGGGTCAGTTGTCTCTTTCTGATCAGGCTCCAGCACGGGGATTGTTCTCCCCGCCACCACCCTCCTCCTCAGCTCCCTGGAAAGACCTGGCCCTCCCAGCGAGAGGGTGTGGCTCACAACCCCAGCATGCACCAGGCCCTGGGATTCCAGCCCCACCTCTCAGGAGAGTCTGGGATTTGTCAGGGAAGTTGCTCTTCCCCACCTCCCGACGAGTTCCAGCTCAGTAGAAAAACAAATTCACCTCACAACTGCCTAACCAATGGAGGGGAAAGAATAAGCATCCGGCCTCTATGCTCGGCCCCACCCCGCACCCCTGGGATGTGGCCATGGGTACCTGGAGCATTGCCTCGGGCTCCGCGCCCTCCTCCGACACATGCACTCGGGCCCGGCCACTCCGCTCGTTGTCCCGGATGCCCTTGGACACCTGCGTGGCCTTCAGCCTCTCGAATCGGTTGCTGTTGGAGCCACACCACTGGTAGATGTCCTGTGAGACGGGGACCCTGTGTCAGGCAGTGCCCCAGCCTTCACTTAAGCCCGGCCCAATGACACGGAGGAGACTGTGGGGCGTGTGTAAGCTCACCTCGTTCTCTGCGTGCCCAGATGCAGCCGCTGGAGCACGGCTGGGCACACAGCCGGGCACACTGGGCGCGATCCGTGTGCACCACGATATGTGAGTGTGCAGCTTGGAATATGTGCTTCCTCACAGGTTCAACTACACATACAACGTGTATAAACCCGTCTGCCTGCCGGTGGGAGCGGAAATTGGCACAACCGCCTTGGAAAACCATTTGGTTTTGGCTACCAAAGCTCCACAGACTGCTATCCCGTGACCCCGCAGTACCTTTCCCAGAGGTACACCCGACCGAAGGGCATTTGCGTGTGCACCGAACGGCCTGTGCGAGAACACTCTGGGGAGCACAACCTGCAGGAGCCTCAAGCCAGAAACGACCAGAAACATAAACAAAAAAAGCGTTATTGGGGCACATCAGCCCAGTGAAATCTTACACAGCAAGGAGAATGAACCATCTATAACCAAATGCCATATGGACAGATCTCAGAAATGGAGTGTTGATCAAAAGGCAGCAGACGCAAGAAAGAATGATTCCATGCACGCAAAGTTCAGAAACTACTGGAACCACGTAATTCCAGAGAGTTCAGGATGATGGCTACCCGCGGGATTGAAGGAACTGGAAGAGCACAGGAGGGCCCTTCTACGGGTTGATGATGTTCTGTTTCTTAACCTGGGTGTCGGTTACACAGGTGTATTCACTTCGAGACACCCACCGAGCTGTGCACTCAGGATTCGCACACACTTTTGTGTACCTATTAGGCTCTAATAAAAAGCTTACACAAAATGTATCTCCCAACACTTGCAAGGACATTACAGCACGTGTACCTAGGAGGTCGGGGTAGAATGTCTGGCCACGCCCACTTGCAGGTCTGAGTGCACACGGGTGTCAGGAACGTGTACACAGCATCCCACATCTGTAAACCGGGCTGGGGTAAGTGCATCCCGCACACGTGGCCATATGCAGCTGTGCGTGTACAACTACACGTGTGACACACACCCAAGTCGATGTGTGTAGGCACTCATCACGGGGCGTGCCCAGGCCTGGTGGGCAAGAGCTGACAGTTTTCGCACGTGCCTGCATTTGTAAGTGACCATATGTCAAGAGGTACGTGAAATGGGCGTGTGAACGCAAGATGTCAGGGAACCCGTATGTCAATCGAAGCTGGAGGATGCTGCGCATGAGGTCTGTGCGCCTGTGTGTGGTGGGCTTGGGTCTACACACACGAGTCTATGCGTGCTGGGCACATCTGTATTCGAGTGCCTGCAGGTGTGTCTGACTCGAGTCCCTGCAGGTGTGTCTGACTCGCGCACAGAACACGTGTGAACGCAGGAACTGATGTCCCTGGGGCCTGCCCTTCCCGCGTCTTTGTCCGCGTTCGCATCAGTGCGTCCACCTCCCCAGAGTCAGGCCTGGCCAGGCCAGAAGCATCTCAGTGGCCCCTGGGAAAGGGCAGGGCAGGACTCACATTGCCCAGGTCCAAGATGAAGCAGTCGCCATTGTTGAAGCTCTCCCAGGACACAGGCACCTCGGTGGCACGGACCACACGCCGCCCTTTGACCTGGAAGAGTCTCTGCACCACCACCTCATTGGGCACCACGTGTTTGAATCCTGATGCCACGCCTCCTTTCTGTTGGGTCAAGGAGACAGTGTCAGTCCAGGGCAAAGGGTCCAGGGAAGCAGATATGGGGGCAGGGGAGAGGGGTGAAATGAAGGAGATTCTGGCCTATCGACCAGTAGCCTTCCAGCAGATTCCCTGGTCAGATTCTGCTTACTGCCACCCCTCTGAATCTCATACTCACTCCGCTAACAAAGACCCCGGGGGTCACTTGCCTGGACCAAAAAGCTACAGACATTCCTTTCTCAAAACACTGAGGAGCTGCATTTCCTAAGGGATGTTCTAAGGAACTTTGGTCTTCCAGGTTATTCTGCAAGGAAAGGGTTCCATGATCAAAGAAGCTCAGGAAATGCTTCTTACTGCCTTACACAATGCACATCAGCATAATAAAGGCTCTGAGAAGTCCCAGGGTAAATAAATAGGTTTCCCTTTTGCTTTATACGGTGTTTCCCTACCTTATGGAATCAAGAACTGCCTTCTCTACCACATCCTGCCTACAGCTCAAGTGTTCTGCAAAACATTTTGAGAAATGCTAACCCCAAGCTTTCCCGTCCTTCAAGGCTCTCCAGGAAGATGGCTCCCGACCCACACCCAGTTCTCCCTCCATCTACAGAAGGAACCCCCCGCTATGCCTTCAGAGACAGTTGTGGGTAAAGTACAACCTCAGGGTCAAGTCCTTGCCCTGCCACAAGAGTGCTGGGTGACTCTGGGTAAGTCTCTATCCCTCTCTGAGCCTCAGTCCTCTCCTTCTGAAATGAGGACCTAAGTCCCTATTCTGCCACCCTCTGCAGTCGTCACCAAGTCCCAGGGAAGGGGCCTTCAGGAAGGCTGCCCTACAGCGGTCAGAACAGCCCTCGGCTCAGGAAATGCCAAGGAAAATCGCTGGCTTTCTCGTGAGCAGTCCCTACCCCCAGGATGACAAGTCAGAGTCGAGAAGGTCCTTAAGAGGGCTTCCTATTTTACTCGCGGTAAACTGAAGCCCAAAGCTGTGAAGCGACTGACTCAAGGGCAGTCAGCTCATGTGTGGCAACGCTAAGGCTTGAAACCCCGCCTCCTGTTCCCAGCCTGGCTCCACGTGTCACGGGGTGGAGTGAGAAGGGCTCCCACTAAGGCCAGAAATGTGGCCCCTCTCCGCCACCTCCCTTTGAGGTCTGACTTGCTGCACAGACTCCATGAGGGCAGGTGGACAAAGGGAGCAAGTTTCAACTGGGCTCTTACTATGTCTACACACAGTAAGCAATATCAAAAGTGTGTCTGAAATCACAATGCCATGCCCCCTGTGCTGGGCATCTTGCCTGCCTTTTCCGTGAGGAAGGTGTCAGTCAACCCCATCTTACAGATGAGGAAAGTAGAGTCCAGAAGTGAAGGGACTTGCCCAAGAGCTCACAGCTAGTTAATGTCAGAACTGGGATTCAAACCCAGGTGTGACTATGTCTAAAATACCAACATTATTGACCCCAAATCAGGTTTTCTTAGAGCAAAGGTAACTACGGTCACCCAGGACCGGAGGCAGAAACAAGCCACTGCTCAGAGCACAGGCCTTCAAGAAGCAAGCTGGGTTTTGTTGTTGTGAGTGAAGCGCCCTCTGGTGTCCTTTCTTGGTACCAGCATGAGACCTCTCAAGAGGATCCCCTTGGGCTGAGCTGGGCTACCAGGGAGGGATTCACGGAGCCTTTCCTTCCTCTGCTTCAAGGGTCCTCTTGCTGGGGAGCAGGTGAGGAAGGGCAGCTGAGGATAAAGATGCAAACCCGGCGTTCACGCGGTAATGACCACAGAGGCTGCCACTCAGCGAGCCCATGCCAGGGGGGCTGAGGCACCTGCTTTACAGACATGCAATTCAATCCTCACAACAAGCCCTTGAGGTAGGGGCTCTCATTACCCCACTTCAAACAGGTGAGACAAGAAAACTGAGGCACAAAGAGGTTCAACTCTGCGCCCAGGGTCTCAGCTAGTGAATGGCAGTGCTGGTTTTACTCCCAAGTTCGTCCTCCAGGGACCCAGCCTCGCCCGTCTGCCAGCCCAGGAACGCCTGAGTGTCCGTGGACAGCCCTGACCCAAGGACTTGGTACAGCTGGAGGCACAGAGACAGTGGATCTGAACAACTTCTCCAGAAAGTGTTAAAAGGACACACCAACCTTTACCACGGATTCCTCAGAGACAAGAAAATGCAGACGCGGAGGAAGAGAAAGGCCCTTAATTCTTTTTTATGTTTCCAAACTATTTCACTTGTTCAAGTGTGCCTTTTACTTATAGAAACATTTGTTTTTAAAAAGGAAAAGGACTGTGGTGTGGCAAGTCCAGACTCTGATTTTGGCTCAGGTCATGAACTCACAGTCTGTGGGTTCGAGCCTCACAGTAGGCTCTGCACTGGTGGCATGGAGCCTGCTTGGGATTCTCTGTCTCCCTGTTTCTCTACCCTTCCCCTACTCTCTCTCTCTCTCTCAAAAAATAAATAAATGTTAAAAAAAATAATAAAATAAAAAGGAAAAGGGTTGTTTTAGGTCATAAATTTTGGTTTCAATAAACTCTTTGGAGGCACCTGGCTGGCTCAGTCGGTTAAAGCATCCGACTTTGGCTCAGGTCATGATCTCACAGTTTGTGAGTTCGAGGCCTGCATTGGGCTCTCTGCTGTCAGTGGAGAGCCCACTTGGGATCCTCTCTCTCTGCCCCTCCCCCACTCACGTTCTCTCTTCTTCTCTCTCTCTCTCAAAAATAAATAAACATTTGGGGCGCCTGGGTGGCGCAGTCGGTTGGGCGTCCGACTTCAGCCAGGTCACGATCTCGCGGTCCGGGAGTTCGAGCCCCGCGTCAGGCTCTGGGCTGATGGCTCAGAGCCTGGAGCCTGTTTCCGGTTCTGTGTCTCCCTCTCTCTGCCCCTCCCCCGTTCATGCTCTGTCTCTCTCTGTCCCAAAAATAAATAAACGTTGAAAAAAAAAATTTTTTTAAATAATAAATAAATAAATAAATAAATAAATAAACATTTTTAAAACAATAAATAAACTCTCTCTGAATTTATAAAGGAAAAGAATGCTTGATGTCTCATGATTGTGGACATGAATCTCCTGATTAATTAACTCCTCTAACCTTACCATCCTAGGAAATTAGACTTGGAAACGTTAACAAAAAGATAAAAGCAAGATCTTGGAAGGCATTAGTGGGTCTACAACTGCAGGGGATGGAAATTTTCACTATACTCTTTACAAGTGATTATTGCTTTCTATGGCCTAGTCATTCGGTGGGCAGAGATTGGCATCACATTATTTGAACAAAATTCAACAGGATAAATGGTCCTAAAAGTCACTTTCCAAGTTAAAGTGATGCTATATAGATGACAGATAGACAGACAGAGTTCCCTATGTACACATGAATCTACACGGCTATTCATTCACACATACAGTGAAAAGTATTATCCATCATTTGGTGTATATCTCTAAAAGTAAAACCACAGGGGACTTATACTTTCTAAAGCCTGTCTTTCTATAATGTTTGACATTTTTCAATAAGCTTGTATTGGGGCGCCTGGGTGGCGCAGTCGGTTAAGCATCCGACTTCAGCCAGGTCACGATCTCGCGGTCCGTGGGTTCGAGCCTCACGTTGGGCTCTGGGCTGATGGCTCAGAGCCTGGAGCCTGTTTCCGATTCTGTGTCTCCCTCTCTCTCTGCCCCTCCCCCGTTCATGCTCTGTCTCTCTCTGTCCCAAAAATAAATAAAAAACGTTGAAAAAAAAAATTAAAAAAAAATAAGCTTGTATTACTCTTATAATCAGAAGAAGAAAAAAAAGCTATACAGATTTACATTTTTTTTTAATGTCAAACAGTTTATAAGACAAAGAAAAATGTACTGATTGGGGCTGTCCCCTCCCTCTCTTGAACTCTAGGTTACTTATCTAAGAAATGGGAGGGAGTCCAGGAAGGACTCAACTGATTCTGTGGGGCCAGGGGCTTCTATGACTCAGCCCAGCCCAGGTTTTGTTTGAACAAAGGGTTTCAAATCACCCAGCCATGAGGGGTCTCTAGGGTTCTGTCTGAGAGGCAGAGGAGGAGGAGGGGGGGATCTCCAGATTCTGAAAACTGCAATACTTTTCAGGGAAGGGGGGTTGCAGAACCAGAGGGGCCAGGGCCTATGACATATGACAGCCCTTTCTAGGCCCTCCTGTCCCCTCCGTGCCCCTTCTCACACCCCGAGGACAGAACTGGTTCTGAGGAGCAGGCTTTCACAGGAACAAGTCTTGCGTAACAAAGTCTGCTCCTTAGGGATCTATAATTGATGAGGGCTCCAGGCCAGGAAGCTTGGGCCTGCCAAGTGCGGGGGCAGCTGGAGGACTTGCAGAAGGCAGCAAACAGGACTGGCCTTGGACCTCCCATTTCCACCAGGAGGAGCCTGGGCCTTTCAGGACTGAAGTCTCAAATCCAGGGCCGGCCAGGAACTCACCCCACAGAGCATTCGGCAGAATATGGTCCAAGAACATCCTGGAAAACGCACCAGAGGGTAGCGGATGCTTGCTACACATGCAGATTCCTAGGCCCCGTCTGCACTAAGATCAGGGACCAGGGAGTTCAGAGCGTCCACTGTGAGCCAGTTCTGTGCTAGGCGCTTCACACTGAGTCCCAGCTCCGTCACCTACCAGCTGCAGAAGCTGCTAACCTTGTCCCGAAGTTAAGCTGCTGTGTCCACACAACAGCAACAACAAGCAGGCACTGCTGTTACAAGGGCTTGATAAATGTGCGAGAGCATACACCCAGAGGCACGCGACCGGCCCAGAGCCTCACAGCAGTTAGAGGGGGTAGCCTTGGGGCCTGAACCTCAATCTCCCTGACTCCTGGTCAAGTGCTCTTTCCACTTCCTGTTCCAAGAACTACAAAAAGGCCTGGTTCTTCTCCAGCTCTGGGGTCTGGGTCCCAAGCTTCTCACCTCTTTTTTAAGGTACCAAAGCCTCCTAAAGGGCTATAGGAAGAAGGGGGAGCAGGTCAGCTCAGCAGGAGGAGCTGTGGGTACAGAGAAACTGGCCAACAGGGGGCGCTGGATAGGTACTGGGGCATCCAGCCTAGCTCCACCCAGCCCGGGCCTGAGTCCCTGTTCCCAGAACACACCCTACTCTTTTTGCTATCTCGGTCGCAGCCTGCTTTCCCATTGTCCAGTCCCCTGCGCCTCACCTGAGCAGACTCCTGCTCAGACCCCCAAATACCACCCAGTTGGCACAGAGGACCCTAAGGCCCCGACGGGGGCAATGACTTCTCTAAGGTCACACAGCACATCAACAGCACAGACAGGGCTTCACCCCTATGACAGACCCTGGCTCACGAGAGGCAGGTTGGTGTAGTGGAAAGAATGCTGGGAGTCAGAAGATCTTGGCTCTGGTCCTGCCTCTAGGACTGACTTGCTGGTTGACCCTGGGCCAGTTGCTTAACCGCTCTGTGCCTCAGTTTCCCTCCCTACCTTAAAATAAGATTTTTGCACTCTGACATTAAGGCCCGTCTGGCTACCAAAGCTCGTGATCCCCTCCCTATCCTGACCGAAGACAACCCCGGCTTTGTAAAACCACACCTTTCCCTGAGCGCTTCCAAGGTGCCAGCCCTGTGCACGGTATTTCCCAGCCACCCTTCACCAAATCCTGTCTCCAGGCCTGAAGGGCAGGTACCACTGGCTCTCATGCATCCAGAGAGGAAAGGAGGCTCGGAGAGGCCAAGTGGCTTGCTTGTCACACAGCACAGCAGGGCAGAGCCTCTCAGGGCTCCTAGCTTGGTTTTGCTCAGCCCCACCTGGCAGAGGATTGGGGATAAGGGCTGTGTGGGTTCAGACTCCTCAGAGTTCAAGGTCAAAGAGGATTCTAATGAACATAATGAGGAATGAAGTCAAGGCTGCCCTTTCAAATACCCAATATGGGGCCTTCTGTTGGCAGGACCTACGAACTGAGAGGTGCGGGAGCAGGACTGGGCCTTGCCCTGGGGAAGCAAGCGGCTGGATGTCCACCCATGGCCCACCCTTCACTGCTGGGGCTAGGAAGACAATCCTGTGAAGTGACACATTTTCTTCTCTCCATTTTAAGATAAGAAAGCAGAAGCTCAGAGAGGGAATGTAATTTGTCTAAGGTCACACAGCTAGGAAGGCCCAGGATTCAAACCCAGGGCTAGCCACCTCCAAAAGCCGAGCTCTGACCTGTCTGCCACCCCAACCTACCAGGCTGGAAGATGGATGGGCCTGAGCAAGCTCTGCCATTGGTGCATCCATCCCTGGCACCCAGACCTACCTTGTACTTGAGGCCAGACTTGAAGTAGCCCAGGAAAGTGGCTGACTCGAAGCCCTGGACCTCACGGTGCTGCACGGCTCGACCATTCAGGTAGTCGTCCAGCTGCACGGTGAAGATGGCGGCTGCCCCGCTCTCGTCCTGGCTGCACTCATTGCCTAGGGGGCGTCAGAGCAGCATGAGCCTGGCTTCCCGAAAGTGGACCCAGCCTCCCAAGGAGGAGGAGTCCTGAGCCCCCAGCACTGTCCAGGCCTGGCTGTAGAAGCTGGGCAAGCCCCTACCTTCTTTGGGCCTCAGTTAACCCATCTGTATAAGGGGATGGTGGGAGGCCGGACTCCACAAGTCTCCAAGAGCCCTCTCAGCTCTGACACATCCTCCTACACTCACCTCTCACTCGTTCCCCTGCACTCCCTCTCAGACCTCTACACATGAAGTCAGGCCTGGGAGCAGTGGCTCAGTTCACAGATTAACAAAGTGAGGTGCAGAGATGGGGGGGGACTTATCGAGTCGCGGAGCAGAGCAGGGGCTCCAGGCTCCTGACTCTGCAGGGCAAACCGGGGTGTGGCTGGAGCTGGACCAGGGAAGTGTGGAGGGGGCCCGGGGGCCCCAGGTCAGCCCAGCTCTGAGTGCCACGGTAACCTGTCTAACCCTCAAGACACTCCTGGGAGGTAGGGTGTGCCCTTTCCAGAGGCACTGAGTGGCCCGCCAAAGGGCAGAGCTGGGGTCTGAACGGGGGCAGGAGGGCTCTAGTGTTTCCAGACCCGCAATGTCTAGCCAAGGGGCAGGCACACGCTCTATGCTCAGCAGTCACTAAGTCCTCCTGGGGGACTGTGCCTCAAGGTCTGTGCTTTACGGGGAAGGGGTGGCCTCACCCAGCCAGTAGTGGAGGTCATACTGCAAGTTGCCATTCCTCAGCTGCACCGTCTTCAGGATGACATAGGCGTCGCCTGTGAAGAAGTCTCCATAAAGGTTGGGGGGCACGGGCACCAGGTCGAACTTCTCCACACGCCAGATCTGCAGGCCGGGCTCCTTCCCTGCCTTGAGGAACTCGGGGTGCTCCACCACCATGCTGCTGGGCTGCAAGAGACAGGCATGGCCTGAGCGGGGGCAGGAGCCTCGGTGGGGAGAGACCCCGGGGCACGAGGGAGGGTGGTTTCCAGCCCCAAGAGCATCTCACTTGAGCCTCTGAATCTCCCCACCCCTGAGGCGAGTCTACCCCCGTCTCTGTGAGCCAGCGAGCAAACAGGGCGGAGTTTAGGCTCCAAACCCTGTCCTTGACCAGAGTCTGTCTCGCCTACTCAGCTCACCGGTGATGCAGGGACAGAGGGCTCTACCTCTCTTCTCCCCTCCCTTCTTAGTGCCAATTGGATGGGACAGCTGAGGCACGGAGAGGTGAAGTGACTCTGCCAAGGACCCCCAACTAGGAAGCGGCACAGGGAACTGCTGTAAGCCCCAAGAGCATAAGCTCTGGAACGAAAGGAAGACCCCCTCACATGGCAAGGGTAAATCTGGGGGTCCCCAGGGGTTCAGTGGGTTCCCTTCCAACACCTCAGTGGCTCCTAGAACTAGAAGGGTCCTCAGAGAGCTCATTATGCAACCCCATTCTGCAGATAGGGAAATTGAGGCCCAAATGGGGGAGGGTAGTGGCCCACGGTCACACAGCCTTTTGCTTTTGCTCTTTGGAAGATTTCCCATACCCCATCCATGTCCCCATCACCCTCCCAAGAAGGGCCTAGATGACTGAGCCCAAGTGGCCTCCTGCGCTGTCTGCCTCCTCCCTCCTGCCCCCCCCCCCAACGTCCCACCCCCAAATTCCATTTCTTGGAAAAGGTGGAGAGGACGCAGCCGGGGTCTGCAGGAGCCTGTTGGAGAGGAGGCGGTCAAGGATCTGGGGAAGGACATCAGACATGCACAGGGGCTAGAGATGGGGCAGAGGCAGGATGGTTAGCCTGGAGCTGGAGGGCAGAAATCAGCAGGCACAGGTCACCTCGGGCCGGAGGACGGATCTAAGAGGAACCAGATGGGGGGAACTCAGGCAGAGGGGTGGAGAAACACAAAGGGAAAACAGGAGAGAGGAGGAGAAACCAGACAGGACAGAAGAGACAACAGAGAAGGGAGAATAACTAATAGGAATGAGCATAAGCAGGCAGAAGTGAGATCATACAAGAAAGAGGGGGGAAATCCTGGACAGGGAGAGAGAAATCAGACAAGAAAGAGGTATCTGAAATGAAATCAGAAATCAGAAGAGGGGAGAGAAATCAGGCAGGCAGAAAGAGAAATTAGACCAGGAAAAGGAGCAGTCAGGAGGGGAACAAGAAATCCGGCCAAGGTGAGGTTAGCCTCTAGGGAGGGAAACAGCCAGGCCCCCTGAGGCTCCCACCCCCTTCCACCGGAGCCCCGGAAGCAGCAAGAGATACTTACAAAGCAACAAAACAGTTTTTCCATTCTAGACCTGAATTACTCCCCTTTTCCTAGCGCTGTATCTGCAAGAACTTACAATAGAGAATTACTCCGGGAGCCCCGGGCCCCCCGGGCACTCACCCGCGCCTCGGGCACCCGCCCCTGGGACGCCCTTGCCTGGGACGCCCCCCGCGACGCGGTGGCCGCGCGAGCCAGCGGCGACAGCGCGCACAGCGCCAGGACCAGCGCGCAGAGCAGCGCAGGTACGGAGTGGTGCGGCGCCATGGCAGCGACGGCGGCAGAAGACCCCAGCCCGCAGCCGCGATCCCCGGGTCCCCGACCCTTTATAGCCGCCTGCCCTTCCCACTCAAGCCGGGACCGCCCCTCAGGGAGGGCGCGGGGCCCCGGAGGGGCGGGGATTTGGCCGGGCGGTTGGAGACATGAGGGATTCAACCCGCACCGACCCAACCGGGCGTGGCTGCCCCTTCACTCCTGCTCCGGGGCGGCAACGAAGCAACCGGCCCAGGGAATTCAGCAGGCGCCCACGCAATGCACACTACATGGGTGCGTGCAGGCACCAAAGGCGGGGAACCCAGCTCGGCCTCCTGTGTGCCCCACACGAGCCCCCTCCCCTCTCTGCCCCTAACATCTCCAGTAAAACGATAACAGGAACTTCGATTTTGTGAACGCTTTCCACACATAGGAAGGCCAGCACCTCACAACATCCTTTACAGAGCAGGTCCTATGAACAGCCCCACTTTACAGAGGGGAAAACTGAGTGCAGGGTGGTCAAGCAACTTGCGCACAACTAGGAAAAGGTACAGCCCAGATTTGAACCCAGGCAGTCTGGGGGAGAGGCCCACCTAGGCCGCCTGCAGCTGCGCCTAGCTGGGGGCAGGAGGGCAGAGGGCTTGCCTTCACTGCACCGGGGAGCAAACAAGACTCCCGGGGGCTGGGTAGAGCTCTCCAGTCCTGAGATTGCACACGCTACTCTACTTGAGACCGCCCTTGTTTCCTTCTTTTAAAAAGTGTTTCTTTTTATCACAACCTACAGCCACCTATTTGTACAAAGTTGTTCCCCGTCAACCCCACTCACTGCTCCCCAGAAACAACCACTTCTATCTACCCACTCTGGGCTGGCTGATGCTTGCAGGGCTCACCTTCACATCTTAAATAACAAGCCCTTATTGGTTCTTGTCGTTGGTGGTGGTGGTTCTGAGAGTTTGTTTGTTTGTTTTATGGGGTTTGGGGGAGGGGGCCCAGAGGGTTCTTTTTTCACTTTAAGGTCTTATCTATTGGCTCCCCTGGGGGGGGGGGGGGAAGGCAAGGATTCAAGTCTCTTCCCCACTCCCAGGCTCCCTTCCCACCCCTTCACTGTCCCGCTAGAGGCACCCAGTCATTGGGTTCAGACAAGTGCTATTCTGACTCACGCAGGACTGCTTCCCACCTCCACCAACCCCTCTCTCTTCCCTCCCCCAACTCTGCTGGACCCACTTCTCTGTTTCCAGGTTCTCTTCCCTTCCTCTCTCCTAATAGCCTAGTGCACTCCCAATAGCCTAGTGCAATGAGAGGAAGAGAACTGGGGAGCTGGAGACCTGGGTTTGATCCCCGCCTCTACTGTGTGTAAGGTACTTCATGCCTCAGTCTCCCCATCTACTAAATGGGTACAGTAGTTACTGAGGATTAAATCAGTCTGTGTGTATGAAAAGGGCCTGGCCTGCAACTAGGTAAACGGGAGCTCCTGTCCCCATTCCTGCAAAGCTATGGTCACCTATCCCAGCTCCCAATGGAGCCCAGTTTCTATTGAATCAGGCTGAAGTTTACCCTGTACCACCCACAACTTCCTCCCACCTAAGGGGGTCTGTAGTTCAGATAAAGAGCTAAGGGAACACACAGAGAGAAGGCAATTCAGACTGTAGGGATTACTAGAAGACTTCATGAAAAAAAAAGGACTTGTGCCCCAGGCCTCAAAGAGCAAGGAGGAGGCAGATTGAGAATAAAAGACATTCTAGGGGAGGGGACAGCCTGGGCAAAGGACAAGCAAACACAGGCCACATCCAGTGAGTAAGTAGGGGTCCGGTCTGAGACACAGGGAACAAGAGGAGATGAGAGGCTGGCAAGGGTCACAGGGACCCTGGAGCCCCACAAGGGTCTGCAACTTATCCCAGTGTCTGCGGGGAGCCACGGAGAGATGCCCGAGGGCTCAGGGCTGTGTGCCTAGGCCCTGGCCTGCAGAGGCTGAATTCAGGGCTCTTCCCTCTCCCTGGGGATTTGGAGGATTATCAACCTCCCCCAGTTCCCAGATGCTCTCCACGTAAGCATAAACCGGTTTCACCTCTCTGCATAGCAATTTAGCTCTGTGAATTCGAAAGACACAAGGCCACAGAAGTCCCACTTCCTTCAGTATTCCTTACAGAGAAACACCAAAATATACGTGCAAGGATGTTCACTGAAGCATTGTTCGAAGAAAACTGGAAAGGACCCAAATGTCCTGGTTAAATAAATTATGGAGCCGCCATACAATAGACCACTCTGCAGCTGTGAAAAAAGAATGAGCTAGCTCTGATTGTGCCTGGCACACAGTAGGCACACAGTAGGCACACAGTAAGCAGAGAGAGACCTCTAAGCGCAAAAAGAAGCAAATTGTACGAGGACTATCGTATGACTCCTCGCCTCTTTTTTATAAGGGTGGTGGTTTTTGCATGCATCCTTCAAAAGTCAAAGAGGGTAAACACTAAACTGTCAAGGCAGTGTGCTTGAAAGGGGACAGACCAAGGGGGAGACTTTCACTTGCAAATCCTACTGTGCCTGCCTGAGGCTGGGGTCACTGCAGTCAGCCTGGGAGGACACCTAAGGGTGATGAAAACATTCCAACCCTAGATAATGGTGATGATCACACAACAGAAAAATCTACTAAAAATCGGACTCCTAAACACTCACAATGGGTAAATTGTTACCGTATAGAAGTTACACCTCAATCTACTCACCTGAAAATAAAACTAGCTGTAGGGTTTAAAACTATTTCCAGGTATGTATCCATGATAGTTTTTGTTTCTTTTAAAAAAGAAATAATACCACTGAAAATATACTTAAAGTAATGCCCACTCATTGGACAGTTCAGAAAAGACAAATGAGTAGGGAGAAGAAATCTCATCATCCCAGCCCCCAGAGTGAAAGTGAGTTGGCAGCTGGCCCAGCTGAGTGGTCCCTTCTGGAAGAGTAGCCCTGACCTGGCCAGTTGGTGATTCACAGAGGCCTGCTGTGGCTTGGCCTTGGCCCCAGGGGGTCACCGACTACCAGCCCAGGGTCCCTGGCCCCCAGGTTACTGATTACCAAGGCCCTACAGCTCTGGAGCCTGGGTCCTCAGCACTGGAGACCTGGTGAAGAGACCCTGGCCCCAGCCTCTGGGGAGCCCGCAGCCTGGAAACTCTTGCTACAGGGCAGTGATGTGTGTGGGCTGTGATGGGGCAATATGGTCTCACACTGCTCCCCGCCTGGAAGACGATGTATGAGTTCATGACAGTGGGGGATCTCAGTGCAAAAGAAAGACCCCTAGGTAAAAATGAAGAGGCCCAAGTGCTAGACCTGCTTCTGCCACTGACTTCTTGGATGACTTTGCATAAGTCGCTGTCCCTGTCTGGGCCTCAAGTCTCCATATGCTCTATGCACTGGGGCAGCATGCTCTAAGATGCCTTCCTGGCGGCAGCATTCTTGGAAACTGTCTGTGCAACCATATCCCGAACCTACACATCTGTGAGCCTCAGTGTTCCCATCTGTAAAATGGGGGCATTGGACCAGCTCACCTCCATAGGACCCTCCCATTCAGACGGTCCAGGGCCCCTAAGCTGCAGAAGGAGGCACCACCATCACCGATGGCAGCATGCCATCTCACCTCTGGATCCAGACATCTCTGGGAGAAGAGAGGGAGGAAAGGCAGGTGGGGTCCAATATGGAGCCTCCTGACAGCAACCAGAGGAAACAGGCATTGAAGTTCCCATGTCACAGATGGGGAAACAGACTCCGCAAGTTTCAGTCACTTGCTCAGGGCCACTCAGCTGGAGAGAGGCACCGCTGAGACTCAAACACACGTCGGGCTGGCTCTAATCCCCAAGCGCTGTCTGGGGAGACGAGGCAGAACCCTCCAGGAGTCATCCAGCCTAGGCAGGGAGCGGCAGTGACCCCCGCAGTCGCTAAGCCAATGAAGGCCAGGCCAGCCCCGACAGCCAGCAATCTCTGAGGCAGTCAACCTCGCCCCCTTCCCCACACACCTCCCAGGCTGGGGCAGGGGGTCACAGGAAAGACTGCTAGGCCCCCCTCACACCTGTATGAGTACCCAGGACAAAGGCATGTCCTAGGAAGACCCCCGGGCTGTGGCCACTGAGCAGACAGACTCTGCCACTCATAGACACTCGGGTCGGGCCTGGTTTCTCTGACTCGGGAGGTAGCCTGGCTCTGCCACCACTTGTCCGGAGAGCACATGTCCTAGTCCCTGCTCTCCTCTGGAACTCACACGTCCCTTTGACCTTTGATCTTGGGTGTTCCTGGTTCCTGCCCGGAGCCGTGCACATAGTAGGCAGCTTTTCAGTGTCTTCCACAGGAAGGAGTTATACAACCATGTCCCTCCCCTGTCACTAGACCCCCCTCAACTAGCTTGGCCCTGCTCCCTGTGTGACCTCAAGCTGGTCTTCCTGTCTCTCTGGGCCTCCCAGGGCAGCTACCAGAGACTGGAGGAGGCAGCCTCGCCCTCCGCCCCCGGCCACTGTGTACAAAAGGCCTTGGCCGGGCCTGGAAGACGCCACCCTGTTCTTTTCTCTTCACCCCAAACACTGTTGTTCTTGATTTCTCAGGCAGCCGGCCACTCCTGGGAAGCCCTCACTTGGAGCTTGTTTGCTTTCTGGCTCACTGCTGTTCTCTGGGTCCTCCTGGGAACACCCACCCCTCTGGCCCAGGATTTTGCTAATTGGGACAATAGTCAGTAAACAGAGAGGCCAGTTATAAAACCCAGTGAAACTGAGCAGGGCCTCCGTGAGGTGTGGGGAGCCTGTGGCCTTGAAAGAACACGCGTTTCAGAACCTGGGAAACTCAGCTCCTGTGATTAGGGCCTCAGCTTCCTTATCTATAAAATGGGAGGATAACACCTGGCTCACAGAGAGTCGAGGAAGCCCAGAGGCCTGACACACAGGAAGAGCCCCCCGCAAAGTCAGCATCCTTCTCCCTGAACTGCCTGGTTTCTTTGCACAGAGGCCTCTGTTCAGCATGGAGACAACATGTGCGAGCAGTGTGGGGGTGCGGTGCAGGAGAAAGCTGACAGGTTTGACAGCCTCTTGAGTTGAGCTGTGTGACCTGGGAAAGGTTACTTTCCCTCTGAGCCTTGGGTCTGTAAATAGGGATAGGGAGGCCCGGTTAAGAATGGTTGGGAGCTCTGGAGCCAGAATGCTGGCGTGAGTTACGCAGAAGGACTCGTGAGCAGCCATGTTCACTAGTCCATACTCTTCGTAGACAATGACTCCAAGGACAAGACTGTCACTTCTCAGAGTCACACAGCAAGTACCTGGCAGGGCAGACATAGAACCCAGCTCTCGACTCCCAGGTCCAGAGCTGAAGCCTGAGCCCGTGACAGGATAGAGCTCCCTGGAAGAACCAGCTGAACCTCTGCCTTGGCCCAGTCTACCACGGGTGTGGACAGCTGTTGGGGAGACGGCCAGTAGGGCTTGGCTGACGCCACCTCCAAGAGACCAACGATCTCAGGGACTGAAGCCACTGGCCCTTTTCCAGCTTCCGGAGGTAACCCCACCTAGTGCTGAGAACCAAGACGGGACATTTAGAGGGGGCCTGGCCGCACCACTTCCTGACCCCGTGCCCTGGAAGCAGCCAGATTTGGCCCCGGCCGTGGCCCAGCATCCTTCCTGCCAGGGTCCACTTCTCAGTCTGTCTCCCCTTCCCCAGGGGAGGAGCTGGCCCTGGGAGGCCTGGCAGGCCAGCGGCTGGGGTTGTAAACAGTGACAAAAACCGTATCCCAGCCCCTTTGGCACTCCACAGCCCACCAATAGGGGAGACCCGGGCACAGACACAAATGTGCAGCAGGACAAAGAGGGCCCAACTGCAGGCATTGTAGCCATGGGGCCCAGTAGAAGACACAGACACGGTCTCCATCTGCAAACCTCTGGGGAGGCAGGGCCTGTGAGGCCCAAACCAGAGCTAGAATGAGCAGAAGCCATGGGAGGCAGCCCCCTGCTCCACAGAGGAAGGGCTTTCCAAGAGGGAGAAGAACCATGTGCATAATTGTGGAAAGAGCACCTGCCAGGAAAATCTGGGTTTGGATCCCTGACCTAGCACTTCCTAGCTGTGTGCCTTTGAGCGAATGAATAGCTTCTGCTCTCCGGGCCTCAATTTCCTCATCTGTAAAATGGGGACTATAATACCTCCTTCCTAGGGTTGCTGTGAGAATTCAGTAAGGTAAGATACACTCGAGGCTGAGCGATGTGTTGGGCATACAGTAGGCAGCTATTAAAAAACACTTTGGTCATTGTGTGCTGGTGGCATGGGTAGGTATCTCTCTGAGACTGAAGTTCCTTATGTATAAAATTGGGGTAAAAATACCTTTCTCAAAGGCAAGTGGAGGGGACTGAATGCGAGCATAAATGTGGAAGATTCTAAGACCATGCCCAGCATAAAACTCATGTTCAAAAACGCCACTTTCTTTCCTCCTCTTCTGGAGAAGTAATGAGCCGCCCGGTGGTGACCCAGCCAAGGGGACTCAGGTGACAAATGAACCAACTCATCTCTAAGGACCCTTTGGGCCCTGGGATCTAGGATTCTGAAAGAAACGGCAAAGGCAAATAATGTTTGTGCATTTGGCCAAGTCTGCGGGTCAAGTTGATCTTTCACCACGATCCACCAGACACGTTAGAAGCTCCCTAGGCTAATAATCATGCTGGGAACAATGACAACAGGACATCAGAAGATAGTGACATGTCCCTTCTGCTGCAGGCTCCAAACAAAGCCCTTCTTTGTCCCTGAGCCCCGCACAGCCAGCCACGGCCAAGACTTCCGCACGCTGGGCTCAGGCAGGAAGCACGAGCCTATCCACCTGGGTATCAGTCTACATCCTGCAGGCAGAACTCTCAAGAAACACAAATGCGGCAGGTGTGGGGCAGAGGAGAGATGACAGAGTCCGTGAGCGGAGGCCAAGCCCTCATGGGCTCAGGACACCAAGAATGACCAGCAGGGTGAAGACTGTACAACCTCATATTGAACAGAGCAGTGTGAGTCTGAACAGCCCAGATCCCCACCACAAGGGCACTTGGGAACGTGGCCTTTCTTCAGTGCTTCAGTTTCCTCCTCTATAAAATGGGGTGACGATTCCTACCCTGTAAAGTGTCTGGGAGGATTGAAGGAGCCCCTGGCACCAGGCTTGGCATGCAGCAGGTGTTCAATAACCGTAACATCCAAAGACAAACTCCCGGCCCATGTCCAGGCCCTGTATACACACAGCTCACCGGCCGCATATCCACCCTCGACCTCTACCTCTGTGTCCTTCCATGCAAAACAGGAGAGGGCCGGGGGGCCCAGCCAAGGCCCAGAGACCCAGAATGGTTGCTGATGCCAGGGATGGGGAGGTATCTCAGGATAGGGCCTCCAGCCAGCACCTAAAGAGCCCACCTTGCCTTCCAGCCGCCATGAATCTCTCCTCATGACACCCTGCCCTCTCTTCTGGTCTGCCCTCACCAGGAAGAACAAGGGCTCTGGAGTCACCATCTGATCCCAGTCCTATCACTCATTATCTGGTGACCCTGGGCAAGTGACTCAACCTCTCTGAGCCTATGTCCTTGAGCACAGAGTGGTCAGATGATCTCACAGGCTTGCCAAAACCTGATCCTAGTCAAAGTCAGTTATGGAAAAATTCCTAAGCCCATAGCATGATGAGAGAGTCTTTGCAATTTAGCTCAAACTTTTACCCACCATAGAACTTCCAGAGATGCAAAGATATTTTTTGTTGCTACTAATCCTTTTAATGTTTATTTATTTTTGAGACAGACAGAGACAGAGCATGAACAGGGGAGGGGCAGAGAGAGAGGGAGACACAGAATCCGAAACAGGCTCCAGGCTCTGAGCCGTCAGCACAGAGCCCGACGCGGGGCTTGAACCCACAGACCATGAGATCATGACCTGAGCTGAAGTCGGACACTTAACCGACCAAGCCACCCAGGCGCCCCTATTGCTACTAATCCTTTTAATTGTAATAGTTTTGTGGGTTTTGTTTTTTTTTTTTTAAGTACTCTCCCCTCTTAAACATAAGCAGAGGTATAATAGTGGAATGCTTTTGTTCCTTTTCCGGCCCAGAAAATAATCACAACCAGCTGGAAGAATTAAACAAGATTCAGCACATACTACCCAACGGCCGGCACAGTCGGGCTCCGGAATGGGTGCTGTCTTCTCTCCGGGCTTCACCTGCATCCAGGCACCTGCCCAGTGACCAGCATCACCCTGCAGGCATCTGTCCCTCCGGGGGCTCGGGGAACCCTCGGTGACACTGTGGCCTAACCACAGTCATCCCACCAAGACACGACAGGAGGGCTGAAGCCAGAGCTGACGTGCTCCACCCTACACACTCTGTGCCTCACAACCCCACACCCTACTTCCCAACCTCACATCCCAGGACTGTGCTAGGTCAGGGTCTCCATCTGTCCTCGGGAACCACTGCACCAGCTTCCTCGCTGCCATTATCCATAGAGATCGCATCACTGCTTACTCAAGACCCTTCCATGGCCCCCAGCGCGGACTGGAAGTCAGGACCCCCAAGCGTGGCCTTTCAGGCCCTCCATGCTCTTTCAGCCTCGTCACCCACTGACTCCTCCAGCAACACTCTCTGGGCCACCTAAACGTGCCTCTAGATGCCAATGTCCGGCCTCTAGAAGAGCTGGGGTCTAGCCTCAGCTCTGCCTCTGCCTCTGTGTGACCTTGCCTCTGCCTCTGTGTGACCTTGCCTCTCGGAGCCTCGGGCTCCTCATCAGGCTTTTGGGGCTCCAGTGCAGACCAGACAAGATAAGGCGGTGAGCGCCAGGCGCCAGGGGGCTCGGGAAGTGCTAGCCTGGAGCCACCCTCCAGGCACCTGCAGCCTCTCCTTGCCCTCCCACAGCAGCTGGTGGCTATCTGCTTCTCAGCCCCAGCAGCTGTGCGTGCTCTCTCCTAAATCCCCGGAATGCGGACGTGGTTGCAGCCAGCAGCAGCAGCAGCCAGAGGGGGAAGCAGGAGGGAGGGTGGCTTAGAGGAAAATCACTGGGGTCTGGCCCGGCCAACGTTGGTGCTCACAGCTGCCTCTGAAAGAAGCGGGGGCCCGGCAGGCTCTTTCTGAGCCGGGGACTTGGTCCCAAGCCTTGACCCCTGTCTGAGCTCACAGGGTGGTAGGGGGTACCCTGGGCCCCACTCCTCCCGGACACTCCCACTCTCTGGCATCCAAAGAGACAGGAAGGAGGAGGCAAAAAACAGACAGGCCTTTGTGAGAAGACACAATTGGCTCCTGCTGCTTCGTGCCGGAGCCCCAGGCACTGACACGGAAAGGGTCCCTCCGTGACCCAGGAGCCTGCTCCATTGCTACGTCTCAAGCCCTATGTCCCAGCACCCCGTACACCATGTTCTCTGTGCCGCATACCAGACCTGTGGTCCTCATACCTTGTCCTGCGTGCGCCCCCTGATGCGCGTTCCATGCGCTGCGTCCCATGTCACTTACACCTTACATCATGCTCCATACACCAGGTCACACAGTTGTCTGATGCCCTCTGCTCTACATACCAGCTTTCGAAACACCAGGTCCTGTCCCTTGAAAGTGTGTGCCACAAACCTTGCGCTAAGTCCGTGAAAGGTGTCCCCCACTCTGCGATTCCCATCTCTAGTGTAATGATTAAGGAGGCCAGACTCCCAGCCCTTCTGACTGTTGCCTATTTGAGAGAAGTTACCTCCATAGTCGGTGCCTCAGTAACTTTGGCTATGAAACAAAAATGATACGAACGCTCACCTAGTAAGAGTTGTGGCGGGCATGAAAAGAGATCATGCATTTAAAATGCTAAGCCCAGCACGTGGCACAAAGTGAGTCAACACAATGTTTGTGAACATTGTTATAAGCACACCCAGGTACCTGTACTGCCCCCTGTATACTGCGTGCCAGGCTCCCACATGTCTGGCTCACACGACACATCAGACATTCCACCACATTAGCGAAATTCAAACAATAAGCTACAAGGATAGGATTATCCCCTCTCCTGTGGAGGAGACATCCAAGGCTCAGAGAGGGGCAGTAATCTGCATGAGGTCACATAGCTAGAAAGAGTGAACCTGGAGGGGCACACACGTCTGGGCACTCAAAGGGACAGAAAGTAGATCAGTGGTGGGCTAGTGGGGTGGGTGTGGAGACAGGCATCACTTAGGGATGATCAGGGGTGATGAAAATACTGTCCAACTGCATTGTGGTGATGGTGACCGAGCTCTGTAAATTGACTACAATTCACTGAATTCATTAGAACCGGTGAGTTATGTGTATGTAAATTACTTTGACAACTTGCAGGAATTATACTTCCAAAAAGCTGCTGCTGCTGCTGTTGTTGTTACTGTTGTTCTTTTTAAAGCTCATGCACTTCCTATGCAACATTCTGCCAAAACGTGCAGCAAAAAAGTGAGTACAGACGGTCACAGAGGCTAAGCAACCTCTCTGAGGCCCAGCCGGGAATAGCCTTGAACGGGGAGGTTCCCAAACACCTCTGCAGCCCAGGTGTGCAGCAGAATCCCTTAGGGAGCTCCAGAACCCGTGGATTCCCAGGCCCCACGCCCAGCCTCTGGGTGTGTAGGTCAGGGTGGGGCCCAGGCACCTGGGATTCTGAGACTTAGCCTGGACTGGGAGCCACTCATCAAAGCCCAGCATCTTCTTTCACAGGCGGGAGAGGGGACTTGTCAGACCCAGTCAATCAAGCAGTGGGGAAGCCAGGGCTGAAATTGGGGCCCCCTTCCCTGTCCTTTCTCTGTTTCCCTCCTCCTCCCTGGCCCTCAGCCTCCTGGTGACTCAGGGGTCTGAGTCATCCTGTGGCACCACAGAGGAAACTTCTTAGGAAAAACAATCCCCAAACAAAGCCTCCCCTGATGTGCGGAACAGAATAAGCCCAGGAGGCTAAGAGAGGGAGGAGAGAAGAACACAGGGTGGAGGTAGAGACCAGGACCCCACAAAGACTTGGTCTCTCCTACTGGCCACTGACTTGTGTGGGACCCTACAGAAAGCACTTCCCTGCTCTGAGCCTCAGTTTCCGCACCTGGAAATAGCACCTACTACTGCACGTAGAAGCTTATTATGGACCCCACAACATGATAAGTTTTTGTAAGCTTTTTCTTATGTAATGCTTCCCCAAAACCCATGGCTAGCATCATGCCCATTTTACAGGCAGGGAAACTAAGGCTCAGAGGGGTTCAGTCCCAGGTCACATAGTTAGGAAGTACAGGGCAGGGTCTGGATCTAGGGCTATCTAACTCTGAAGTCTTGCTCTCACTCCTACACCCCTGTAAAGCATACCTCCTGCATGTGTTGGCATGCAGTTCACATCTCAACAAAAATAAGGTGAAAGGCCATGGTAGGTTCTCAGCTACAAACGCGTCTCTCCTTTCTGTGTCAGGCCTTGTTTCAGGACCTCCCGGCCCCGTGGGGAGCACACAGGAACTTGGGTAGTCACTCAAATGGCTCTGGGCAGTGGGAGCACAAGGCAGGGAGCACTCAGGGCCTAACCAGACAAGGAGGAGGAACGTTTGTGCAGAGCCTTGAAGAACGGAGGGAGGTTTGTCTCTGGGAGCTGGGAACCACCAGGCAAGTCAGGAGGAGGGAACAGCAAAGGCAAAGGCTGGGAGGTGTGACCCACACAGAGCAAGGCAAACACTCAAGGGGCATGGCTGGGGAAAGGGCCCGAGTGCCAGGAGTCCTGGCCTGCTCCCAGGCAGGAGGGAGAACAGGATCAGAGCTGGTGTCATCTCTGCAGAGGGCCTGGCTGGCCGCTGACACGGGGGGTCAGGAGTAGGACTTCCCCTGAGGCCTACCTGGAGCCCCTCCTCTGAGCAGGCTTCGGGGACCACCCCAGATCCCTTGCCACTCACCCATGGGTCAGAGTCTCCCCCAAGGGCCTCTTCCTCGGCCATCGCCGGGCCGGGCAGAGGGTAGGCGAGCCTCTCCCGACCACATCGACCTAATCGCGCAGGCCTATAAATAGGACCCCGTGGCTTAGTCTGAAATAGCTGTGCCAGGCCCAACTCCACAGGCATCACATGGGCACACGCAGTTCCGGAAATGGTCCTTGACACATTGGCACATTAAAACCCAAAACTTCCTCAGGAAACCATTGTTTCATGCTTTAATTCACTTTCTTAAACAAGAGGCAGTGGGTTAGGGAGAAGAGCCCACCCAACTCCTGCTGATTCCTGGCAGTGGCCCTTGTGACCCCTTCTCTGCTCCCTACTCTGGGGGCCCTGAGCAAGCCACTACCTCTCTCTGGGCCTCAATTTCCCCAAACATAACTAGGGTGGTTGGATGATTTTCTTAGGGCCCTTCTAGTCAGGATACTCCCTGGAAATATCTGGGAGACCCCCTACCCACCCAAATGCCCATCCCATTGTTGCCTCTTCTCCAGTTGACTTGGGAATTTTTTTCAATTATCAGCATTTAAAAAAAAAAGGAGAATTGCAAAAGGGAGAAATGAACAGGTCTTTGCCCTGTCACTGAAAGGCTGGGTGACCTTAGATGAGTCACTATCTCTCTCTGGGCCCCAAATTCCTCAGCCATAAGATAAAGATGCTGGTGGGATGATTACAGATTTGTGGCCACACAGGACCCCCCAAGGGGCAGATTACAACATGGACGGGGCTGTTATCAACCGACAGGGAAGTAAGATAACAGAGGCTGTCAGCGTGCACCAGGCATATGCTTGGAACTTTACTCCCCACTCAGTTAATCCTCAACAACCCCCTTTCCCCATCTCACAGAGGAGTCAACTGAGGCTGAGGGATTAAGAGATGTGACTAGCAAGTCGGGGCCAGAGTGATGTTTCAGGCTCAGACCCGTTGCCTCCGGAGCCCAGGATGTAACCACACTCGGTGCCGCAGTGAGATGGGTGCCGGCGGCTCAGGAGTGCCGACCAACAGGGACATAACCCAACAAAGGCAGGGGACAAAGAGGGGAAGAGTGTTTTACCGTGGGAGTGACAAGGCTTTGCCCAGTGACACTCATTCTCTCCGACCAGTTTACGATGTTGCCCCTCCCGTCTGCCCTCCTCCCCACCTCTCACCTGCTCTCAAATCCCAATGTTCAAATCACTCCTCAGCTCAAAACCTGTCCACGTCTCCCTGGCATCCAGAGGACGGAGACCCTGTACCTCCGGCCACTCCCCACCTCAGCCCCACATTCCTGCTTGAGCTACACGGCTCACTAGTCCCTACGCACAGTGGCTCCAGGTGGCCGTTGCCCACACGAGTCCCTTGCCCAGAATGTCCAAGTGCCCCCTCAGCCCGGTGCCTGGCACAGAGTAGGAGAAGCCCTCTCTTGCTCCTGGAGGCCCTGGCATTTCTCCCAGTGCACTCCGGGCCTCAGCCGCCGCAAATCTGGGTCTCCAAGTGCAGGGTGGGGTCCGATTCACCTCCCCTCTGTAGCACAGAAGCTCAGCAAGGGTTGGCTGGGTAAATGAAAAGTTGCAAAGAGCAGAGAGAATGCTGAAAAGGGCACATTTCCCAGGACAGACCAACACCAAGCCTCAAAGCCTTGACTGAGGCACAGGGTCAGGACACCACGCTGTGGAAGAGACAAAAATTACACCCTCAGGATGCATCAGAGTGGGAACTGGAGCCAGCTCTTTCGAGGGCTCCTTCTAATCATGCAATCTGGGCAGGTCCTCTCTCCTGCTTTAAAACTTTCAGTGGCGCCCCAGCGGTTTAGGATAAAGTCCAAACTCTGGCCCTTGAGGGCCTGCATGCCCAGATGCTGCCTGGCCTCCAGTTCCTTCTGCAGCCAGGCTTTCTTCCAGTTCCTCAATGACTCCACATGCAAACGCTATTCCCTCTGCCTGGCGGCTCCCTCCCCTGCTCACGCAGCCACCTGCGGCCCCCTGTCCAGGTCTGGGCTTTCTCGGGGAGGCCTCAGTCATGTGTCCGGACAAGATGCCACCACGCCCACCAACTCCATGCGCTCTCATAACCCCTGTCACTTCCTCCTCAGCTGAAGAAAGGCTGGATCTGTTACGTGTGTAACGGCTGACTATCAGACCCAAGACGGTACGGCCCATGAGGGATGGGAAAATCTTGTTCTTTGCTGATTCTCCAACACCAGTTCCGGGCCAAGCATCTGTCGACACACACACGGTTGAATGAATGAGTGAATGAACAAATGAACCTATATGCGTAACTCAAGACCAGAAGGCGGTTAGAATCCGGGTGAACATTGGATGCAGGAAAACTGGGCCCCGACTAAGAAGATCAGAGAAGTAGGGAGATAAACTGAGCGGGGCAGCCTCCCAGGAGCAACAAGCAGGGAGTGCTTCCGGAAGAAGGTAACCAGAGAGGTGGTACGGGGAGACCTGAAGAAGTGCCACCGGATTTTGACAAGTAGGAGGTCACTGGGGCCACCCTGGCTGAACCAGAGTTCAGCAGACGGGGGCATGAGGCGGGGGCACACTGCCAGGGGACAGCAGTGAAGGGGGCAGGGTAGCAAAGCTCTTAGTTAACAGGTACGCAGCTGGGCCTGAGCCGGTCTGGCCCTGCACGGTCTGCAGAAGTGGGGAGAGCAGGAGACAGGTCCCTCTGTCACTGTTGCCAAAGGCACTGGCATGGCCTAACACTCTTTTTGGTGACAGATCACTTGGGGCAATTCAGTTTTGGGAGCTATCAGGCCTCAGTTTCAAAAGCGGAAGCATCAGAACCAAGACAGGCCCCAGATCCCTCCTTTCTGGGCAGACTCAGGGCTGGCCCTTCCTCTGCAGAACCCTTAAGGTGCAGCTGAAGTGAGCCAAGTCCCATCTCTGGGCCTAGCAGGCCTTCTAGCAATCCCAGGCTTCGTGGACAAAGCATTCAGGAGACCATCAAAAGGCAGTTGTATCTAAGCTCTGGGAAAGAGGAACAGCAGTGACGACTGTCCCTGCACCCCCCCCACCCAAAGCCAGTTGGGTCACAGCAGATGAGTAAACCCTGGAGTCATTCAGCCCCTTCTCCTTTTGGCCACCAAGGGTGATGTCATAAGCTGGACGGGTGTTTTCCAGGCTTTCCAGACCGTTGCTATTGGAAATTCACCTCTCCTGCCGCATTGGAAGCTGGGCTTCCCCCCTAGCCGTGATCCTTCCCATTTCACAAAGCTCGTTAGCATCTATAAGCTTCTACAGTCCTCATGAAAACCTTGTTAGGTGGGTGGGTGGGAGACCAATACACCCATTTTATGGGGGGAGAAACGGAGGCCCAAGCTGGGTCATGAAGTGGGTCTCTTGCTTCCAGCCCAGAACTCTGCACGGCAGCCTCCTGGGGCGGGCGGGGGGGGGGGGGGGACGGGGGAGGTCAGTGAATCTGATAGTCAGGTGGGCCCCACCCTGCCAGCTGTCCCAGGTGGGGATGACTCATCCACCTGCCCTGTGACTCACACAGCTTGTGTCCGCCTCTTACGGTCAACAAGCTGGAGGCTTGGCAGCCACGCCCCCGCATGTTCTCACCTCTCCAAAGCCTCCGGGGAGAATTCCTGTACCTCCAGGGAATCCACCCTCTTACGGAAAAGCTGACAGAGGCCCTGAGAGGGAAAGCGACTTTCCTCCAGCCACACTGTGAGAAGTAGCACAGCCGGGATAGGGCCCAGGCGCCCCGGCGCCCGGCCCAGCCCTTCCTTGTCTCTTCCCCACAGGATCCCGCCCTCGCCGGTGAGGAGCAAATGAGGCAATGGGCAGAAATGTGCTCCGAGCTTTACCAGAGAAACCTCAGGGACTCCCTTTGAATCCACTGTGGTGAGCAGCGGCTGCTTCCACTGTCCCCTCCAGACTCCCCTGGGCAGCCAGAGCTGGGCTTAGGAGGACTCAGGGGTATCTGCACTGCTGTACCTACCTTGCAGGGCTGTGAGGGGGAAGACGGCTGCTCCCGGCAGAGGTGCTGGGACCACGGCAGAAGCACTGATGTACAAGGGGGGTTATCAGCACGACCTGTAAACAAGGGGCCAAGAATCTCAAGGTCAGGTGCTCCAGGTCATCTGGTCAAATCCACATCTGATACTTCTACTCATCCCCAGAACCCCCCACCCACAATCACACAGCCCCTGCTTGCACAGCTCAAGCAACGGGGAACTCACTTCCTGACAAGGCCGTAAGACCATCTGTTGAAGAGTTTGGCTGGTTGAAAGAACTGTTGTTAGGATGAGCTAAAGTCTCTCTCCCTATGGCTTTGACCTGCTGGTCCAAGCTCTATCTGCTCGGATTACCCAGAAGAGGTCTGTCACCCTGTTTCCCCATGGCTCCTTAGAGACAAAGACAGTGATCTTGGGCCCCCCAGGTCTTATACCCCCTTTCCTCCAGCTTTTCCTGAGATGAGGTGTCTGGTTCCCTCTCTCCTCACCTTCCCCAGTCAGCTCCAAATGAACCTTGTGCCTACTGCCAGCACAAGACCCAGAATTTGACATTCAGGCAAGCTCTCTCCAGGGCAGGGCAAGCAGACTCTCACCTCCATCATTCCAGATATCATGCCTCTGTTCATCCAACCTAAAATGCCATCTGCATGTAGGCAAACCCCAGGGCATGTCTGAATTCTGCTTAGGGTCAATGTCAGAGCTGTGGTTCAGGATTCTGGAGTTAGACAAAATGACCCCTCATTTAACTAACTGTGTAACTTGATCATGTTACTTCACCCTGAGTCTCAGATTTCTTCTCTGTAAAAAGAAGGATTAGGTCAGAACTTATTCCATAGGCTATCATAAGGATTAAATGAGATACAATATGTCAAGGGTTTTGTACAGTACATAGGTTTACTCTGATACTTAATTAAATCCCTAAGCCTTTTTTTAGAAATTATATTTTTCTCATTCTGTACTTGTGCAACTTGGGAACCCAAGCTGTTTACGTGGTCTACTATTGTAAGACCATATTATCATTATCTGGCAATAGGTCTTTCTCTCCCACCAGGCTGTGAGCCCTGCCAGACAGCTTGGTCTTTGAAGCCCCACACATGAGCTGGCAAACAGCAAAAGCAGTGGGTATATGTGCTAGAAGACTGAACAAAGGACCAGCCAAGATTGGCCCCACAGTGGATGGTGCAGCCCAGCCCTTTGGGCCCCCGCCTTTCAGGGACAAACTGGATCTTTACCCTTCCCCAACGCCCCAGAGCCCCAGGCATCTACATTCAGGGGGGCAGCTAAGCAACCTGGCTCCCGCCTGCCCTGGAAAATTTCTCGGCCCAAACCAGCTGCTCCAAGCCAAGGACAGAGTCCAAGATCCCAAATGCAGTGGGGCGCCCTACAGGCTCCAGGGATTAAGACACAAATGAGCCCTGTTCTCAGCTGACGGCCAACGGCCCAGGCATTCCTGGTGTATTTCTGCATTGTGAGCAGCAGACATAAGCAAGGCAGGGCATCCGAAAAAGAGGCTGGGTGCTTCTCGGGGCCCCACAGTGCCACCTCTGTGGCCTTCCTCAGAGAGTTCCACCTGAAGGTGCCTGGTTCCATCCACATGGATCGATCAAAGCAGAGTTGGGTTGGGCTGTGTTCCTGCAAATGACTACTGACCTCTCACTTTCTGTTCATTCTGTGTGAGGATAAGCCTTCGAAATCCCCTCCCCTTTTTCTTCTACACACCCCCAGATCACACCCTCACCCTCACTGGTGGTGCTACGTTTGTTCCTGAATGTAACTTGCTCCTCCTCCTGGTGCTCCCCATCTCAGCAATAGCACCACCATCCACCATCCACATGCTGGGCCAGGCCAGACCCCAGGGCAGCACCCTCCTCAACCTCCCCTGCTCTGGCACTCATGCCTCCCACACCACCTCGCCCGGCCCTGTCCTGCCGGCTCTACTCAGATGCATCGTCTTGTCCCCACCCCCACCACCAACATCCTGGTCCAGGCGCCACCACCACTCTCTCATCTGGGTGACTACAGTGCTTGCTTCCCGACCGGTCCCCCCACCTCCTCTCTCCCCTACGGTGCAAGCCCAGACCACGCCACTCCTCTGCTCAGACTCTTCCATGGTTCTCTTAGAGCCCCCCACCCCCCGATCAAGTCCAAGATCCTCAGCGAACTTTTCAACGCCCTTCATGATCTGTCGCTGCCAGTCCCCTGAGCTTCAGCCTCTTTAGTTCCTGTCTTCCACCCACACCCTTCCAAGCTCCAGCCAGGCGAAGCCACACTCTGCCCCGAGTCCTCTTGTAATCTTCACACAGAGTCTCCTCTGTTCTAGAACCCTCTTCCATCCCTGTTCGTCACTTCTCCTTCCGCTCATGATCAAGCCCAGCTTTCCTCCAGGAAGTCTGCTGTAACCTCCCCTCCCCTGTGAGGGTGAGCTCCTTGGAGCTCCCACAGGCCTCTACTCTTCCTTGTCACACTGTATTACTTACGGTCCCTTTCCAAGTCAGCCTTCCCCGTTAGACTAAGATCTGCTCCCATGGATCCGAGTACCTAGCCTAAGGCCGAGGCCACCATAGCTCAAGAGTCACCGAAGGAAGAAGCTATGTGCATATACACACGTGTGCACACGTGCGTAGACATATACTCATGCACGTGCACACGTTCACAGATGCTGAGAGTACAGGTGCTGCCATCTATGGGCAAAAAGAGCATTACACTCTTTCCCAGGCTGGGGACACTGGGAGCCCCAGGGTTGCAAATTTGGCTGGGTTTAGAATTAACTCCAGCGAGCTCCAAATTAGACTATTTTCCGTTCTGGACCTTAAGGCTGCAGCAACTTAAAAACAAGGTCCACAAACCACTGACTCTAGTCCACCGCCCACATGCTCCAGAGGGATCCATAAAGAGAGATGTTTCTTTCCAGCACTCACCATCCCAGCCTGGGGCCCTGGGGGCGCCTGTGCTCGATTATATCTCAGAGAGGGAGAAGGCACAGAAGGTTAGAGCTGCCCACCCCAGGAAAGGCTGACCTTCGTGTAGACAGTTCACTATTAGTGAAATTGTAAGTCACCAGGAAGCCCATTTGTCTAAGGTGGCTAAAGAGGAGCTTTCGGCCCTGGGGGTGGGGTTTGGGGGGGGGCAGGGGGGAGCTGAAGCCAGAGGTGTTTTTCTCCTAAAAGACTGCTCCCTGCATATTGGGAGGACTGTTTCAGATTTGGTGGGAGAAACATGATATCTGTCTAGTAATCCCAGAAGGGTTCAAATGGCCACCCCAATGACAACAGTTATTTTCCGTGCACCTACCAAGTATCAGACTCTTTACATACATTCATGTCTCATCCCCATGATACTCAGCCAGGCAGGTATCATGGTTCCTATTTTGTGAAGGAAGGATACAAGCTCAGAGAGGTGAAATCATGGGCTGAGGGTCACACAAGATGTCTGTGCAGTTCCCACAAAGTCAGGCTGCCTCCAGGCATCTTGGTCTTGCTAAATTTCAAGCATTAAGGCTTGGCCTCATGCATACAAAAAAAAAAAAAAACAAACAAAACAAAAAAAAAAACATAAAGCTTTGGTTACTCTAGATCAGGAGTTAGCAAATTTTTACTGTAAATATGTTAGTAAATATGTTCCGCTTTGCAGGCCACATACCTTGTCTGTTGCATATTCTTCCTTGTTTGGTTTTAGGTTTGAGTTTTGTTTTGTTTTGTTTGGGTTTTCAGGGTGTCTTTTTTTTTTTTTTTTAACAAACTTTTACAATGTAAAAACCATTCTTAGCTCAGAGGCATACAAAAACAGGCTGGGGCCTCCCAGAGGCTGTGGTTTGCAGCCTACAGACATGAGAGAAGAATGTCTATAATCTTAAGTATAAAAACTTCTGCTGGAAGTGTTTAAGACAAATGCTAGGTCCTTCAGCTGTGTTTCTCCTGGTTCAGATGGTTTCCTGCTGAGTCGCTCTTTCCTAAAGAAGGCCCCTACCTCGCTCTGCAATTAGGCAACAAAATATGTCAAGGACTGTTCAGATTCTAGAAACTCATAGCTGTGGACTAAACCGTCTGGCTCCATGTTGGGAACAGAAGAGGGAGGCAAATACTATGGGTAGGAAGAATCTCAAAGATCTAGGCTCTAGTCTGGGCTCTTAATACGGGATTTAGAATCTTACTCGGCGAAGTGTTAACTCTGTAGCAACTTCTGCGCTACCTGGGATCCTACAAGAAACGCAGAGCCTCAGGCCCCACCCCAGACCTAACGAACCAGAATCTGCATTTTCACAAAATCCCCAGGTGATTTGTGTTCACAATAAGCTTGAGATCTGCTAGAACATCTTTCGTGTCTATATACATTATTGTTAATACAACCCTTTCCTTGAGGAAAGAAAGGGTTTTGTGTTTTTTTTTTTTTAACGTTTATTTATTTTTGAGACAGAGAGAAACAGAGCATGAATGGGGGAGGGTCAGAGAGAGGGAGACAGAATCCGAAACAGGCTCCAGGCTCTGAGCTGTCAGCACAGAGCCCGACGCGGGGCTCGAACTCACGGACCGCGAGATCATGACCTGAGCCGAAGTCGGCTGCTTAACCGACTGAGCCACCCCAGCGCCCTGAAAGAAAGGGTTTAAAGACATCTCTCTTCATGTCAGAGGATTAAGTCTCTGACCTACCCTCTGCACCAGGGAGCTCAAAAAGCACCCTATTTGGGAAGCACAATCGACAGACCAAGACCTGCCATTGGGTCATGAAATCAAACCTTCAACTGGCAGAAAGGTAGAACCAGGAGAACCGGAGAAGGTGCCATTCTCCATTTCCCACTGGGGGGAGACCAGTCAGAGAGGGAAATGACTTTCCCAAGAAGACACTGCCAAGGAAAACTAGGGGTCTGGCCATGGTCAGGTTGTTTAATCTTCCCAGGCATTGGGTTTAACAACTGAACTCATTTTGGCTGTGTGCTTTATGACAATCAATTTCTGTCTCTGGGGTGCACGGGTGGCTCAGTCGGTTAAGGGTCTGACTCTTGATTTCGGCTCAGGTCATGATGTCACCATTGGTGAAAACAAGCCCCATGTTGCACTCTGGGCTGACAGTGCGGAGCCTGCTAGGGATTCTCTCTCTCTCTCCCTCTCTCTCTGCCCCTCCCCTGCTTGCACACACACACTGTCTCTCTCTCTCTCTCTCAAAATAAATAAATAAACATTAAAAAAATAATAATAATTAAAACTTTTTTTTTTTTTTTTTTGCAAATCAAATACATTATTTCATTTCTTCAATCCCCCAGACTATTGGAATAAAAGATTTTAAATAAACACGCATTTCTCTACTTAGGTAGAGACTACTTCTCAAACTCTTTTACAAATTAAATTTACAGTCCTCAATAACATGAGAAAATATGTCTGTCGCAATGCTGAAGAAAAAAAAAAGAAGTCAGAATAGAAAAATTATAAATGTGGTATGACCACCATTACGTAGGGCTAAAAAAAAAAAAAAGTGCTGAAAATATCGGGAAGGAAATGCCCCCAAATGTTAGCAGTGATTATCTCACAATGGCAGAATTATGGACAGTTCTTTTTTTTTATTTTCTAAATTTCCTATCATAAGTATTCATTATAATTAGAAAAAGAAGGGAGGGGAAGTCCTTGGAAGAAACACCCCGTTTCCTATGGGTATACCGCCCATCCCACTTCGCCACTCCCAAAAAGTTAACTAGTGTTTACTGTGTCCACAGGGCCCAGCCTCGCCGTGGCGCTTACAGTAAGGGTCGGACCCCACCCGGAAGGCTCACATATACCGTCTCTCCCATGCCTGGTAAATAAGCCAGACCCAGATGTTATCCTTGTAGAGGCGGGAAAGTAATAGCACTATTTGCTTAAGTGAATTTAGCAGAATAAATCAATCCACCCCCACTGGCGTGGCCCCTTCAGCGAAGTTCCCGGAGAGAATCTACAACTGAAACCATTTCTGGAGCCCCCTGAGGAAGAGCCAGCGTCTGGGATGCTGTTATCCCTTAATCTGAGCATTGGGTGAAAGAGGTGCAGAGAGTCTCTCTGAGGGAGGACAGGAGGGACGAGGATGGGGAGGCCGGGAAGGAGGCTAGATGGCCACGTGGCCCCTGGGAGCTCACGTCTCCACACTTCACTTTCCTTATCTACAAAGTGGAGCCCATCATGACAACCCCAGGGCTATTGTGAGGCTCAAGGAAAAGAAGGTAAATCATTTCATCTCTCTAGGCTGAGCCTCAGTTTCCTCATCTGTGAAATGGAGTCAGTATCTCCTCCACAATAGGGCTGTTAAAAGATTAAACAAGACAGTGAACACAGCAAGCATGCTCCATACGGTGGCCATGATTCTTATTGCTTGTAGAACAGGGAATAAGATACTTAAATGAATCTTCGGCCTCAACTTCCTTATCTGCAATATGGGGCAACCAATTCAGTCCGCGAAGACCAAATTCATGAACAGCTGGATCCCCAGCTAGCACTGGAGTAGGTTAAACATAATAGGCTATGGGCTCACTTGGAGGTGCACGTTCGTGCACTGAGCACAAAGCCTTCTGACTCAGAGCCCATCAGAGCCAGGAAAGCTTGATGTTATCCTGCCCACCCCTCTAGCACAAGGTGGACACGGGGGCACAAGTCACTCAGTACTTTGCCAGTGACAAAACCAGGACCCAAGTCCGGGCCTTCTGCTGCCCAGCCTCGCGCACCACGCCTGCTGATTTTCTCTGCCCTGCCCTCAAATTGTTGATGTGGTCCCGGGCAGGACAGGGGAGAGCAGGCCTATGGTAGGGGAGCATGAGTGGGGGAAGGGGACAGGGAAGGGGAAGCCAGAGAGCAGCAGGAACCCAGCCTGTCTGTGGTCTACAAATTCACAAACCACATCAGGCTGAAATATGACACAAGCTCACGGAGTTGAAAGGGAGGAGGTATTTTTGTTTAACATACCCCAGCTGCCTAAACGCTGGTCTCTCCTTTTCCCTCCCCGCCAAAATGCATAATTCCTGGGATCTGCTTTTCCCTGCTTGCTTCTACCAAAGGGGAGATGGCCCTGGCTGGGACCCCAACTCACCGAGTGACCTAGGACAAGTGATCTTGTGTTCTCTCAGAGCCTTGATTCCCTGAAACGGAAGGGAGACCGACCTATGCTCTGGAGTCCTGTTGATAGTACAGAAAAGGATGAATTTCCAAACAGTACCGGGAGGTTCTTCAGGCCTTTCTGCTGCAGGGCTGAGCGCCCCAAGCTGTGTGCACTGACCCAGATCCCTTGTCACAGCCACAGCGAAGCCCCCAGCAGTGCTCATAATGTCAGGACTACAAGGAAACTTCAGGATAACAATGAGTGCAGGGATTAAGAGCTCTGTAGTCAGAACTCCAGAATCCTGGCGCCCATTATCTTTAACAACGAAACTCGAGACACATTTTTTAGGCTCGGGTACCTCATCTGTAAAAGGGGGAAACAGTACTACCTAAGAGGAACAGTTGCGAGGAATCAAAGAAGTAATTAATGTTCCAGCGGCTGGTACACTAAAATGTGTATTATTATTATCATGCCAACCAACGCCACCTCCCCCCCCACCCCCATTTTACAGATGAGGAAACTGAGGTCCAAAGAGCCAGGCATTGCCACAGGTCACTCCGAAGAACCAAGGCTGCAGCTCCACTCCCAAACCCCACCTTCAGCTGGGTTTCCAGAATCTGCAACTCTGATCTGTCATGGTAGCCACTGCTCTGGTTCAGACCTGCACTGTCTTTACCCTGGACCATGCAACAGCCTCTTCAGGCTCCCCCTGCCTCCAGTTTGCCCCTTCCAGTGCATCCCCTACATCAACAACCAGATCAGTGAGAGTTTTTATCAATTGCTGTGGTCGAAAACCTTTCTCAGCTCCTCATTGCCTTCAGGATAAAGTCCAAACCCTTAGGTTACAATCTTTATTTACAGTCTCAACCCCCACAGCTGCACCCTTCCTTCACTGCTATTCTAGCCATGGATGGCTCAAGAAACCTCAGTACCTTTGCACAAGCTATTCCTGTTTCTTAGAATGTCTTTTCCCTCGACTCCTTTAACTCCTGGGAACCTGTTACTGATTTCTGAGGCCTGGGTCGCCCAAACATTCTTAGTCGCCCCTTTATGGACTGAAATAACTCTCGGTATCACATGATTGTGTCAACCACTATGGATGAGAAGTATCTTGAGGACAGAGAGCTTTGTCCTCCTCGAGGGTCTTGGGCCTTCACAGGGCAAGGTAAAGGACACAGGCCCAGAAAAGTGTTGAATTGAGGAAGGAGGGCAGGAAGGAAATGCCATGAGAGGCAAACCCCCTCCTCCCCCCCCCCCCCCGCTCCCGGGAGCTGCCTGCTTTCCTAGGTTCGTGTTAGTTCGTAATTAAAAAAAAAAAAACAAAAAACTATGGAAAATTCTGGAGTAAAGTTCCCTTCCCTGATTCACACGGAAACCTTCTTTGCTGCTGTGTAACTGCCCCCGGGTGCCAACCCAAGCTCCCCGGCTGTTTACAATTTTCCTGGCATTTATAAATAGCAAGGCCTCAGAAAGGAAAGTGGAATTTCAAGGGAGTTGGATGCTGCCTGTCTCCCCCCATCCCACCCTTCCTTCTCTCAGAGGCCCAAGCCTCTTCCCCTTAACATCCCCTAGAAACACCAACCAGCACCCCCAAGTGTGGGGATGGGGAGGGGAGAGGATGTCTTAATGAATGGAACACTCAAGAAAGAGTGAAAAGCTCCACCAGCTAGAAAGCACTCAGCTTAAACGCCAACTGGAACTGGGTCCTAGCCCTGCCCTTTTGTCACCGTGTGACTGTGAGCCCATCACAAACTTTCTGGGCCCTGCGGTTGTCTCAGCTGTGGAATGGGGTTGAGGCGACACTCCAGCAAGCTATGGTCACTGCAAAGGGGTGCAGCAAGAGGTCCCGATGCCCTGGTCAGAAATGTGGTCCTGGGAGAACAGGACCTACAGGATTAAGTGTTTGAAAAGTCTCCAGGAGGGGCGCCTGGGTGGCGCAGTCGGTTAAGCGTCCGACTTCAGCCAGGTCACGATCTCGCGGTCTGTGAGTTCGAGCCCCGCGTCGGGCTCCGGGCTGATGGCTCAGAGCCTGGAGCCTGTTTCCGATTCTGTGTCTCCCTCTCTCTATGCCCCTCCCGCGTTCATGCTCTGTCTCTCTCTCTCCCAAAAAAATAAATAAACGTTGGAAAAAAAAAATTAAAAAAAAAAAAAGTCTCCAGGAGCCAAACAAAACCACAGGCTCCGCCCCAGGGCCCCCACTTCCACAAAGCCGGAGTCACCCCCAGAATAGCCCTTGAATGCCTTTGGCTCTTTGGAGTTCTAGCTGTTTTAAAGATGCCCTCTCTGCTCTGTGGAAGGTATAAAGGTGGGATAAAGAGTGTATGCCTGGGCACATAGAGGGCCACAAAGGAAACCAATGGCCCCTCCCCACCCAAAGTCTCCCCCGTGCCTTCCAAAAACTTGCCCTTGACAACCGCCCAGAGCAGCCGGCCTGCGCTGGGCCAGGGGGACACTGCTGTGACCAGATTCTGGGTGGTGATCAGCCCCCAGAAGAGATGGGGACCCAGGGAGAAAGGGAGACTCCAATCACTGTCTTCAACTCTGAACGAAGTTTTCCGTGTGAGTCAGAGAAACCAGCGTACATTGCAGGGCCGAGGAGGACAAGGCACCGTCAGGTTAACAACTGCAAGCAGATTTCAGACGGCGAGTACAAGGAAGAAGTTTCTAACAGACCTGGGCCCAAAAAGAGGAAGGAGGCGGAGGGCTCCTCGTCGCCCGGGGAGAGCAGGCGAAGGCATTGTTACCTTGGAGTCGAGGTTCCGCCGAGCACACTCTCCGGCGGAGCCACCGCCCAAACCGCAGACGCGCGGCCACCTGCAAGCCCGGGTCGGATACACCGAGTGCCCGAGCGCCGAGGTGACCCCGAGCCCAGGTCCCTCACCCGCGGGGGCGGGGTCAAGTTAAGCTCAGGTGCTTGCAGCACAGCGGGGCCTGTAGGTGGAGGCCCGGCCCCCCTCCTCCCCAGCCCTAGCCCCCCTAATCCAACCCTTCTTGGTTCCCTGGGGAGACCAGCAGGGTGAGGGAGGAAGCCCTTCTCCAGCGATGCCCCGCTGCCGGGACGAGCTCCGACCTAGAGGGGAGCGAGAAGGACCCAGATGCCCGGGATCCCCAAGACGTCCGGGGCCGGGGCCGTGGCCGCCCCCCTCCCTTACCTGCTGCGGAGGCGCTGGGGACGACGGCTGCAGGGTCCAGCTGTGCTCAGCTGGTTCCGGGCGGCGGAGCGGGGGCTGTGCGCCCGTTCGGACGCGGTGGGCAGGGCGCGGGCGGGAGCCGCCCTCGGGGCGGGGCGGCGGGGCCGGGGCGGGGTGGGGGGGTGGGGGGTGGGAGTGGGGGAGGAGCGCCGGCCCCCCCACGCAGGCAGCTGGGCGGACGGCGACTCCGGCTGCAGACTTGCATTCGTTCCGGGCGGTCTGCACTACTTTGCCAAACCCCCTCGCTACATCCGCGCGAGGAAGACAAACGCACCCCGCCTTCCCGGGAATAAACGGAGTTTCGGGGCACCGCGGGGAGATCTCCAGGAGGTTGGGGGGCGTCGGGGGCCGGGGGGAAGAGACCCAGAGTAGTAGCTCCTGGCCTGGGCTGGGGCCAAAGAGGCTGGGATGGGCGGCGCGCCTTGCTCAGCTGGGATCAACCAGGCAGATTTCAGCTTCTGGGAGTGCCGACTTCAGGAGGCAAAGCCCCCTGCAGGAGAGCCTGAGATGGGCCACCAGCAAAAGAAGGGAGATGTGCAAGCAGCTGCTAGACCCACTGAAAGAAAGGAGAACGTTTCCCAGCTTCATTCAGAATGAAAGAACAAGAAATGCCAAGTGCATCCCTGTCCTTCAAACAGAACCTTCAAAAAGAATCTTGAGGGCCTTTGGAATCATAAGGCCTTGTTTGGAACTGCCGACACTCAGCAGGCCTGTAACTTTGGGCAAGTGACAGCAACTTTATTGAAGTGTCACTTCGTCCCTTGTGAAATGGATATAATGATTGCCTCCTCGTGGGGCTGTTGGGAAGACGCAGGAAAAGAAAGCCTGAGCACAAGGGCAGGTACTGTGGCTTCTCCACAAATGGTCGTTCTTATCAGTGTGAGGGCAGACGTTCTTTTCCGTGATCGAGAACATCCTCGTTGTCAAAAAGATGAGTGCGAGGTCACTTTTGAACAAATGTTAATGTTTTCTTCACCTCAGCAGCTTCTCACGTGGATTTGAGAAACAGGCGTGTGTGATGGCACAGGGCACAGGGCGGCCTTCCCTTCCAACAGGCCCGCTGCGAACGTGGTTTCTCAGGCCTCTTGCCTGAGTTGCCCCGTGCCTCCAAGTGGGAGGACTCCCACACCAGGAAACCGGACCAGACGACTCAAGATGTCCACTGCCAGCCTAGGGGCTGGGGGCGGCCCCTTGTTCAGCTGGGTCAAACCTCCCTCTGACACAAGGGAAAATGTACCAACTCAGTACCTGCCAGGTTCTGGGGATCAGAGCAGGAAGAGCTGGCGTTTAAGTAGCAGAGAAGGCAAGAACACCATACTCACTTCCTGGTTTTTTGTTTTTGTTTTTTTTTTTTTTTTTTTTTTTTCTGGTTTTTCCACGGAGTGGCAGCCAGGGAAGCCACAGGGCCTGGGGAATCCCGGCTCAGCTCTTCCTTCCCCACTCCCTTCTGCAACTCTAGTAATTACAGGAACCATTCCTTGAACACCTCAGGCCATGTTCTGGGCTTCCCTTGTGCTCCCGACTTATATCCTCAGCTCCCCACCCACATCCCCCCCAGGTAGGTGTTACCTTGTCCGACTTTCAGATGAGGAGGCCCAGGCACAGGGAGGGTTAAGTAGCTCTCCCAAGTTCACACAAGTAACAACAGACACACCTGAGTCCTTGACCTCTCTCCTTTATCCAATGTCCTCTGTCATCTACTGCCACCTTTCCTGGCTAGGGAAACTCTACTCAGCTCCACTTTCTCTAAGGACTGAAGCAGGGTGCCCACCCCACAGAGAGGCTCACCCCCTCTCTCCGCCACTCTCTGCTTTTTTCAGAGGCTGCCTGTGGCCGCCTGTGCGCCGGGTGGGGAGAAAGGCAGAGACCCACGATTCAGCTCTGAGCTCTTTGATTATAATCCCTCTCATACACATGCCTTGGGTTTATCCAACATATCATTTTCAACCCTAGCAGCTTCTCTCCAGCAAAGAAAGGCAAACCTCTGAATCTGTGTCTCCATAGAACTGGAGAACATCAGATTGAGATGCAGGAAACATCTGGGAACATCTGGACCAGGCTCTCGCTTTAGAAATGGGGAAACTGAGGCCAGTGGAGTACAGGCTTTCACACACAACCCTGTGATTGTTCCACTTACTGGAGAGACACGTGAGCATACGCTGCTGCCAGAAAGAATTAAAAATAATGGTGATGAGGACAACGATGGTAACTTCTACTGGAGGGACAAGCAAGTTCCTAGTGCTTTGCTTTGCATACATCAACACGTGTGTTTCACAGCTGGGCAGGATAGATCTTGGCCTGACCTTTTAGTCAGGGCCAAGTTGACCTCGCATGGGTGCTAAGAAGTCTCCTCTGTGTTGGTATCTTCTCATTTCTCTCTAGACTTCTGTTTGTACTCCTCTCCCCACTGGCTCCCCACCGCCTACAGGCATCAGTAAGGCCTTTTCTGCCCTGGACCCTCACCTTCAGAGTGAATGGCTTCTCGTTCTTGACAATATGGACCCCCTCTCATGGTGGAAGTTGGATGTATCCTTTTGCCAGAAGACCTACCTCCCCCCACCCAGGAGTGAGGGTGGGGGAAACAAAGGCCACACACAGGCTACACGGTAATTTGGAGGTGTTGCTCCCCTTTGTGAGAATGTCTCTCCCCACCCACAGGAGTGGCCCTCCCTTGGCACCTGTGTTTGTACCATAAACCCCACCCCACCCCACACACAGTTGACAGTATTAGGAGTAGACACAAAAACCAAACAGGACTACCAGAATTTGGAATTAAAGTTTGGGTTATGATGATTATGTTTAATTCACTGGGCCTGTGGGAACCGGCCATCTCTGAAGGCCAAGACCACCACTTTGAGGGGACCATCTTCCACAGAGAAAGCCAGTGAGACCCTCACTAAATGGCTTGATGGATGTGGGTAAATCGGTGTGGAGAAACTCAGAGAGGAGAAGGCTGGGCTGGCCGGGGAAGACTTGGGGATCTACTGGGGCTCTTTTGGATACAGAGCTCTCCTGAAGCTGGCCTCAGAAAAATAAGTTATTAGGACAAGCATTTATTGAACATTGAATGCCTTACAGCAGGTTCCTAGAAGCAGAGCATAAGATCAGGATTTTGTGCAAAAGGTTAATTGAAGAGATGCTCTTAGGTGATCCTGCAATGTCCCAAGGAGCCTTGGGACAGGGATGCAGCTGGGCCTTGGGGTCAGGCCAGATGCAGGCCCAAGTACAAAGGCTACCTGGAAAGGGCTTTGGCTCCATTGTCCATCTCTGCCCATCTGTTTTCCGTTCTGCCTCAAAACGGACAAGCATCTCTGCTTTGCACAAAATGGCTTTTACCAGCAGGGAACCGGAATCTTTGTTTGTGGCCCACATGCTAACTTGGGTCAGATGCCTACCCTTTATCCAGTTGACTCTAGCCACAGAGACAGGGTCATATTGCACAAACCTGGCTGCTCCCACTATAACCTGTAGATGGAGAGAAAGGAGGAGGGAAACCAGGCAGAGAAGACAGTGTCGCTGGGCAGGAGGATTCAGTTGGCCTTGAAAGGATAGAAAGAATAAGATCGGAGGTGAGGAATGGGCTGGAATCTTCTGCTCTGGGCACAGAATAAGCAAAGGTGTGGAGGTCAGAGGAAGACAGGCCTGGAAGACGGGTGGGAGTCTGGGCACCTTCAGTGATGTGCTAGAACTAGCTTCAATCAGCTCACAAGAGCTGCCGGTAAATTTCCAGGAATTTTGACAGCTGGTTGTTAAACACAGCCTGTCCACAGCTACACACAGCTGGCCCTATGACAGTGGGATAATAAAAACTAAAACTGTAATTATAACTGCCACATTTTGAGTGCTTCCTGGCCATGTTATCATGCCAATTTATTACATCAATTAAGCCTTACAACTACCTACAAGTTAGGTATAGTCTTCAAGTTTTCAAATACATAAACAGGCTCAGAAAAGTAACCTGCTTATGTTTCCACAGCTGGGCGAGTGATAGAACTGGAATCCAAATCCAGGTATGTCTCCAAAGCCCAGGTTCTTTTTTTTTTTAACTTTTTTTTTTAATGTTTCTTTTTATTTTTGAGAGAGAGAGAGAGAGAGAGAGAGAGAGCATGAGTGGGAGAGGGGCAGAGAGGGAGAGAGACCCAGAATCTGAAGCAGGTTCCAGGCTCTGAGCTATCAGCACAGAGCCTGATGCGGGGCTCAAACTCACGAGCCGTGAGATCATGACCTGAGCCAAAGTCGGACACTCAACCAACTAAGCCACTCAGGTACCCCAAGCCCAGGTTCTTTCTATAGCCAAGGTGAAGGGAGTCAGGGGGAAGGTGAGGCTTCTCCCAGGTCTCTCATTGAGGATCAGGGATTACTTAATTTCATCTTGACAGTGTTAGGGCCTGATGTTGGGCCCTTCCCTGTACACTTCCTATAATGCTTTATAACAACTCACTATCTATTTATATGGAAGGTATTTGGAGTTGTTTAAGAAATGTAGACCTATTTTAAGAAAGATTATAAACTGCTGTGCTTTAGAAATAAGAATTCATAAAGCCCCTAATGTGCATACACCAAAAAAAAAAAAAAAAAATCTTTGAGGCAGTGCTATTTTTATATTCTTTTATGTACCCACAGAAGAAGTGCATGGTCTGTGTTTTTTCCTTACTTATTATTTACTTACTGCTTTTCTGAGTACTAGTTATGTGCCGAGCCCTGCGCTTATGGCTAAGGGCATGGAGATGAATCAGCCATAGACTCAACCCTTGCAGGGCCTGTGGCCAAGGAAACCGACAATTACAATAGGCTGTTATAAAGACTAAGACAGAGAAAGCTTGCAAGGGGATGGAATGAGGCTGAGGGACACAGACAGGGTCCAAGAAGGCTTGCAAAGAAGCAGATGAGCCAGGCCTTGGAGGACACTTCTCTGGGCCTCAGTTTCTTCATCTGGTAACTGTGTCCACCTCCAAGAGTTGTGGGAAAATGAAATGAAGCCAGGCAGCAGGAGGACAGCAGTATTCATAGGGGCCTGTTCTAGGCATTCTATCCTTCAAATCTGACAGCAAGTTCCCCCGACTGAAACTATACTCACTCCCAGATCAGAGACGGGGAAACGGAGGCTCAGAGAGGTGACGTCACTTGTTTATGTTGCACAGCTGGGAGATGGCACAGATGGAACGAGAACTGAGATTTCACTCCAAGGCCACCATCTCCCGCGTGGGACCGACAGCGTGCCAGCCTGGAAGGCATGGGGCCGCCGGGAAGTTGTCGAAGGCTCTCGTGCAGGAGACTGACACTTGGAGCCGGCTCAAGAAGAAGTTTCCACGGAAGGGGACAAGGGCCCGCTGGCCCCACAGCCCGTGCCTGCCAGGGATTTAGCAGGAAGAGCTGGCTTTTGTTCTAGATGAATCGGCCCAGCTGTTTCTGAAAGCCCAGCCCCACTCTTCTGGGCTCAGCGGACCAGAAGGCATTCAGCTGTCCCCGCAGGTCACCAGTGGGGTGGGAGAGTGTAGTACTTTGTCCACTGGACTGCACCGTTTACAGAGAGTTATATTATCACAACACGGAACAATGGGCTTTTTTTTTTTTTTTTTTAATAACGTTGTGCTGCATCTTGGGTAGCACGTTGTAGTGGAAACACAATCAGGACAGCAAAGCGTTGCCCTCTTTGGAATTTGGAGAAACAAAAATGTAAATGAACACATACATACATACCACTTAGAATAGCTGATTGGATTAAGGTTTTAGTCAAAAGTTGTTCTGGGTCCTCCACTCGGCTCCTCTTCCTTTCCTTTCTCCCAGTGCTTCTCTTTTTCTTCCCCCCTCCCTCTCTTCCTCCCTGTCCTCTTCCCCTTTCTCACCACGGATGCTGCATCAGCAGCACTTTGCTGGAGTCCAAATAGACTCGCCTGGGGGAATTAGGATACCTGAGTTCACACCCTGTCCTGCCTCTTTCTTGCAGGATGATCCCGGGCAAGCCACTCACTTCTCAGAGCCTCCATTATGCCATCTGCAAACTGGGACAGTAGAAGTAACCACCTCTAGGCGGTGTTATAGCTGGCTCACAAAACCAGGCATTTTTTAGCCCCTGCTTCTGCTGCACTGGCCCCAGGGAGAGCCAGAGGACATCTGTCTCATAAGATCTAGCAAACTGTCCTTCACCAGTTAGTCTTTAGGTCAAGCCACTGTAGCTTGTCTTACCTTATGGCTGCAATTTGTACGAATGTCTTCAGATGCTCACAGTGCAAATGCAATCATTTCAATTCTTTTCCTTTTTTTAAAAATTTTTTTTTCCACGTTTTTATTTATTTTGGGGAGAGAGACAGAGCATGAACGGGGGAGGGGCAGAGAGAGAGGGAGACACAGAATCGGAAACAGGCTCCAGGCTCTGAGCCATCAGCCCAGAGCCTGATGCGGGGCTCGAACTCACAGACCGCAAGATCGTGACCTGGCTGAAGTCGGACGCTTAACCGACTGCGCCACCCAGGCGCCCCTCAATTCTTTTCCTTTTAAAAAAAGGTTTTTTTTTTTAAACATTTATTTGTTTTTGAGAGAGAGAGCGGGAGTGGGAGAGGGCCAGAAAGAGGGAGACAGAGGATCTGAAGCAGGCTCTGCACAGTGAGTACAGAGCCTGATGCAGGGCTTGAGCTCTTGAACCGTGAGATCATGACCTGAGCTGAAATCAAGAGTCGGCAGCTTAACTGACTGAACCACCTTGTTTTTCAAATCAAAGCCACAGACTTGAGAAACCCAATGCCTGATGAACAAGAAGCTCAAAGTTTCCCTGATGGGGCTTTTCTTTTCTTCTTTGTTCCCAAACTCCAAGGCTGACGCGTCCCAGAACGGAAGGTCAGCCCACACCCACAGCAAGCTGGCAACATGGAGTTTTGCTTTTTCCCTGGTGCACAGTCTTGCCGTTTTAGCCCCAACCTCAGACAGATGCCCCTCAGACCCAGGTCCCTGGGCAGGTGCCAGGGGCCTCCATGAGCAGTCCAGCTCCCTCACTGCTTAGCCCAGACGCTGCACTCAAGTTTCTGACATGGCCATTCTCCAGGGTCCTGGCCTGCCAGTCTCCACCTCACAATTTGTCTGCATATCCGCCCTCAAGGACTCCAAATCTCCCTCTTTTTTTGGTCTCCAAGTGCCTCCCATGTCCCCCTTCAGAGATGAGGGAGCAACCTTCAGGCAGTAAAAGGTGAATTATCCCAAGACTTTTAAGTTCCTCTTTCTCTAGAGATGAAAAAAGGAAAAAAAAAAAAGCCAGTTAAATGTTCAGCAAGCAACCTATGACACCTCTCTCAAAATATACATGGCGTAAAATACAATCGGCCTCATTTTATGGAACCCATGAGAAGCTACGGGAAGCTTATGTGCGAAGGGCCATGGCTCCGCAGGCTTTGCATTTTATCACCATCCAGATAAGTTGCTTCAGCCTGGCACTGGTGGCCACACATGATCTGACCTTGCTTTATCTCTCCAGCTCTATCTCGTCCCCTCCCACCTGTCACTGAATCATCTGCTGATCTCCCAGCAGATCCTACTCTCTGTCACCTTGACACCTCCACGCGCTTGTACCCCAGTTCTCTCTCTTGGGATGGCCCATCTTGACCTTTGTCCCTGTTTAATCCTTCCCTATATGTTCGGGTTCAGTTTCGGGGGAAGCTCCTTTGCAAAGCCTTCCATGACTGCTCCAGGTTATTTCATATTAGCTGCCCTTCCCTGCTCCCACAGTTCCCTGTGATGCGTCCATCACAGCACTAACTAGAAAATAATGCAGAAATAGGTTCCCCTGTCCTGTTATTCTCCATCCAAGAACCCTGCTTAATCCCCTTATAAATGATGGTTATTTGTAATGATTTAGTCACTGGTTTGTTTACTGTTCCCCCCCCCCCCCCCGCCACTAGACTGTGAGCTCCCTGAAGGCAGGGCCAGATTGTTCATTCTCTACTGCCTATGAAAGTGCCAAGCACAGCAACCTGGACAGAACAGACCCTCAATACGCACTTACTGGATTGAACTGAAATGGCACTTACCACACTGTTACAATCATCTGTTTATGTTATGTTTCCAGTGCTACCAGCGAATCCCTCGTGGGCAGGGGCCAAATCTCATTGGCCGTTTGCTCTTAGTGCCCAGCACAGAACTTGGCACACAATAGATCAGTAAATGTGGAATGAGTGAATGAATGAGTGAAATGACTTGTAAAAAACTAACATGAAGGCGGGATGAACAAATGATCAAATAAAGGAATTCCAAACAACCTCTCTGAAACAACCATTTGACAGCTGTTACTTTCACTGTTTGAAATAAATATAAGGCTCCTCTCTTGATTCTGTTCACTGGTACTGTTGGAAAAAAATTATAATGGAGTCGGTCAAGGCTAACCTTTAAAAAACAATCACCACAGAAATCCAATGACTGGAGTAGCCTCTTAATGAATAGGCAAGACATTGATATCAATTTACAGTAATTAGTAAGGCTAAGATACCCTCTTAAAATGTCTGCTTCCTTAACCTTCCAGATTTGTATCAAATATCACACTTAGTTTTTCCAAGTTTCATATTTTAAAACAACTTTATTCCCTGTAACAACAGTGATGTGTATGTGTGTGTGTGTGTGTGTGTGTGTGTGTGTGTGTGTGTGTGTATGTAAAGGGAAACTACTGTTTCTTCTCTACAACTCACACAGAAATTTACTTCTGAAACCAAATGTGAGGGGTTTTTTCCCCCCACACTGACCAATTCTGTGATGCCAGTAGGGTATCCTACAATTCAGTTCTGTTCTGACACTGTATATCTGGAGACAGCATCAAAGCCCCCCACAGGTTAAGGTTCGGTTCCACAAAGCTGTCTGCACCCCACTTTGGATGCCAATCGCAAGCGGATGCCTCCATGACTTCTGACCCACCAGGCTATAAATGAAGGGTTCCCATCACCCCCTTCTCAGGTTCGATAACTTGCTAGAACAGCTCACAGAACTCAGGAAAACAATGGACTTACTCGGTTACCAGTGTATTATAAAGGATACAACTCAGGGACAGCAGGTGGAGGCACGCAGGGAGCAGAGTGTGGAGGAAAGAGCGAGGAGCCGTGCCCTCCAGAGGCACTAACCTCCCAACACCTCTCTGTGTTCGGCAAACTGTAAGCCCTCTGAACCCCACAGCTCAGGGATTTTTATGGAGGCCTTATCGTGTGGGGACCATCAATTATTAACTCAGTCTCGGTCCTTCTCCCCTTCCCAGGGGATGGGGGATTTGAGCTGAAAGTTCAAGCTTCTAATCATGGCTTGGTCTTTCTGGTGACCAGAACCATCTGAAGCTCTCCAGGACCGCCCCCCCCTCCAAGGGTCTCCTCAGTAGAACAATAGATGCTCCTATCGACCAGGAAATTTCAAGGGATTTGGGAGCCCTGTGTCAGAAACTAGGGTCAAAGACCAAATATTAGAACAAAAGATGTTCCCAGCACCTTTATCGCTTAGGAAATTACAAAGGCTTTCAGATCTCTGTCTAGGAGCCAGGGACAAAGACCAAAACATATATTACTTACTGTACCCCCAAATCACAGCATTTGTTCCATAATATATACATGTTTAAGTGCTCATGGTATTACAAATACAGTAACTACTTAAATGTCTTCAACATGGTCTTTAAAGGAAAGTAGCCATATTTCCCCAACTTTCCTAAAGTCAGAGCATAGCAACTGATATAGGACTGACAACAATCAGAAACTTAAACCCAGGACATCCTAGAATTTTCTGGATGGGAAGTCAACACACTCACAAGTATTTCCATTTTTACATAGCTGTGATCACCACATCTAAACAATCACCCACACAGCTTTCCCCCCCTCATCATTGTATCATGTAGCAAACATTTTTCCCTGTCGCGATATATTCTTTATATTTCCTCTGAAAAAAATCATATCTCCTGAGCCTCACCCATAACCAACTGTAATCACTTCCTCTCCAATGACACCTCCCCAGGGCTCTCAACAGTTCAGCAGGCTAATAGGAGGAGGCTCTCTAGTCGGGGGAGAGGAACGTTCTGGAGTCACACACCTCCATTGAACCCTGGCTCTGACACTTCCTTGTTATGCCACCTTCAGCAGGCTACTTGTCATCTTTGATCTCAGTTTTCTCAGCTGTAAATTGGAAATAATAGTGCCTTATGTAGAGAGTTGGTGTAAGGATTAAATGTTTTTAAAAAAAATTTTTTTAATGTTTATTTTTGAGAGAGAGAACGAGTGCAAGCGGGGGAGGGACAGAGAGAGAGGGAGTCAGAGAATCCCAAGCAGCCTCCTGGGTGTCAGCACAAAGCCCGATGTGGGGCTCAAACTCACAAACCGTGAGATCATTACCTGAGCTGAAGTCAGATGCTCAACCGACTGAGCCACCCAGGTGCCCCTCTATCTATATGTTTAAGTGAAAAAAACAAGGTGCAAATCAACATGTATGGAATGCCAGCATGTGTGTGTGAAGAGTAATAAAGAAGAGAGAAGAGATATATGGGTCTGCTTGCACTTGTATAAAATACTTTGTAAGGGTGCATCAGAAACTGGTAACACGGGTTGCCTCTGGGGAGAGTTCTGGTGGCTGGTAGATGGGGCAGAGAGGAGATTTTTCTGTGTATACCCTTTGTTGCCTTTGAATTTTAAACCATGTAAATGTATCATCCATTCAAAGTAATAACAAGAACAGAAAGAAAACACAAGTTGTGAGACACAAAAATATTGCTATATATGCTTTTTGCCAGAGATAGAAGAACTCACCTCCTGCAGAAAATTGCTTGCATGTTGGGAAAAAGCTTTCTCAGGTCTCAGGACCTCCTGGCTGTGCAAACCAAAGCCCGGAGCCCAGTCTGGAGGGGAAAGGTTAAAACCATCCAATAGTAAAGGATGACCTCTCTGGGTGAAGAGGTAGCTCTGATTTGAAGCAATTCTTTACCCAAGGAAACTGGAGTTTGGGGCACTGGGAATTGGGGGAAAGAAAAGGAAAGAGGAGGGACTTAATAAGAACAGGAGATAAGAATGGTCCTCCAGGGCTGAGACAGCTCCCCATGATGGCACAAGGCTGAAGGCCTTTAGGACCAGTGACTCTGGTTTTAGGGGGACCCAAATCTTGCTACCGTGGCTGTGGCAGGATGTGAAGCCTCAAACTGGTTTAAAACCAAGACAGTGTATAGTTGACCTTTTCTTTGCCCAGAACTATTTTCTCTCACTTATTCTGCAGCTTGAGTGTTGAATCTTCCCTATCCTTAAGAAAAGGGAAATCTTTTCTTTCTCTTTCTTGGTCTGTTTGTATTAATTGCTGATGATCCATACTCTAGATTTACTAGGTCACCAAGTCTTCTGCTAAAGAGCTAGAGAACAGGAACTAGAATAGAGAAAGAAGGAAGTACTGTGGGGGAGACCAAAAGAAGAAAGAAAGATTTTTCTCTAAACCAGAAGGGCAGAGGGTTGGAGGTGAGCAAAGTGATGGGGAGGTTTGCCATAAGGACCAAACCGGTCTGAGAGCTGATCTGGGGCAGTTTACCAAAAGGGAAGAGGACCCAAAGCTCAACTGAGGTAGGTGAATGGAACTAGCAAAGAAAGCTTCAAGGGACACTGTTTGAGCATCGAGGAACAGAGCAAGGGTGGAGGCATTGCCTCAGATTGCTCAACCATGACCAGAGGGAGAACCTCAAGGTGCCTGCACCAAGTTAGCCTATACACATTATTCCTTTGTGGGCAGCTGGTGGATGGGTCACTCTGTTAGCATCAGTAACTCACTGGATGCCTGCCCAGTTGGAGAGATGCCCACCCATACCATATGATGTCAGCCTGAACCTGCTCCATTTATCCAGGTGACAGAAACCTACATAATGCCCCAGGACAAAACCTATAAGCCCAAAGCAAGGAATGAGACCCTGGACTCAGTGGTGTGGTGACAAGAAAGCTCTGGGCATCTATACTCAGGTGGGGGGAGGGGGGGAAGGAGAAAAGTGGGAGCTGAACTGGATGATCTCCATCCCTCCTGAGATGGGACAGTGACACTGTGGGTTTCACATGGATAGGGGCCATGTGGATAGCAGCAGATCTGACGGTGCTGCTCACTAGCTTATAGCCTTCTAAAGGCTGCTTTCTACCTCTAGGGTTCTCAGCCTGGGGAGTCAGGATAGGCTAACTTGGGCTGCATTAACAAATTAACCCCAAATCACAATGACTTCACACGATAAAAGTTTATTTCTTGCTCATGGTACATGTCCCACACATGTGCTCTGCATAATCGTTTGAGAACCTAGACCAACAGAGAGGCCACCACTTGGGACATGCAGCCTCCTCCGGTCACTGTGGCAACACAGGGAACTAAGGGAGAACTTGCTTTTTTTATACTTGAGCCCAGAACTGACATGTGTGACCTCCATTTACAGCCCAGTGGTGAACCCAGTCATGTGGTTCCCTCCAAGTGCAAGAAGGCTGGGAAATGTGGGGAGGAAATGAGTATCTGTGGAGCGGTAAACATCTCTGTCATACCTAGCATTCAAGACTCTCTTTGTGACCTATTCCCAGGACTGCCCCCAGCCTCATTTCCTGACACTTCTGTCTTCCCAACTCATAATCCACCTGTGGTGGCAGGATTTTCTCTCAGCTCCTCGGTTATGTCCTTGAACCAGGGCACCCCCATACCTTTGCTTACTATGCTGGTTCCTGAACATGAAATGCCCCTTTTCTATCTTCCTCATCTGCCAACATTCTACTTCTCCTTTTAAGCTCAGCTCAGAGGTTACCTTCTCCATTCCTGATCCCTCAGGAATACAGTTAATTGACCCTTTTCAGTTCTGCCACATCTATTTTCATATACTTCCATTAGCACTTAGGGTCTATGGGACTGACTTCCTGGCATGTTTCACAGTGCCTGGTACATCATGGGCACTAGACAAATATTTGTTGAATAAATGCTTTGCGTTTAGAACTTTTCAGACAATAATTTAATTGTATGTCTTTCTCCACACCCATCCACCCACCCCCAATAGGTTGTGAACTCTGGATGATACAGACTAAACCTTATTTATCTCCACTCCTCCATTATCTATCAACACTGGGAAATTTTCTAGTTAATGTTTTGGGGAGAATTGACCAATCTGTCCTATACTTAATTTTGAATAATAAATTAAGAAATGATTACAGATGGGTCTTTTAAAAAGGAACATTGTCTACATGTATGCTATCCTTCAATTAAAAAGTTTACTCTAAAAAACAAACAACAGTGATGAGCAAAAAAGGGAAGTACTTAGAGAGTAAAGTGTACAAACACAAAGGCACTTCCGGAAGATTTGATCATTGTAACAGCGTCTGTAGACAAAAGTCCTAAAGTCCCTTTGGGTGCAGTTAACATTGCCGGGAGCTAGCTCGAGCCAAAGGGAAGCCAAGTGTGGAAACATGTGGACTTCAGGATCAGGGGGAAGCACGTCTCCAAGTGCTGGGAGAACACACACAGCCCTCTCTTCCTTTGTCTCTGTTTCTCTCCAGGCATATGCTTCATTATTCTCACTCACTGAAAACTAGCTTTTTCTCCTTCTCAGAAAACCACCACTTGAACCATCAACCAACAGGTACCTAGTTGCCAACTCCTTTCCAGAAAGCAGCAGCTGGCTTCTTTGATCCAAGTTCAACACCCTGGAGAAAGACTCTAATTGGCCCAGCATGAGCACGTGCCCACCTGGCCTGATCATGGGTGACCGTGGTGGAAAGCTCCCCCCACCCCGCCCCCACCACATACTGGGACTCTTTCTCACCCTGACCTTCTTCATGGAGGAACCAGGCACCACAAAATAGGGCCTGGGAAGAAAAGGCCACTGCTCCCCACCTAAAACCAGGAAACGGGGAGGACCATTCTTGAGAAACTTGCTCCAGACAATGATAGCATATAAATAGATCTTCTGAAAAGGACAAATGATAAAGACACAGAATTTCGGAAAGAACTAAAATGGCAGAGGCCACTTCATAGTTACTGCATCTCCTAAATCTCTTGTGAAATAGCCCCCCCCCCCCACTCCCGTCTTCATCGCGTCAGATCTTACCTTATCGTCTTTGGTCTGAACTGTTGCAACCGCCTCTTAACTGGTCTCCGAGCCTCCTGGTTTCACTTCGTCCTCCAAATCGTCCACCCAATCAGGGCTTCCAAATGATCTTTCTTTAAACAGCATGTAATCCTGTCATTTCCCTGCTTAAAAACTTCCCAGCACAGCCTTCAAGGCCCTCCTCGGCCCAGCAGCACCTTCACTTGCTCTCCTTCTCTGGACGCCTGCACTTCTTCCCCATGGCCTCCTCACCAGCACTCAGCGCTTTTATATCTTCTCAAGCATTTACTCTCTCTGTTCCCTCTGCCCAGGGTGCCCTTCCCATTTCCATTACCTCTGCCTGGTGATGCTACTTACCCTTCAAGGTCCAGTTAAATATCTTCCCTCCCTCTGTGGTGACACCACATTGTGTCTATTTTTAGCTCTGGAGACATCTGTCTCCTCTGCTCGCTTTCTTTTTGTTTTTATTTTTATTTTTAACATTTATTTATTTTTGAGACAGAGAGAGACAGAGCACGAGCAGGGGAGGGGCAGAGAGAGAGGGAGACACAGAATCTGAAACAGGCTCCAGGCTCTGAGTGGTCAGCCCAGAGCCCGATGCGGGGCTCAAACTCATGGACCGTGAGATCATGACCCAAGCCGAAGTCGGCCACTTAACCGACTGAGCCACGCAGGTGCCCCTCCTCTGCTCTCTTTCAAAGCACTCACTCCATCTCATTTATCTTCAAATCCCCAGTTCTAACCCTAGGGCCTAAGTCCTAGTAGGAATCCAGAGATCCTCATGGAAGGATGTAGGGAGAGAGGGAGGGAGAAGCAGGGAGAGGGAAGGGAAAAGGGAAGGGGAGGAAAGGGAAGGGAGGAGGGAGGGAGGGAGTGGGATGGAAGGGAGGAAGGAAGGAAGGGGAAGAAAGGATTAAGGAAAAACCAAGGACTTGAAGTTACACTTGCTTTCTCCTCTATCTGTCAGCAGCTTGGACAGGTTATGGCACTTCTCTGAGACTCCGTTTCCTCCTTTATAAAATAACATCTATCCTACCAACTCAACGGCCTGTTGGAGACCAAATCAAGAAAAGAATGTGGAAGCGCTTTATGTTATTTCTATGCAAAAATTCATTATTATTAACTGGCCACCGTGTAGTATTTGTTCTCCTAACTAAGACTGCAGTCTTAGTGAACCGCCTTTGTTGGTCTGGGCTCCCTTGCAGGGGCAGGAGTCAGGGGGGCAGTGAGGTAGATTTAGTTACACTTTCTCATTGCCAGAATCTTGTGAAGGTCGAGCAGTGCTGACATTGAGATTCTTTAGGATCACAGTGTAAGGAGTGAGTAAACTTGATAACGTTATTCAATTTGGGGTGCTTTTTTGTACTCCTTAAATCTTGGGGCCTCCTGATTTTGATGAAGAGCAAGGAGTCATCGACAACCGTTAGCCATTACTAGTGATGTCAGAAGATGTCTTCTTACTTCTCATGCAAGGCTCTGGATGAGTTTCATTGGAGAGTGGCTTCAGCGGGAGGCTGCCGTGGGAGGGGATGAAAAACTGCTTCAGTTTGCAACTACTTATCCATGTGAATCAGGATTTTCTCAATACCATGTAACCGAAATAGAAGGTGGGAGGGATGGGATTAGAAGCTGCACGGATGGAAGATTGCAGCTGTCGTGCTGCACTTGTCTAGTAGACCAGGTGCGGCCGGTTTAGGTCTCATGGCATGGTAAGAAATAGAACAATGTGGGACAAATGTTGGGCAGTGGTGTGGCAAGGGTTCTCTCACGTGGGAGTAAATGGATGCTCGGGTGCTGGCACAGCCTTTGCCCCGAGGGTTGGCCTGGGCACCTCTGGCCTGGCTGCTTCCCAACCCCTTAGGGACTATACTGACCACTGAACTTGAGCTTGCCTCTTTGAGGACTGAGGGGCAGCAGGGAGCCAAGTCTCCTCACCTGTATCCTTGTCCCACGCATGGCTTCTGCACCGCTCATTTGCTTTTCCCAAAATAAAGCCTGTCCAAGTCATCATTCTCACCCATCTCTGAACCCAGTCTAAACTTTGTGATCTGGCCTGACTCAGCCTGATATCTTTCGTCTGTCTGCCCAGTTGCTTCCCACCCCCGCATCTCGGGGAATTGTTCTTCCCACCCACTCCATTCACGTGAATACCACAGAAACCATCAGATCAGCCATTTTGCACACACCCTGGACCCTGACCTTGACTAATCTAGAAGTAGGCCCTTATCCTTGGATAGGACAGCCCCAGCTTCTAGACTGATCAATCCCTTCCTCCAGAATTTTTGGAAACAGGGTCCAGGGGACAAAAATCAGCCTCTGTCTGGATGACTGAACTTAGGTGTGTAAAACCAGAAACTATGGATGCGCATATGTTCTGTGACGTTGACTGGAAAATGAAGAAAGCTGGTCTGCAACAAGATAGAGCAGTGAGATATGAGATGGAGAAAGAATACTGCCAGACTTTACATCTTGAACTATGTTTCTTACGACTCTCAGTGGTATTTCTGTACTAGAATTCCAGGAGACAGCCCTGAATGCCCAGAATAAATCTCCAAATCTTGCCTAAGCTAAGCTAACATGTCTATTAGTTGCAACCAAAGAAGAAATCTCATGTACATACACTGCAAAAAATTTCAATATTTGTATCCATCAAAAATACCTCATTTCCTCACTAACTAGCTTTATAATTAGCCAGTTTAACAAGTGTGAACTTACACAAATGAAATATCTATCAATTTGGATGCTTCTGACTTCAGGCTTGTATGCTTATGGTCACAAGATGGCTGCAGCAGCTCCAAGCATCACATCCTCACACAATATTCACACTTTTTCCTATAACTTTGTTTACAAATACTCTACTATAGTATGAAAAAAATTAAATCACTTAAGAATAGAAAGAGTTGTAAAATGACTCCAACATACTCATCAGCCAGCTCTCACAGCTATCACAGCACGGTCACCCCGTATCATCTACATATTCACATGCCTTTTCCCTCCTTTCAGATTATTTCAAGGCAAATCCTAGACATTGCATTACTTCTTCTGTAAATATCTCAGAATATATGCCTAAAAGATACAAGTTCCTTTTTAAAAAGTAATCACAATATCATGATCACAGCTAAAAATATTGACAATCATTTCCCAGTGCCATCAAATCTGCAAAAGGGCTCCTTTTCCCTGATTGTCTTCAAAATGTGTTATTTTTATTATGTTGAGTGAAATAAGTCAGTCAGAGAAGGACAGTTATCATATGTTTTCACTCATATGTGGATCTTGAGAAACTTGACAGAAGGCCATGGGGGAAAAAATAGTTACAAACAGAGAGGGAGGGAGGCAAACGGTAAGAGACTCTTACATACAGAGAACAAACCGAGGGTGGATGGGGGGGCGGTGGGAGAGAGGGGAAAGTGGGTGATGGGCGTTGAGGAGGGCACCTGTTGGAATGAGCACTGGGGTGTTATATGTAAGCCAATTTGACAATAAAGTATATTCATAAAAATTAAAAAAAAAACCCAAATGTATTATTTTGTTAATTCTTTTTAGTTGTTATAGCAAGGAAATATATATTATTTTCCAAAGATAAAAGGTATGTATGGGATGTTCATACTGATAATTCCAACTGAAATGCAGAACTATAGTTTTCACTCAGCCTCATCAATCCTAATCTGTATCTCTAAGTCAAATGTCTCAGTTTTGAAGGACACGGATGTAATTACTTACTTTTAATCCCATAACATGTACGTCTTTCCATCTTTGGATATATCCCTTTAGGGATGGTGATTTAAAGTCCCTCAGGGGTGCCTCGGTGGCTTGCTCAGTTAAGCGTCCAACTTCGGCTCAGGTCACGATCCCACCATTACTGGGTTCGAGCCCCGCATCAGGCTCCAGGCTGAGAATGCGGAGCCTGCTTAGGATTCTCTCGCTCTCCCTCTCTCTCTGCCCCTCCCCTACTCACACTTTCTCTCTCTCTCTCAAAATAAATAAACTAAAAAAAAAAAAAGTCACTCAAAGTCATTCTGTGTGGTTATGTCATCCACTGAATGTACAAAGGAGGATCATCTTTATTTCATTTTACTTTCAATTTCTAAGGATTGTTTTTGTTAATTTAATTTTGTTTATAATTTATATAAAATACTTACAAGGATCCATAGTTAAATCTACAAAACAAGGTTTTAAAAGTCTGGATTCTACCTTATCCTCTCTAGTCTCTCTCTCTGCTATTGTAGTGTTGTATTAAATTTTTATAGCTTCTTCTTTTATTTGTAGTTAAATGATTACATACTCTATACCTTATTTTCTACATTTCTCATTTTATTAAAAATATATCCTGGCGGGGTGTCTGAGTGGCTCAGTCGGTGAAGCATCCAGCTTCGGCTCAGGTCATGATGTCACACAGTTCATGGGTTCGAGCCCTGCATCAGGCTCTGCGCTGACAGCTCAGAACCTAGAACCTGCTTCAGATTTCTGTCTCCCACTCTCTCTGCCCCTCCCCTGCTCACACTCTGTGTCTGTCTCTCAAAAATGAATAAACATTAAAAAACATATAAAATACATTATATATATATTATATATATGTTTATATATGTATATGTATATACATAAATATGTATGTATGTGTGTGTATATATATATATATATACACACATATATATATAATATGTATATATATAATACCCTGGACATCATACCATAATCATAGAGAATTTTCTTACTCCTTGGTAGAGCTCCATAATACTCCATTTGGGGGAGGTACCACAGTTTATTCAATTAGTCTTCTATTGATGGGCTTTTGGATTGTTTTCAGTCTCTCGCACTTACAAACAGAGCTGCATGGATAGCCTTGTATGAACATCTTTTCACATTTTTGCCGGGGCATCCCTGTGATAGATTTCTAGAAGTGGGATTGCTTTATCGCTGTGCAACCTGTCAGAACAATTAAAATTAGGAGAGAAACAATGACAATACCAAATGCTGATGAGGATGTGGAGCACCTGGAACTCTCATACATCACTAACAGGAGTACAAAAGCATAGCTGCTTTGAAAAACACTTTGGCAGTCCCTTATGAAGTTTAATATACATTTCTAATACAACCCAGCAGTTTCTTTCCTATACATTTACTCAAGAGAAATGAAAATTTATATTCGCAGAAACCATGTCAATATCTGAACATTTATAGAGGCTTTATTCATAACTGCCGAATATTAGAAACAACTCAAGTGTCTTTCACCTGATGGGTAAATTGTAATACATCTCTACAACCGAATGCCACCCAGCAATAAAAAGAACAAACTACTGATACATCACAACATGGATGTATTTCCAATGCATTATTTTAAGAGAAAGAAGCCAGATTTAAAAAGCTACATACTCCGTGATTCCATTTATATGACGTTCTTTAAAAGGCAATACTATAGGGACAGAGAGTAGATCAGTGATTGCCAGGAGCTGAGGCCAGGGGATGGTTTGACCACGAAGGGGCACCACATAGGAATTTCTTAGGTTGATGGAACTGCTGTACATTTTGTCTGTGGTGGTAATTGCGTAGTTATGTGTTTGTCAAAGCTCAGAACTCTACACTCTAAAGAGTTAATTTTAAATGTAAACCATACCTCAGTAAACCTGACTTTAAAAACAGTGCACAGGTAACTTTGTTAATTGCTGCCCAAATCCTGTTTATGGTAGAATGATTAATGGCTCCCGCAGATATTTGTGTCCTAATTCCAGAAATCTCTGGATGTCACCTTACAAGGCAAACAGGATTTTGCAGATGCACTAGGAATCTCGAGATAAGGAGAGAATCCTGGCTGATGCAGGTAAGCCCTAAATGCAGTCCTAAGTATCCTTATAAGAGAGGCAGAGGGAGGTTTTACCATGGCGAAGGCCACATGAAAACAGCAGAGAGAGATCTGCTACATTCCTGGCCGTGAAGATGGAGGAAGGGGCGATGTCCCAAGGAATTCAAGGAATGAAGCTCCAGAAGGTGGAAAAGGCAAGGAAAGAGAATCTTCCCCCCCCCCCCCGCCCCGGACCCTCCAGAGGGAGCAGAGCACCTGTCAACGCCTTGGTTTCAGCCCAGCGAGACTTCTGACTCCCAGAACTCTTAAGAGGATAATTTGTGTTGTTGAAAGTCACCAAGTTTGTGGTAATTTGTTACCATAGCAATTGGAGACTAATACACCCTCCACAGGGATTACACTACACCAAAAGTGTAGGGGTGTCCTTCATTTAAGAATGAGGAAAACTTTCCTGGAAGCCCCAGGACAGGCATCCCCTCATATCGCATGGGCCCAAATTGTGTCACATGGCCATTCTCAAACCAATCATTGGCAAGAATAGTCAACCTTCCTCCTACTCCTTGGCCTGAGGCTGCAGCATTCTCTCCTGACCCACACAGCTGCCTGATCCTGACCAATATCAGGGTTCTGCCCTCAGAGAAGTAGAGGGCTGTAGCTTTGGATTGGCCACCAATAGTGCCTACCTCAAAAGTTATTTGCAGAAGGGGCACAGTCAGTGGAGCATCTGACTCTTGATCTTGGGGTTGTGAGTTCGAGCCCCACGTTTGGTGTAGAGATTACTTAAAAATAAAATCTTGGGGCACCTGGGTGGCTTAGTCAGTTGGGCATCCAACTCTTGATCTCAGCTCAGGTCTTGATCTTATGGTCATGAGTTTGGGCCCTGCATTAGGCCCTGAGCTGGGCATGAAGCCTTCATAACATAACATAACATAACATAACATAACATAACATAACATAACA
>NW_024412401.1:44036271-44070100 GCF_014898765.1 Herpailurus yagouaroundi | reverse complement strand
CATAACATAACATAACATAACATAACATAACATAACATAACATAACATAACATAACATAAAACATAACAAACATCTTTTAAAAAATTATTTGCAGAAAAAGAAAACCCCTCAGTTAAATACACGTTTTATACGAATTTAAAAATCTAGTTAGGCACCCGGGTGGCTCAGTCGGGTAAATGTCCAACTCTTGACTTCAGCTCAGGTCATGATCTCATGAGATCATGAGAGCGAGCCCTGCATTATGCTCTTCGCTGACAGCGTGGAGCCTGCTTGGGATTCTTTCTCTCCCTCTCTCTCTGCCCCTCCTCTCCTCGTGTGTGTGCACATGATGCACTCTCTCTCTCTGTCCTTCAAAGTAAATAGACATGAAAACAAATTAAATAAAAAATAAAAATAAAAATCTAGTTAGAGTAGACTCTCTGAGGGGACCATCAGCTGCAGCCTCCCAACCAGGGCCTTCCTCTGTCCAAGACCATATGGCTTTGCCCTCCTCTCTCCCCTTTTTTCAGAGGAGGCAAGGCTGAGCTAAGCTCTGGTAGTGAGTCACCAAGGTTATATAAGGCCCTGTGAACACAGCCTGTCTTCCAGAAGAATGTCCCACTTGCAATACTAACTCAAGTCCTATTAAGGGAATCTTCTGTTTTCTCCCTGTTTTAGCTTTGCTCTGACATATTATCCTAGACTTTCAGAGCTGCACAGGCCCTTAGAGGTAATAATAATAAAATTTATATTTATTAATTTATATGTATTATTAACATTATGGCAAGTATAAGAGCTACCACTTATCAAGCATTTACCACGCTTCAGGCACTTTGTATTTATTATCACATTTAATTCTCGAGTCTTCTTGGTGAAGTAAATATTATCATCCCCATCTGATAGATTTTGAAACCCAGGAAAAGAAAGGGTGACTTATCTAAGGTACATGCTGGCACCAGGGTACAAACTGAGATCTGTAAAGACTCCAAAGTTTTTTTTCTCTCAAACCCCATGAAGTCCAAAACCTTCCATTCTACCAATGGGAAATGAATTCGGGATGGAGGGATGGAGAAGAGGGGGCCACTGGGAGGCATAAACATCTTGTTGGGCTCACAGGACCCATGAGCGGCCAAGTGAACGCTTGCTCCCTCTAGCGCAACAGCAACGCCCATTAGCTTTTCTCTCCCCTCCATGGAAATCAGCATTTATGAATCATCATGTAACTGAGTTTAATAAGAGAAAAGGTGTTTGGTTTTTTGCAAAAAAGAGGAGTTGTGATTTTTGCACTTACCCAACATTGTTGGGGGAATAAAAAAAAAAAAATCACAGTTATAACACGAAGAGTGCCTTACAGTTTATAAAACTCTTTCAAATACTTTCTTTCACGTGATCCTTACTACAGCTCTGTGAAGCAGGAAAATATAATTATTGCACTTCACAGATGAGGAAAATAAGACGCCAAAAGGTTATATATATACTTGCTCAAAGTCTCACAGATCATTCAGTGGTAGAGTCAGAATCAAAACTTGGGCCCTGTTCCTTGGGAGGAAGCTTGTTGGCAATGAGGGCCTGACATTTTCCTAGGAATTTTAGACTCTCGTTTTCAAGTTTAAAAACGTAATTAAGATTTTGATTGGCTGAGGTGATTTTTTTTTTTAGCTGAGATTTTTACACTGCATAAATCAACTTAGTGAGAAATGACATCTTTATAATCTCAAGTCTTCCCATCCTTCATTTTTTATGCCTGAAAGTAGAATCCAGTGTCTTTTTTTCTTTTTTCTTAACAGAGAACCCTTTGCACTTTTGATGAGTTTTTCCTTTACAAACTGCCTTGATAGCTGATTTGAATAATGGTTTCGGTTCTGTTATGCCTTTTTTCAAATTGATTTGTATTATATGGTTTTTATTTCCATTTAGTAACTTGAGACTTGGTTGAACATTCTTGTTGTTTCCAAGAGCTTTTCTTGATCTTGTCAGGGTAGAGCTATCCCACTTGCAAATTAACAAAAAACAAAAACCTGTTCTCCTGACTCCACCACAAATGCTCCTTTTACCACGTGACACTGCATTTTTCCACAGCCCTGCATTTTCCAGATGACTAAATGGCTCCTTTAAGTGCCAATATACTTAGAAATGTAACTGCCTGAGCTGAAATATCTTTCTCAAATGAATTACAACGTGTAGCAAACAGCTGTGGTTTTTTGCCTGCACAACACATCCTTTCCCCTGTCTCTGATAGAAGCTGCCCTTCTCTTTCTTTTGGGGAACTGCCCCTCCCACAGGGATCATGGCAGGACTGTCTATCACTGGATCCAATTCACAAACCCCTAAAGAGTCCCTGGTTCCACCACAGGCTGACCCAACTGACTCTTCCAGGCATTTGTGTCTTGAGAGAAGGGGCACTTGGCCAGAAGGACACTGGAGCGGAATCATGTGGAAGGCAGGCCCTAAGGAGACATCCCTGTGTTTTTTCCTGGAGCTGCCCAGATTTCTACTGTTCCCAAAGCCTGCTTGTTCAAATTCTCCTTTGGTTCCAGGAGCTACCCAATACCCTTCCAATACATTCTCTTTGTTTTCTTAGGTGTGCTTCTGTTACAAATGACACAGATATCAGTGTCCAAAGGTCGGTTGCAGACAATTTTTCCTGTTATGGGTTGAATTGTGTGCTCTGAGCCCTCCCACCAAAAAAAAAAAAAAAAAAAAGATATGTTGAAGTCTAACCCTAGTACCTTCAAAAGTAATCTTATTTGGAGATAGGGTCTCAAAGAGGCAATCAAGTTAAAATAAGGTCATAAGGTAAGCCCTAATCCAATGACTGGTTCCTAAAAAAGAGGAAATTGAGAGAGTGGGGCATCTAGCTTGTGAGCAGGCACCTTCGTTTCATGCGCGACCAAAGAGCAATTTAAAAATGGGTGACGTTAGATTGCCTGGGTGGCTTAGTTGGCTGGGCATCAGACTTTTGCTCAGGTCATGATCTTGGTTCACGAGTTCAAGCCTCACATTGGGCTCTGTGCTGACAGCTCAGAGCCTGAAGCCTGTTTTGGATTCTGTGTCTCCCTCTCTCTCCCTGCCCTTCTCCCACTCGCACTTCATCTCTCTCTCAAAAATAAATAAATATAAAAAAAATTTTTTTTAATTAAAAAAAAATGGGTGACGTTGAGCAGGGCAAGATTTTTGTTCAGAAGTGTGCCCAGCGCCATGACGCGGAAAAGGGAGGCAAGCACAAGACTGGGCCAAATCTCCAGGGTTTATTTGGGTGGAAGGCAGGTCAAACCCCTGGATTTTCTTACATGGATGCCAACCAGACCAAAGGCACCTCCTGGGGAGAGGAGACACTGATGGAGTATTTGGAGAATCCCAAGAAGTACATCCCTGAAACAAAAATGATCTTTGCTGGCATTAAGAAGGCAAGGGAAAGAGCAGACTAGATAGCTTATCTCAAAAAAGCCACTAAGGAGTAATAGTTAGCCTTTGCCTTATTGATTACAGAACAAAAATGTCTCATGACTTGTTTAAATTGGTCTCATACCCAGAATTCAGATCATGAACGCCTGACAGAATATTTCTTTTGGACAGTCCTTATTTGAATAATATTGGCTTGTGGCTACATGCATATAATCAGCTTTTTGAACTTTGACAGTAATCCTGGTTCAGCAAGTGCTATCGTTGTTTTCCCCTTCGAAAAATATGATTGGAATTGATTAGTAACGTTCAGCTTTTGACAGAGATGGTAAATGCCATCTCTAAACTTACAGGAGATTGGTTTTATATTTAGATTTATATGACTGGTTATATTAATATATTTAAATACTGAGGAAATCCCTTCACTGTCTCAGAACAGCAAGACTCGGATGTATTTCAAGTTATGTGTGTTAGCCTGTTAAAGGCAAGATAGCTGGCAATGTCCACTTAACCTTTTTGGTCTTAACTATGCCAATTTAAAAATTTTTTTTCAACTTTTTTAATTTATTTTGGGACAGAGAGAGACAGAGCATGAACGGGGGAGGGGCAGAGAGAGAGGGAGACACAGGATCAGAAACAGGCTCCAGGCTCTGAGCCATCAGCCCAGAGCCCGACGCGGGGCTCGAACTCACAGACCGCGAGATCGTGACCTGGCTGAAGTCGGACGCTTAACCGACTGCGCCACCCAGGCGCCCCTTAACTATGCCAATTTAATTAAAATCTCCTGCATTTCACAGGCAATGCTGTAGGGGAAAAATAATTAATTAATTAATTAAATAAAATCTCCTGCATTTAAAATGTGCCTTTTGCTTAATTAAAGACATTTTAGTGTGGTTTATGTGTAATATTAAATAAAGAATATTTAACATTTCTCAAAAAAAAAAAAAAGAAGAGGAAGTTAGGACACATATAAAAGGAAGACAATGTAGAGACACATAGAGAAAAGGCCATGCCAAGACAGAGAATTGGAGTGATGCACCTATCTACAAAAAAAACAAACAAACAAAAATAACCTCCTGAAAGTGACCAGAAGTTAGGAAAGAGACATGAAAAACAGTTCTTTCCCTGCACCTTCAGAGGGAGCGTGACCCAGTCAACAGGGTGGATTTCAGAGTTCTGGCCTCCAGAATGTGAGACAATATGTTTCTCTTGTTTTAAGCCACTGAGTTTGTGGTACTTTGTTCTGGCAGCCCGTGGAAACTAATACCGACCCTCAAGGAAATATGCACTATTTCGAATGATGTATAGCGGATTGCTAGCTGTTCACCAAAATGCTTCTCCCCTCTTTTGCCTACAAGTAGCCTTGTGGCCAGGCATAAGCCTGTCCCACTAGATCATCTCTGCCAGCTTCCCTTGTGGTCAGGGTGGCCACGTATCTGACTTCTCCCCGGCGGAAAGATAAGTGAGAGTGACGCTGGCCACTCCTGGGTCTGAGTTCTAAGATATCCAGCAAGACTCCTCCACTCTTGTCTCCTTTATTGCCAACTAGAACCCAGATGCGAGGGCTTCATCTGTGCAGAAGAAAAGCCTGTGATGCCACGAAGATTGCGCAGCAAAGGAGGAGAGGTCGCTGTTGCCCTGGATCACTCACCTCAAGGGAAAGCAGGCCACTCTAGTTTGTCTTTTTTTTTTTTTTTTTTTTTTTTAGGCATTTTGTCATTTTTTTAAACTTTTTTTAAAAGTTTATTTTTAGGGGCGCCTGGGTGGCGCAGTCGGTTAAGCGTCCAACTTCAGCCAGGTCACAATCTCGTGGTCCGTGAGTTCGAGCCCCGCGTCGGGCTCTGGGCTGATGGCTCGGAGCCTGGAGCCTGTTTCAGATTCTGTGTCTCCCTCTCTCTCCGTCCCTCCCCCGTTCATGCTCTGTCTCTCTCTGTCCCAAAAATAAATAAAAAACGTTGAAAAAAAAAATTTTTTTAAATAAAAAAATAAAAGTTTATTTTTATTTATTTTGAGAGAGAGATAGAGAGAAAGCAGGGGAAGGGCAGAGACAGAAGGAGACAGACTCCCAAGCAGGTTCCAAGCTGTCAGGGAAGAGAGTGATGTGGGGTTTGAACCCATGAACCGTGAGATCATGACCTGAGCCGAAAGCAAGAGTCAGATGCTTAACCGACTGAGCCACCCAGGTGCCCCTAGATTGTCTTTTACTAAAAACTTAGCTCTACCTCTAACAGGGGCACCTGGGTGGCTCAGTCGGTTGAGTGTCCGACTTCGGCTCAGGTCATGATCTCACGGTTCGTGAGTTCGAGCCCCGCGTCAGGCTCTGGGCTGATGGCTCAGAGCCTGGAGCCTGCATCCAATTCTGTGTCTCCCTCTCTCTCTGCCCCTCCCCCATTCATGCTCTGTCTCTCTCTGTCTCAAAAATAAATAAACATTAAAAAAAAATTAAAAAAAAAAAAAACTTAGCTCTACCTCTAACAGATCCATGGTCATTGAGCTGAGATGCAAGGCACTGGGATCCTGACCATATTCCCATATGGGAACTAGGAGTAGCTCATGGAACAGTGATCACCAAAATAATCTCTTTTGGTCTCTTGGGACTTTTTTTTTTTTTTTTTTTACCATGTGAGTTCACTTCTATAAAATATCCAGATTTGTTTTTTTCTCTTGGGACTTTTTACAAAGCTGAAGTCAAATTCTCAGCAACCTAAAAGGGAGAGGAAAGATAATACAACCAGTAAGGTGACTGCTTCTGAGGGCATTAGGTATCTTCAACTGAGACAATGGGAGGCTCAAGTCTTGAGATGCATGCTACGGGGCACAGACTGAAATTTCAGGGCTTTTCTGTGGCCGAGTGAAGAATCTTCCACTGAAGCCATGGGCTTGAGATGGCTGGACGCCAAATTCTGATTCGAGAAGTTGTTGGATTCAAGAAGTCATTCAGTGTTGGCTGACCACATGACTTTGCCAGGTTTCTTTTATGAAAACATGCAGGTGTCTGGAGGTCTCAGAGGACCCGGACAATCTGACCCGCTAACAGTCTTCTGTCTGCAGTGTTTCCTATGCACTTCCCTCTCCCAAAGAAGGAAGCTAACACTTTCCCTCGTATGTCTGCCTGTTGTTCTGCCGGTAACTAACTCCATCTGGAGCAAGTAAATTGTCCTCACAGAAATACTTTATATTTATTTTTTATTTGGATTTGCTTTTCCTGTGCTTTTTTTTTTTTTTTTTTTTTTTTTTTGCCTCTGCCAGCACCACAGCCCATGGGCTTACAGAAAGCTTTTCACTCTGTCATGGTATGACACATAGCATAGCCTCTTGCTAAGGAATTCACTTCACAGCAAAAGTGGCAATGGCCTAATGCCCGCAGGATTCACTGTGTGCCTAATGGGCTCTGCCCATGATCCAGGAACAGCTGGCCTTATACAGCACTAGGATGGCTCCCAGGATCCACTGGGATCCACTGCTTGCTGTCCTGTGGAAGTGATCCATGCTTTGAGCCAGTATCCCATATGTGAGACTATTTCCCTGTGTCTTTCTCTTTTCAGGACACAGAGGTGGGCAGGTACTGTTCATAGTGTCCCAGTAGCCTTTCCTATCTAATGTAGTAGAATTGATATCTGGGTGCACGGCCACCCAGAGTGATGACATCGGCCAGCCTTTTTGATCACTTTGCCTCCCCACTTTCTAGCTCTCAGTTGAATTGGCCAGAAGTCCGACACTCACTGAAGTTATTGGGTTTGGATTTTAGGGTTGTTTCTCCTCATCCTCATCCTCATCCTCTTTCTTCTTCAAAACAGTGTCCTAAATAACGACAGAAAAAGCTTGTGCACAGTGAAGGAAACAATCAACAAAACTAAAAGACAACCTACTGAATGGGAGAAGATATTTACAAGTGACATATCCAAGGGGTGCCTGGGTGGCTCAGTCAGTTAAGCATCCGACTCTTGGTTTTGGCTCAGATCATGATCTTGCAATTTGTTAGTTAGAGCCTCGCACAGGGCTCTGCACTGGCAGCTCGGAGCCTGCTTGGGATTCTCTGTCCCTCCCTCACTCTCTGTCCCTCTCCTGCTTGCATTCCTTCCCTGCCTCCAAATAAGTGAATGCACTTTTAAAAAAATGGCATATCCAATAAAGGATTAGTATCCAAAATATATAAAGAACTTATATAACTCAACACAAAAAACCAAATACAGTAAAACCTTGGATTGCAAGTAACTTGTTCTGTGATTGTTCTGCAAGACAAGCAAACATTTCTAATAAATTTTAACTTGATAAATGAGCAATGTCATTCAATACAAGTAGTATGTGATGTCAAAGGTCACATGATCACAGCTAAGCCAATATTTTTTCTTCTATCTATCTATCTACCTACCTACCTATATCTTGCTGCAGGATTGTGTGTGATTATCTCCCATACTTGGATGCTCAGTCTCAGACTGCACTGTTTGGCAGAAATCATTGATTTTTCAGAACATTGGAAGGTGCCCACAATTGGTACTAGTGTATTTTTTGCCACTTCAAAGCACCTCTGGACAGTCCTTTGCTTTTCCATAGAAGAGAAAGCTTAGGAATGCTTTGCTTCATTCCAGGTCAGGCTGCCTTTAGATATAGACCCCTTTCTCTGCTGCCTTATTACCAGTTACATTAAATACAGTCTATGACAAGAGTTCATTAATACTGTACTGAAGTCAACATCCATGTGAGTGTATATAATGGCCCCCATGCAGAAAAAGGTTGAAAAGAAAGGTAGTAAGAAGACGGAGATGACTATGGTGGAAGGTAAGAAGGAAGTCATCGAGAAGTATGAACAGGTATGCAAGTGCAAGATTTTAAAAGAAGTCTATGTTGACCATTTGCATAGTATTAAAGAAGAAAGAAGAAAGAAGGGGGCTAGATGCAGCAAAAGGAGTCATGATAATATCAAAGCAATGGCCACATGTTCTGGAAGATGTAAAAAAGTTGCCTGTGTTTTGAATAAATGAGAAGCAACTAGCAGGTAATACTGCGACCGAGAACTTTATCTGAGAGAAGGCAAAGGCCTTGTGCACTGACGTAAGTAAACTGCCAGGTACGTCAACAGAAAAAGAAGAAGACTTCAAGGCAAGCAGAGGATGGTTTGATAACTTTAAGAGAAGAGGGGGCATCCATAAGGTTTGTGGCACAGAGAGGCTGTGAGTTGGGATGCTAAGGCAGCTGAGGCGTTCACTTCTGAGTTCCAGAAGCTTATGGTTTCCGAGTGTTACCTGCCGGAACAAGTTTTTAAACGCAATGATACGGGGCTTTTTTGGAAAGAGATGCCAAAGAGGACCTACATTACAGAAGAAGAGAATGCAATGCCCGGTCACAAGCCCATGAAACACTCCCGTTTGCGCTAATGCAAGCGGGGGTTTCAAAGTCAAGTCCCTGCTCATGTATCATTCTGAGAATCCAGGAGCCTTCGGGAAATGCAAGGTGCAGAAGAGCCAGTTAAATGTTCTGTGGAAGCCCCACAGCAAGGCTTGGGTCACTCGTATCTTATTTGTTGAAAGCATCAACAAGGTTTTCGGTCCTGCAGTGAAGAAATACACTTTAGAAGAGAATCTGCCACTCAAAGCCTGGCTGGTTATGGATAATGCTCTTGTTCATCCTCCAGGCTTTGAGGACGACTTACTGGAGGAATTTGAATTCATTAATATCAAGTTCCTTCCTCCAACACTGCTCCAATCCTCCAGCCCATGGATCAGCAGGTCACTTCGAATTTTAAAAAGCTTTACACAAAAGCACTATTTCAGCGATGCTTCAGGGTGACCAAAGGAACAAACCTAACCCTCTGAGAGTTTTGGAAAAATCATTTCCACATTGTGAATTGCCTCAAGATCACGGATAAAGCCTGCTATAGGGTCACCAAGAGAACCCTCAATTCTGCTTGGAGAAAGCTGTGGCTTGATTGTGTTCTTGGACATGGCTTAGAGGGCTTGCTCATGAATAGGAGCTGCTAGTTGTCAATGAAACTGTGTCCTTGGGGAAGACCATGGAACTGGAGGTGAATATGGATGATATTGAAGAGCTGGTGGAGGAACATGGCCAGGAGTTGACCACCGACATACTGATGAGTCTGCATCTCAAGCAACATCAAGAGGTTATGGAGGAGATCTCGTCTACAGAGAAGGAGAAGAAAATGGCGGGGGAATCCCTCACTTCAAATGAGATTAGAAAGATGTGTAAAATGTGGGAAACAGTGCAAAATTTTGTAGGAAAGCACCACCCGAATAAGGCTATAGCAGTGCGAGCAATGAATCTGTTTAATGACAATGCAATGTCACATTTCCACAAGATCCTCAAAAAGAGACAAAAGCAAGTGTCAATGGATAGGTGTCTTGTTAAAGTTGCACAAAAAGAAAAAGATTCCATTGAGCCAATAGAGAGCAGTGATTCCATTGGTGACAGTGAAAGTCGTCCTACACAATAACCCTCCTCTCTCTTGTCTCCCTCACACCAGCCACGAAGGTTTTCAAAGGGAAGGGCAGGTTCATTTGTTTCTTTTTCTTTATATTTTGTGTGTTCTTTATTATTTTGTATTATGTTACAGCATTGTAACCATTTTTATGTTAATATTTTGGGGTTGTGGAACAAATCATCAGAGTTTCCATGATTTCTTATGGGGAAATTTGCTTTGATATACAATTGCTTTGAGTTACAAGCATGCTTCTGGACCAAATTATGTTTGCAAACCAAGGTTTTATTGTAATGCAATTAAAAAACGGTCAGAAGACATAAACAGACATTTCTCTAAAGAAAATATACAGATGGCCAAGAGACACATAAAAAGATGCTTAACATCACTTGCCATGAAGAAAATGCAAATCAAAAACTACAATGAGATATCACCTCATGCTTATCAAAATGGCTAACATAAAAAACACAAGAAACAGCAAGTGTTGGCAAGGATGTAAAGAAAAATAAACCCTTGTGCACTGTTGGTAGGAACGCAAACTGGTGTAACCACTCTGGAAGACAGTATGGTGGTTCCTCAAAAAATCAAAAATAGAACTACTAATGATCCAGTAATTCCACTACTGGGTATTTGCCCAAAGAATACAAAAACACTAATTCAAAAGGATAAATGCACCCTTATGTTTATTGCAGCATTATTTACAATAGTCAAATTATGGAAGCAGTTCAGGTGTCCATCGAGAGATGAATGGATAAAGAAGATGTGATATGCATATATATATATATATATATATATGGAATATTACTCAGACATAGAAAAGAATGAATCTTGCAATTTGCAACAACATGGATGGATCCAGAGGATATAATGCCAAGCGAAATGAGTCAGTCAGAGAAAGACAAATACCACAATTTCACTCATAGTGGAATTTAAGAAACAAAACAAACCAAAAAAAAAAAAAAAAAGAGGAAAAATACAAATCTAGAAACAGGCTCTTAACTGTATGGAAGAAACTGATAATTATCAGAGAGGAGGTGGGTGGAGGGATGGGTGAAACAGGCGATAGGGATTAAAGAGTACACTGAGTCATGTATGGAACTGTTGAATCCCTATATGGTACATCTGAAACTAACATAACATTGTATGTTAACTATATTGGAATTAATATTTAAAAATTAATACAATTTTTAAAAATAATAAAAAGAAAATTAAAAAAACAAACAAAAAAGAAATGGTATCCTAGATAAACTACAGTTTCAAAGAGCTTTTCTTTTTTTTTTTTAATTTTTTTTTAACGTTTATTTATTTTTGAGACAGAGAGAGAGCATGAACGGGGGAGGGTCAGAGAGAGGGAGACACAGAATCTGAAACAGGCTCCAGGCTTTGAGCTGTCAGCGCAAAGCCCGACGCGGGGCTCAAACTCACAGACCGTGAGATCATGACCTGAGCCGAAGTCGGCCGCTTAACCGACTGAGCCACCCAGGCGCCCCTCAAAGAGATTTTCTTACCGGTGTTCTCAGTTGAGGTATTTGCTTCTGGACTGGCTTGAATCTCTGCTACCTTCAGCCAGTTATTGTTTGAAGTGTAAGGGCCCCTGGTAGATAACATCAACCTAAGACCCTCACAAATTATCTTGAAGATAGACAAGAAGAAAAAAAAAATACCCGAAGTCTCCTGCTCTCCTCCCAATGATGTTTTCCATGGAAGGAATGTAATTATATTGCTGATTATACTCTATCACCTTTAGAGCGTGCTGCAGCTTTACGGAACACTGTCATATCCAGCTCTTACTTGCTCTTCTGAACACTGTGATGTAAAGGAAAGAGGGCATGTCTGAGAGAGCGGGATGGAATCCCTACTCAGTGGCTCTGAACCTGCCAATCGATCATGTGTTAAAGGAGGGGTACAGTGATGTTTACCTTTTGCTTTTAATGTTAAGATTCTGATTATTCTGCATATAGTAAGTGCTCATGAAATCTGGTGAGTGATGCTGTGAAGTTTGCAGGGGAGGGACCATGAGCCCTGATTTACAAGTGAGGAAAATGAAATTCATTTATGAGGACAAGAGCTGTCTAAGGTCACAGAGAGGGAGTAAGATCTTCAAAATCTAAATCCAAATCCAAATCCATTGCTTTTTCTATCACCTTAACCCAGAATAACAGAATTCGGAATAACAGAATTTTCTCAGATTTTAATAATAACAGTCTTGTTGGTAAAGTAGCTTTCATTTATTGAACATTTAACATGTATCAGACACTAGACTAAGCAGTTTCTATGAATGAACCCATTTTACAGATGGAAGAGCCTGGGATTCAACGTGGTGAAGTAACTTGCCCAAAGACAAATACAAGGGAAGAACCTGCCTGGGTTTTAAAGGAAAACTTGGTTCTTTTGGAATCCAAAACCTATGCTCTTTCCCCCCAAATTATAACTTCCTCAATCAAAAAAAATATCCTGGGAATCTGTTGCTAATTGTCTAAGTTCAAAGTTATAATCCAAATGTTTTCATCTTATTAGGCAAGCTCTGAGTGCAGTCAGCTAAAGATTCAGCTGGTTTGGGGGTCTACATGTCTTGATAAGGTCCCTTCTGCACTACAGGAAAGGCTGGCCTATCAGCTTAATACTTTCCTAGAAATTTGGAATTTAAAGTCCTGAGCTTGATTAGTATCTCACAAATACCACGAGGCAGCAAGCCATTTTACTTCTCTGGGCCTCCTTTTTCTGCTATTTAGAATAAAGGTAAAAGTAAACCTAGAATATCTTGTTGTGCCAGAGAGCAAAGAAGTGCTCAAAGCTACTGGAGACGCATTAAAGCACACAAAACCTGGCTTAAAGCATCTCCCGCTGGTCAAATCTGGGACAAGTTGAACATCAAAATGAACAATGGTGATAAAGGATCGCTATACATTAAATTAAAAAATAATCCAGTGTTCACTTCAGCATCACATCTACTAAAATTGGATGATACAGGGAAGATTAGATGGCCCTTCACAAGGATAACATGCAAATTCAGAAAGCATTCCATAAAAGAAAAAGGTAATCCATGAGTGCATAACTACACTCCAATCAAAAAAAAAAAAAAAAAAAGGAAGGAAAAAAGAAGAATGGAGAGAGAGCTCTGCTACAGAGAAGACTGTCAGCTAATAAATGTAAAAGAAATTAGAAAATCATCATTTTGCAATCACCATAGTAATAATCGATTCAGGTAAGATCATTCATGGATGTGAAAAACATTGGTGAAAAATTGTTGGGGAACAAAATACTCATACAGTCTTAAAGTATCTCCCCAGAAATCACTTATTAATTACAAAGAGAAAATGTACCTTTACAGTGAAGACATCTGGTGGACACCACCCTAACCAAGTTGTATAAGAAAAACTCAGCTCAGTCCGGTGTGTCCCCTTTTTGACACACACAACACTTCACTTCTGACACTTCAAATGTGTGGTTGAGGCAGGAGTGGGGTGGTCCACACCAGAAATTCTCTGTAACACCTGTTGGGTATCCTATGATTTAACTCAACTCTAACACTATCTATCTGGAGATAGATCAGATCCCAGATTAAGGGCCCAGTCCCACAAGACTGCTCCCACCCTACTTTGATGCCAATCATAAGCAGTAGGTCCCCAGGTTACCCACAACTTCTGTCCAATTTGGCAACAAATTAAAAGCTCCCATAACCCCATCCTCAGTGTCAATTAATTTGCTAGAGCTTCTCACAGAACTCAGGGAAACACTTGTGTTAACCAGTTTATGACAAGCTACGATGAAGGATATGGAACAGCCAAATGAACATCCATAGGGTGAGCTCTGGGAGGGGTCCTGAGCACAGGAACTCCTGTCGCCATGGAGTTGGGATATGTCATCCTCCATGTGTGGATGTGTTGGAAAACCTGGAGGCACTCTGAACCCCATACTCTGGGGACTTCTGTAGAAGCTTCATCACCTAGGCATGGTTGATCATTAACTCCATTTCCGACCCTTCTCTCTTCTCAAGAGGGAGTGAGAGGCAGGGCTGAAAGCTCAAAACATCTAATCATGGCTTTGTCTTTCAGGTGACCAGCCCTCATCCAAGAGCCATCCAGGAGCCCACCATTAGAGCAAAAGACACTCCTATCACCCTAGGAAAATCACAAGAGTTTCAGGAGCTCAGTGTCAGGACCTGGGGTGAAAGACCAAATACTAGAACAAAACACGATCCTAGTGCTCCAATAACTTAGGAAATTACAAGGGGAGGCAAACCATAACAGACTCTTAAATACAGAGAACCAATGGAGGGTTGCTGGAAAGGTGTTGGGTGGGGGGGATGGGTTAAATGGGCAAGGGGCATTAACGAGGGCACTTGTTGGGATGAGCACTGGGTGTTATATGTAAGTGATGAATCACTAAATTCTACTCCCGAAACCATCACCATACTATATGTTAACTAACTTGGATTTAAATAAATTTTTTTAGAAAAAGGACATTACAGGGGCGCCTGGGTGGCGCAGTCGGTTAAGCGTCCGACTTCAGCCAGGTCACGATCTCGCGGTCCGTGAGTTCGAGCCCTGCGTCGGGCTCTGGGCTGATGGCTCAGAGCCTGGAGCCTGTTTCCGATTCTGTGTCTCCCTCTCTCTCTGCCCCTCCCCCGTTCATGCTCTGTCTCTCTCTGTCCCAAAAATAAATAAATGTTGGAAAAAAAGAAAGAAAAAGGACATTACAAGGGGTTCAGGAGCCCTGTTCCAGGAACCAAGGGCAGAGACCAATATCTATTTTCTACGATCTCACACAAGTGATCAAGTTCAGCATCACTACCAACGGCACACATGACAACATGTGCCTTCTGATGCGATGCCCTAGGAAAACATGGCATCATCTGAATAGCATTTTTGCCCAAAGATGTATAACTTGATCAAATAATGAGGCGATACTAGACGAGCCTAAATTGCGGGACATTTTCTAAAACAACTGTCCTAGACTCTTCAGAAATGGCAAACACATGAAAGACCACCTGCCCCCCTGCCAGAAGTGGGGAGAATTGTTCCAGGTTAATGGAGACTAAAGAGACATCGCAATTAAATGCTTTCTATACTTCTAGATGAAAACTAAAAAGCTATAAAGGATGTAATCAGGCCGACTGGAGAAATTCAAACATGGACTATTTTTAGGTATTATCAATCTTGTATTTGTTGAGTGTGACAGTGACATCATAATGGTGGAGAGAAGTGTTTTTGTTCGTAGGAGACACATGCTGAAGATTTCAGGAGTGAAGAGTTTTCACATCAGTAGCTTTTAAATGGTTCAGGGGAAAAGTGAGTGTGTGTGTGTGTGTGTGTGTGTGTGTGTGTGTGTGTGTGTGTGTACATGCACACAGGGATAAAGCAGCTATGGGAAAATTGGTGAACCTACACGAAGTGGGGGTTTACTGTACAGTTCTCCCAACTTCTCTGTTTATCTGAATTTCTTAAAATATAAAGCTGAGGGGAAAATGGAGACAAAATAGTGACAGTCCCTAAAAAGCTATTTGATGAGATAACATTAATTATGGGCCTGGCACACAGTAGATGTTCAATAAAACACAGCTAGTATTGGGGGGTAATAGTTACCTAGAACAAACAACCAAATCTTTGCAAAGCATCGCTTTTTATCCATTCAACAAACGTACACTCAGCAGCACCTCATATGTGCAAAGTCTGTGCTAGGAGCTGCGGACAGAGGGAGGAAAAAGACACATTCTTTTCTGATGGGGAGCTTATAAGACAATGGAGGAAGACAGAAGAGCAGGTGACTACAACATTTGTCCAGAGAGGACAAGTGAGGCTCGGTGAAGGAGTGACTGATCGATTCAGGTTAAGAGCAAGTAGTTGGCGCCAGTGGTCTATGCAATGGTACAGTAGCCAACAGGTTGCACCTGAGTTTCTAGGGGCACCAACCATCGCCCAGATGGACCAGCTTACCTAAGTATTGAGTTCCTGGTCATAGAATGTCCAGACCAATACAGGGATGAACTTCTGTCTGGAATGCGAGAATCAAAATTCTCCAGCTGGGAATGCCCTACCCAAACTCCAGTCACATTGGCCTTCCTTTGGTTTCTCCAGGTAACCCGGGTCCACCTTGCTCAGGGCGTTTTAGGGCTCTCCTCACTCTAACTGATGCTGCTTCCCCTGTGCCTCAGATCCCTTCCTCAGAGGCCTTTCCTCAGCTTTCTCAAGGCTCCTGCTGCATTCTGGGTTTCTTTTCCTCATAGCTCTGCTTCAGTTGTAAATAATTCATTTTTGCAAAAGTATCTGTTCTGTGTCCAACATCATTAGACTATAAACTCCAAGAGACCAAGAACTGCCTCTCTCACATTCACACTGGTCTCCCTAGCACCTGCACAGTGCCCAGCATGCGTAGTATGAAATAGACATTGTTGAATGAATGAGGAGTCTGGGAAATCCCTGTGGGTTCTCAGAGAAGAGAATGGAAAGGGAACACACATTTTTTTAACTGTCTAATAAATGCCAGGCTCTGTGCCAGGCAGTCCACATCCATCATCTTATTGATTCCTCAAAGATACTGTGAGATGTGGGTATCACCACCCCCATTTTACAAATGAGGAGATGAGGATTTGGATGCTACATATCTTGCCAAAGGACTGGCAAATGCCAGCAAAGCCAGGATTCAAACCTAGCGTGGTTATTTTCAAAGACACCCCCATAGTCCCCTTCATACCTGCACCCTTGTGGAGGAAGCCAAGATGGCGAAACAGCATGGAAGTTTTCTGTGTGTCTCACGTCCATGAAATACAGCCAGACCAACACTAACCAATCCTGCACACCTAGAAAATTGATCTGAGTATTAATACAACAACCTGCACAACCTGAACCACAGAACTCAGCAGGTACATGGCGTGGAGAGGTGATCTTGGGGAGAGAGAAGCCGTGGAGGGCAGGGTGGTGCTTTTGCATGTGGAGAGAGGACAGAGATGGTGGGGAGAACACGGGAAAAGCACCCCTCCCCAAAAGCAGCTGGAGAGAAAGTGGAAAATTGGAAACAGCCGCAGGGACTGAACTTAAAAGGGAGAAAGGAGAAAGGAGAGGGTTTAAATTCCATGAAGACTGTAAACAGGGGGAGTGCAGAGTCTGCAACTCCACAGCTCGATACCTGGCAGTGCTCTGGTGGCAAGGGCGAATCCCCAGAAGCAGAGTGGGGTCCGGGAGGTTCTTGGGCCACATGGGGAGAAGCACCTCCACTGCTGGAAGGACATTTGGTAGAGACTGTTGAGGCCACCTGGGCCCAGCAGACCCCAGAGAAAGGCCACATTCGCTGGTGCTGGAAAAAGGTCGTTAAGAGTGAAGCCTGGTGCCAGATGTGTGTTGTGATTTTCCATAATCCCTGAAATCCTGCTGTTACACTATCTAGCGAACTTTTTCTTGGGTGGGCTGGTACCCAGCCGCAGTCTCTGGGCTTTGACAGCAGCATGGTCCCACAAACGTTCCTGGGTGCAGCCGGCACCCAGCCATTGCTCAGTGAGACCCTCCCCTAGAGGGGCGAATGGGTCAAAGCCACAATCCCTTAGAAGTAAGGGGCTGCAGAAAACAGCTACATCTGAGACAAAACTCAGGAGAGAGGTACTACCTGGGGCTTGGTCACGGACAGTGTAAAAAGCTGGGAGTGGACGAAAACTGAAGACAAAGGACAGATGTGCAATTGCTGATCAGGGAGAACAGAGTTCCGATACTAGAGACTGAGTAGCTGGGTGATGCCATTTTCAACACTCCCGCGCACGCTCGTAGGCACCTACAAGCGCCACAACAATCCACCCCAGTAGGCTAGCAGCGCCATCTAGTGGAGAATGAAGCTGTTACACTAAGCCCCGCCCAACTGGGCCAACCTCGCTGTTCAACAGAAGTCTCACTGCCTGGTTAGTTTATGGACTATAAAGCACTTCATAGTCTGACTTCTAGGGGAAAACGAAGTAATTTCGGTCATATGTCAGTCTGTTAGGTCCATCTATTTAATTTTCTTTTTTCTTTCTTTCTCCTTTTCATTTATTTTCTTTTTCTTGAATACAGAAAGAGAAAAAATTCATTTTTATTTTCAATTTTTATTAAAAATATTTTTAATTTTTGTACTTTTTTTTACTTTTGTGTAAATTTTTTCAAATTCTATTTTACTTCCATCATTTCATTTTAGTCTACTTCAGTGTATTCATTTTCTCAAATTTTCAAACAATTTCCTTTTTTTTTCTTCTTTCCCCTTTTTTCTCTAATCTATCAAGCACTTTCAATGCCCATACCAAAACACACTTAGGATCTAGCATCATTTATTCAATTTTGTGTGTGTGTTTAATTTTTTAATTTTAATATTTTTTAACTTTAAGTTTAAAAAATTTTTTTCTACCTCATTAAATCCTTTTCTCCCTTCAAAATGACGAAACGAAGGAATTCACCCCAAAAGAAAGAGCAAGAAGAAACGACAGCCAGGGACTTAACCAACACAGATACAATCAAGATGTCTGAACCAGAATTTAGAATCACAATAATAAGAATACTAGCTGGAGTTGAAAATAGATTAGAATCCCTTTCTGCGAAGATACAAGAAGTAAAAACTAGTTAGGATGAAATTAAAAATGCCATAACTGAGCTGCAATCATGAATGGATGCCACAGTAGCAAGGATGGATGAGGCAGAACAAAGAATCAGTGATATAGAGAACAAATTATGGAGAATAATGAAGCAGAAAAAAGAGGGAGATTAAGGCAAAAGAGCATGATTTAAGAATTAGAGAAGTCAGTGGCTCATTAAAAAGGAACAACATCAGACTCATAGGGGTCCCAGAGGAGGAAGAGAGAGAAATAGGGGTAGAAGGGTTATGTGAGCAAATCATAGTGGAAAACTTTCCTAACGTGGGGAAAGACACAGACATCAAAATCCAGGAATCACAGAGGACTCCCATTAGATTCATACATGCACCCCTGTCTGACGCTTTTGCACAGATTTTGGCCCCATCACTGGAAACCAGAAAGATCACGATAACAGTCCTAACAACCGTGCCTACATTGGGGAAAATTGCCTTTGTGCAAAGCATGTTCACAGGCGTTATCCTTTTCAGTCTTATCATTGGTCTAACAATTGGTATGTGCCTAAGTAATTTCTGATGTGTGTTTTTTGTTTTAACAAGTGGGATCTTGTGCACAGTATCCTTTTGTCTTTCAAACTCATTTGTGGAGGTTTTGCCACATGTTTTAAGGCATTTAGTAGTCAAATTTGTTAAACCTTTATGATTTGTTTTATAAATCATAGAACTGATTTACTCATATTTTTCCTAAAGTCTACTTATTTATTGATTTTATCTTAAAAAAATTTTTTTTAAACATTTAAGTGTTTGGTCCATTGGTGATAAGGTAGTAAATTCAGTTTTCTCTTTTTCACATGGCCTAGCTAATTATATCACCTCCATTGATGGACTAATCCAAAGGGCTTACTTCTGATGGGTCCCCGTTACTCCCTCTGGTATTCAGACTAAAAACAACACTGGTGTCAGAGAGGCTCAAAAGAAAGGCTCTATTTATTTCTGAAAGAATTCAGAACACTCTGAGGAGAGCCCCAGTTCTGCCCCTAACTCACAGGATGGCCTTGCACAGTTCCTTTCCCCACTGGGCACCTTGCTCAGTTTAAATATCTGCCCTACAGGGCAAAGAGAGAGGGTACAAAGTAATCTCTGGCATTGACAATTATTCATCTAAAAGAGTCCTGAAAAATTCTTGCCTTAAGAAGAAGTGTTAATTAAAATAACACCAAGAAATCTTTTTTTTTCTTTTTTTTTTTGTAATCTATCAGGCAAACACTGAAAAGATTGATGTACTTACTCATTGTTGGCAAAGATGTGGGAAAATAAACTCTGCTAAGCTGGCTGCTAATGGGAGTGTAAATTGATTCCGCTTTTTGGAGGAGGGCATGTTGGCCACATTTATTGAGGGTAAAATGCACACGTCCTTGAACCCAGCTAGTCCACTTCGAGGAATTCTGAAAAGTAGAGGATGACATAAAGATATTTTCTGAAACGTTCATCATTGAAAAAAAAAGAAAACTGGAAACAACCCAAATATGCATCAATCAAAAGTTGGATAAATGATGATATAATGTCATAGTTAGGGGTGTTAAAAAGAAAACCACACGTCTAAAAGAGAGTCAGTTACACTAGGCCATGTCACCAAACTGGGGCTCAGTAGCTAACCGAATTGCAGTCTCAACCTCCCCCAGAGATAGTTTTCAGAGGTCAGTTAGCAATATGCTCAGCACCAATAAGTTGATCTGTCACATGGGCCCTCTCCAGTCCCCAAAGGGAGATGAGATAATCCACCCATTAAGACCCTTTTGTCCCCCAAAGGAAGGTGACCTCACCCAAAATAATCCTTTCTCCTGTTATGATTTCCTTGCCCTGTCTTTAAAAACCTTTCCCTTTTGGGGTGCCTGGGTGGATCAGTCAGTTGAGCGTCCGACTTTGGTTCAGGTCATGATCCCACAGTTTGTGGGTTCTAGCCCCGTGTTGGGCTCTGTGCTGACAGTGTGGAGCCTGCTTCAGGTTCTCTGGCTCCCTCTCTCTCTGCCCATCCCCTGTTTGTACACTCTTTCAAAAATAAACATTAAAAAATAATCATCATCAAATAAAAAGCTGTCCCTTTCTGTAGCCCTTTGAGCTGCCCTCTACTTGCTAGATGGGATGCTGCCCAATTCACAAATCGATTCATAAAGCTAATTAGATCTTTAAAATTAACTTGAACTTTTGTTCTTTAACAGGGGGTTGAATTCTGGCTTCCCCACTTCCTAGCTATGTGACATCGTGCAAGTTACTTAACCTCTCTGTATCTTTCTCATTAGTAAAAATGGAGTGACGATGGAGTCTACCTCACAGTCTTCTTGTGAGGATTAAATAAGGTAATACTCATATCTCTGTGCCTGGCACATAGTAAGCACCCCCAAAATATGAGCTATTATAACCATAATATACATTTGGGTGAACATTTGGAAGTTTACTGAGTGTCCTTTCAATGGAATATTGGATGCTATACTTGATTCTACAGGGGTCTAAGTCTTTCACTGTCTTTGACTAGGCTATTTCACAACCCTGCAAATTTCAGAAAAGTTACGGTAATGCGAACTATTCTTGCCCACAGAAATGCAAATTTATCTTGGCCTGAAAATGTACAATTTTAAGAGATGATTTCAAACACCACTTTATTGCTCTAAAGATAATAACTGACTCTGCATCTATTGGCAAATTTATGTATAGATCTAGATATAGATAGATCTGATTCTCCTTTGAACTGGCTTTAGTTTATTATTGGTTCTTTCATTAATTACTGTTAAATACAATCTTTGACAGGGGCACCTGGCTGGCTCAATCAGTAGAGCATGCAATGCTTGATCTCAGAGTTTTAAGTTCGAGGCCCATGTTCGATGTAGAGATTACTTAAAAATAAAATCTTAAAAAAAATTACAATCTTTGACAAGTGTTCATTTTATGTTTGTAAGCGAGTCACGATATTGACTTTTTAAAAATTGTAACAGTGTTTCTAGTATGATCCTATCTTCACTATAGAGATACATATCTTTATATTCCTTAGAGAAAGCCAAGAAGGATGAACATAAAAATGTTTATGAAGACTATCTCAGGCGGGTGCCTGGCTGGCTGTCAGTGGAGCGTGTGACTCTTGATCTCAGGGGTTGTAAGTTCGAGCTCCCCATTGGATATAGAGATTACTTAAAAATAAAATCTTGAAAAAAAAAGAATATCTTGAGCAGGGGTAGGTAAATAATACAGTAAAACCTTGGTTCACGAGCATAAATTGTTCCGGAAACATGCTTATAAGCCAAAGCACTTGAATATCAAAACAAATTTCCCCAGAAGAAATCATGGAAACTCAGATGATTTGTTCCACAACCCAAAAATATTCATACAAAAATTATCGCAATACTGTAATATAATAAAGAAAATACAAAATATAAAGAAAAATAAATAAATTAACCTGCACTGCCCTTTGAAAACCTTCGTGGCTGGTGTGAGGGAGACAAGAGAGAGGAGGGTTATTGTGTAGGATGACTTTCACTGTCACCAATGGAATCACTGCTCTCTATTGGCTCAATGGAATCTTCTTCTGTTCGTGCAACTTTAACAAGGAACCTATTCAATGACTTAGAATGAAGCAAAGCATTCCTAAGCTTATCCTTCTATGGAAAAGCAAAGGACCGTCCATAGGTGCTCTGAAGTTACAAAAAATACACTAGTGCCAGTTGTGGGCACCCCTTCCAACGTTCTGAAAAATCACTGATTTCTGCCAAACACCATAGCCTGAGACCGAGCATCTGAGCATGGGAGACATCACCCACAATCTCGCAGCAAGAGAGAGAAGAGAGAGAAGAACTATTGGCTCAGCTGTGATCATGTGACATTCAGTGCCACATACTACCTCTTTGTACTACTTGTATTGCAAGACATCGCTTGTTTATTAAGTTAAAATTTATTAGAAATGTTTGCCCGTCTTGCGGAACACTCGCAGAACAAGTTACTTGCAATCCAAGGTTTTACTCTATTTCAGTTGACTTTGACTCTCTTCTTTGTACATTTCTATACTGTCCAAAAATTTTCATGCTGAACATCTGTTTTATGACAAGTTAAAACAAAACAAAACAAAAACATTCTCCTTTTTTTAATTACATAGTTTTCATTTTTTTTAAATAACATAGTTTTCTTTTTTTTTTTTTTAATGTTTATTTATTTTTGAGAGGGAGAGAGAGACAGAGCTCAAGAGGGGAAGGGCCAGAGAGAGAGGGGGACACAGAATCGGAAGCAGGCCCCAGGCTCCAAGCTGTCAGCACAGAGCCCAACGTGGGGCTCTAACTCATAAACCGTGAGATCATGACCCGAGCCGAAATCGGATGTTTAACCGACTGAGCCACCCAGGCGCCCCAAAAACATTCTCCTTTTTAAAAGACATAACAGAAAACTCTCCTGCTGGAACCAGTCATTTGGGATGGGATGAGAGAGAGTTAAAAGAGGTCAAGTGTGAGCAGCTTCCTCACTCTCTAGGGCTCTGTGTTTGGTTATTTAGGTAAGGAAACCCCTTGGGAAGTGGGGAGCCCAGTTTAATTACCAGCAGACCTGTTTTTCCTGACATAGGGCACTCAGGCCCAGAACAATCTCAAGGGGCAAAGCCTCAAAGTCTTCTTAGTGACTGGGCTGGGGGTGGTCAAGTCTGAGGCTTGGACTTCAGTGCTGGCTCTTTCAGCCTCTTTGATCTTGAGCTGGTCAATTAATTCAGGCTCCAGCCACAGAAAGTCAGCCCTGGAGGAGACTCTGATCCCTTCCTACTACTGAAATGAAAACAAGCCTGGAGAGGGGAAGGAAACAGCAGAGGTCACAGAGCAAATTAGGAGTCACTCTAGCACTAGAACCCCAGAATCCCAAGTTCTGGCCCAATGAGCTTCTACTCACTATAGTGGGTTTACTGTGAGGGGCCTCCAATGCCAAGCCAAGAAGACTAGCCGAAGAGAAGCAGGCACGTTGAACAGAACAAGCCAGGGCCAAGATCAGGGCTGTGCTTTAGGAAAAGTCTTCTCACAGAATGGGGCAGGGGATGGGGGTGGGGGGGGGGGAGGGAGCTGTTAGCACACCCCTCCCCCACCTGGTGGCTGGGCCGGGAAAGGGAGGCTACTCTTGTGATTGAACTCTTTACAGACCTTTAATAAATTGCCATTGCAAAGCTGCCTGCCATTTTAATTACACTGGAAGAGAAAACGGACTGCACTTTTTTTGTTTGAGGAAAAACAGTGCTGGGGACTCTTGTTACATGAAGAGAGATGGAGATCTCCCTTGAAATGGAGCCCTGTGGGACAATAAGGCGGCATAAAGGAAAGGCTGAGCTCCTGGTGGGTCTGGAATTGGCTCTTCTTGGGGCTGGAGCTCGGCTGGGTCAAGGGGCCTCTCCTTGTGGTTCCTGCCAGGAACTGGGGAGAGAGGCGCCATCCCCCTTCCCTTCCCGGGGACTGAGGAGGCCAGGCCAGGCCAGGCCATGGATTTGGCATCCGGTCTTAAGTTCCTCATTGTTATGTGCAGTGTCCCCTAGCCTTGAGGCCCCAAATTGCACAATTTTGCCATTTCAATGGACTACCTACATTACTGTTCACTTAATATTTTTCTGTAAGTCTACTCACTTTCAATAATAAAGACATTTATGAGGTTACATCAATGGGAAATCATCATTTCCATAAAAATAAATACAAGGAAAACAAAACAGTGTGATTAAACTCTAGCTAGATACTGTTGCCTGCTCTCTTGTTAGAAAGGGAGACTAGCACGTGTTAGAGAACTTTTACAAGGATATTAGATACTCCAGGAGGCTTTCCTGATTTATTCAGAGAAAATGGAAGATAATGGAAAATAGAATGACTATCGCACAATGTGGTTCAGTGACTTAATGCCTTTGTGTGAAGCAGCTCCAATGAGATGTGGTTCCTCCCCTATAAGCCAGACTTTGGACGGGGCCCTGCTCTCCCACCAACTAGCTGAGTGACTTTGGGAAAGTCCCTCACCCTCTCTGAACGCCTGATTCCTTACCTGTGAAAGGGAAATGCTGGCAGAAGTGAATCCAGAGGCTTCTCTGAGAGATAATAATGGTGATAATAATGAGGATGATAGTGATGCTATCAGGAAGGCATTGGTAAAATTCCTTAAGCTAAACCTTGCAGTGTTAGGTATGCTCTTTGGGGAACTGAGTTAGTAGTCTGGGTCTCTGAGCAAAAGAAGAGCGGAGAGAACAGCTGCAGACAGGCCAGCAGACGAGCTGCCTGGTCAACAGAAATTAGCAACCTACTAGGATGGATTTGTGGAAAATTAAAGCGTTCCCTGGGTTGGAAGAAATGTCAAGGAAGTAAAACTGAATAAGGATACTGGACCTCTGATGGTCATGCAGGACAGGTGTTTGGACAATACTGGCTGAGTATTAAAGTGAAGGATAACTGGTGCACCTGGATGGCTCAGTTGGTTGAGCGTCCGACTCTTGATCTTAGCTTGGGTCTTGATCTCGGGGTTGTGAGTTCAGGCCCCATGTTGGGCCCCACACTGGGCTCCACGTTGGGCGTGAAGCCTACTTAAAAAAATAAACAAATAAAAACAAAAATAAATAAGGTGAAGGATAACTACTAATAGCCAAACAACGAGGAGATGAGTATTACAGTTATTGTCCTCCACTTTACACACAAGGAAAATGAGACTATAATATTAGGTGACTGCCAGAAAATTCATAGCAAAATTATACTCCATGCTTTCATTCTTTTCAATATTTCAAAAAATGCCTGAACATGCTTAAGCCCTGGGGCAGGGCAGCAATGGGATAGATACATACGAAGAAGGAGAAGGAGAAGGAGAAGGAGGAGGAGGAGGAGGAGGAGGAGGAGGAGAAAAAAGAGGAGAAGGAGAAGAAGAAGAAGAAGAAGAAGAAGAAGAAGAAGAAGAAGAAGAAGAAGGAGGAGGAGAAGAAAAGGAGATTTGCAAAAACAAAATGGACAATATGATCTTGTTTACGTAAAAGAAAAAAACAGCAAAGTTATATCTTCGTGTATATGCATCCATACGTACAGAGGCTTAGAAATAGATCTGATAGCAGTGTTAATGATTGGGTGGAGTCAGGTAGGGAAACAGGGGACTTTAGCTTTACCTGTATTGTTTGAGGTAGTAGTAATAATAATAATAATAATAATAATAAGTTTCTATATTATTTGGCTTATTAAAAAATTAAAAATGACGGTCATGAGCTGAATTGTGTTCCATCCCCAAATCATATGATGATAGCCCTAACGTCAGTACCTGAGAATGTGGCTGTATCTGGAGATAAGGTTTTTAAGAGGTAATGAAGCCAACATGAGGTCATCAGGATGGGCCCTAATCAAACACGACTAGCCTCCTTATAGGCAGAGGAAATTTGGGACCCAGAGACACACACAGGGAAGACCACGTGAAGACACAGGGAGAAGACGGCCATCAGCAAGCTGAGGAGTGAGGCCTCAGAAGAAACCAACCCCCAGACATCTTGGACTTTCAGCCTCCAGAATTGTGAGAAAATAAATTTCTGTTGTTTAAGCCACCCAATCTGTGATATTTGTTATGGCATCTGTAAATGAAAAAAAAAAAAATCAATAACACTTGTTCAGGATGGTAAGGAAGCCTTTATTCTGGACTAGTGTTAGGTATAGGGGCTGTGATGGGATTTTACAATGGGGGAGAGAGATGGGCTCAACTCCAAGCACACCACGGGCTAGTAGGAATTTGTAGCCAGGGAGTAGCGTGGGGTCAGGGGATGGAAATTTACTAAGAGGAAACAACAGGGATTAGGGGGGCTACTGGCTATATCGACCTAACAGGATTTTAATTGAAGACAGGCCCAGTGTTGAGACATCACTCGATGGATGGTGGAGGATGAGGAACCTGATTGGACGGTGAGGGTGATCAGGTATCAAGAGTTGGGGGTTCTTGCTAAAATGACTTAGTAGGGTTCTTACTAAAACTGGATTTTATAGCAAAATGCACAGATGGGTCTAAGAGAAGGTCCAGGAGGGTGACCAAAGTTAACTCAAGCAAAGAATTTTTGTCACAGTCCCAGCAAATTAATACAATGACCAAAGTAAGTTCCTGACTTCCAGGCGTTCTAGCCTTGTGGGAGAAGCAGCTAATGGTAGAACCTCACTATGATACTGGGAAAACTGGGGGATGTACTGCAAATGCACAAATGAGGTACTGCAAATACATGGACCTGGGGGTCGGGGGACAGAATTGAGTCTGGCAGGTTTCACAGAGGAAGTGGCTTTTGAGCTGGGCCTTGAATGATGTGTAGCAGAAGGAACTTGGGGGTATGTTGGTGGTTGGAGGGGGGATGGGAAAGATGGGGACTATTTCTGGAGGAAACACGTAAGTAAAGGTCTGGCAGTGAAGATCTGTCCTGGGTCAGGTTAAGACGGGGGAGCCACACCTGAGCACAGGCTTTATAAGAGGACTGGGGAGATGTAGCTGAAAGTGTTCTTTGGAAGGGGCCATTTGTCGGCTATTGGCCATCATGGAGGGAGTAACAGCATCATATTTGCTTTGTGGGAAGACCACCCTGACAGTCCATGAACCGGGGGTTGAAAAGTGACGGTCCGAGCACCTTTCAGATCCACAGAAATGCTTTGTTTAACACACCTCGTTTTTTTTTTTTTAATTAATTAACTGTTTTAACAGTTCACAAATTTTAACTACTTGATTTAAATAATTTAATCAATAATTTATTAACAGAATTTGAATTTATATAATATTTATAATAAATAACATTAATTTATACAGACCAAGAAAATAAAATTAATTGTAATTATGTTAACTTATACATAAATTATAAATATTATTAATAAATTGGAAGAACTCGTAAAATTTCAGAGTTTTTTGCAAATCTTTTAATGGGCATTATGGCTTGAATTGTGTCCCACATCAGGTATGTTGAAATAGTCCTAACCCTTAGTACCTGTGAATTTGACCTAATTTGGAAATAGAGTCTTCGCAGATGCAATTAAGATGAGGTCATGCTGGGGGCGCCTGGGTGGCACAGTCGGTTAAGCGTCCGACTTCAGCCAGGTCACGATCTCGCGGTCCGTGAGTTCGAGCCCCGCGTCAGGCTCTGGGGTGATGGCTCAGAGCCTGGAGCCTGTTTCTGATTCTGTGTCTCCCTCTCTCTCTGCCCCTCCCCCATTCATGCTCTGTCTCTCTCTATCCCAAAAATAAATAAACGTTGAAAAGAAAAAATTTTAAAAGATGAGGTCATGCTGGAGCAAGAGAGGCCCTTCATCCAATATGAACTGTGTCCTTATAAGCAGAGACAAGGGACACAGAAACACCAGCGGAAAAATGCCATGTGGCTGATGACAGAAGCAGAGATCGGAAAAATGTACCTTGAAGCCAAGCAAGAGCAAGGATTGACAGCCACCATCAGAAGCTAAAAGAGGCAAGGAAAGATTCAACCACTTAATCCTCCTCACAACATTATATAAAAACCTCACGCTACAGATGAGAACACTGAGGCTCAGAAAGGTTACATGGCTTAGATGATAAGAACTGACACTGCCCCATTGCCTACTAGGTGCCAGGCACTGAGCTGAGCACTTAATGTGTGAGCTCACTGAATCCTCACAATACCTTTGAGGTAGGTATTATCATTATCCCCAATTATTTCCCCTCTTCCCTGCTGTGATGAGGAAAGTGAGGTACCAAAGGGCCAGTAACTTGCTCAAGTTAGTCACCACTGAAGCTGGATGATGGATGTAGCACTCCACTCCATGCTTCTGTCTGGATCCACAGCCCTTGCTCTACAAAGGCGCAGACTTGTTAGTTAAGGGGTTGTTTACCTTTCATTCATTTGTTCATTGATGAATGCTCTAATGCTTGATGTGTTTTTGAAGGGGGCAGCTGGGTATAGCACGGAAAGCATAGGCTCAAGTGTTCAGAGTCTTGGGTTCTGGTCTAGCCTGGGCCTCAGTTTCCCCATATGTGAAATGTGGGGATTCTACTGGCCAATCTTGAAGGTCCCTTCTTGCACCAAGAGTCTATATTTCGGTGATTCCCCAGCCTTGGGAAGAAGTTACCGATCACTAATACAATAGCTCAGGATGCTAACTCATTGGCCAACGTCTCCACAAATGACAGACAAAGCCAGGATTTTAATCCAAGTGCACTTGACTCTCAAAGCTTCTGCACTTCCTCCTGAGTTCGGAAAAGAGAGGAACTAAAACAGAGGCCCAAGGACATACAACTGCCAAACCAGATCTGTGCAACACAACTGGGACCACTGACCAAAGCCCAGGAGTTCTGACTGGGGAGCTGGCCTGGCATGGGCCTGTTACACCCTCTTGTGGAGCATGTCTGAAATGCTCCGTTCGGCCAGCTTTTTCATTTCGGTACCAGAATAGCTGTAGGAATCCCGGAAGCAGGAAGTAGTTGTCCTAACAGATTTGAAAACCAGCAACTCCAGCTATTGTCCTAAAACAGAGACTGTTTGGAGGCGCCTGGGTGGCTCAGTGGGTTAAGCATCTGACTCTTGACTTCAGCTCAGGTCATTATCTCACTATTCCTGGGTTCAAGCCCCGCGTCCAGCTCCAGGCTGAGAATGCAGAGCCTGCTTGGGAATTCTCTCTCTCTCCCTCTCTCTGTGCCCCTCCCCTACCTCTCTCTCTCTCTCTCTCTCTCTCCCAAAACTAAATATGCTTAAAAAACAAAGATTGTTTGAAGGCATCAAATAATACAATAAACTTAAAAAAAAATCCAGAGACTGTTTGAAGGCACCCTTCACTTAGGGAAGCCCAGCTGCCCTGTATTCATTTATCGATGAAACAGATCATTTGTTGTTTCTGTTTTTACATCTTGTACATACATTCTGTTTTACATCTTGTATCAGGTATAAAGCAGTAACACAAATGTACCTTTCCTCCTTAGTTCACGGTGAGGGAGGTCAGACATTAAACCTGTAAAACCCAGAATACATTCGAAGGCAAGAAAGAATTTTTCCTTCACATTCCCTTTTCCCTGTTTTCTCTCCAATATCTGAAGAAAAGGATCTTTAGCAAGACCAAAGAATGAGAGATGAAGACTTTTAAGCCTAACAATTCATTAAAATTATGTCTATCTGCTCTCAAAAGTTTCATTTGTGTCACAGATGCTGTGTTTTGGGGATTCTAAAATGACTAAGTCCTCACCTATACTGAGGTGCTAGTCCCTCTTCTCCCAGGGAAATCAGCGGCAGTGCCCAGATTTAAGCTTGGAGTCTGCAGGGATCTCCCCCAGGAGGGACCTGACATCGTGGCCACCCAAGAAGGATGGGAATAAGGGGGGCAGGTTATGGTGGAGAGGGATTTTAGATATATTCCTAACCTTCACAACAATCCAATATGGGGTACCATACACCTATTTTACAGACGAGGAAACTAAGGCCCAGAGAGATTCAAAAGCTTGCCCAAATCTAAGAGCTAATAGGCTACAGAGTTGGAATTTAAGTGTTAGAAAAGCAATAGATTAGGAATCCAAAGTCTGGTTTCTCATCATAGGTCTAAACTGGCTTGCTGAGCAACTGCTGACCAAGTCAGTTAACATCTCAGATCTCTGTTTTCCCTTCTGCATAATGGAGGCTTGGCTCAAAAGGCATCCATGGACCCTTTCTGGTCTGCCAGTATTCGACGCTGAGCAGAAAAACAGGATGGGGGCCCTGAGGGGCTCCGATGGACAGGAGGAGAGAGGAGCTCAAGTCCAAGTACAATCATTAGTCACTGAAGAGTGAATCACTGACGAGTGAATGCCTTGTTAACTGTGATGTGTGATCACCTGGCAGCCTCTCATAGCTTGGCTCTCATAGTGGCTCTCATAGCTTTCTTGGGAAGAGAACACAGAACTTCTGAAACCTCAGATTCCCTTATCCAGCAGACTTCAAAGTTTAAACAGAAGTACCATCCATTAAAAAAAACTTAAAACATTAACTGCTATGTGAGGGTTTGGCGGGGGGGGGGGGGGAGGCCCCCGGCAGTGTTTAAGGAGGGAATTGACAGGGTCAGAGACCACCTAATTAGACCTCACAGTATGCCAGGGAGGTTCAAATACGTGGGCCCTATCCCCTCTCAACCCCTTCCCAAAATGTGTGTGTTTGGGGCGGCACAGCAGGAATGGAAAAGAGAAGGCCCAACCCTTTGCCCTGGACCCTATTCCAGCCAGTCTCTCTGATCAGCTGAACCTACAGGAGTCTTGTTCTCCCATTTGTCCCCTTGTCTTTCCCTCTCCCAATTACTTTTATTATTCTGCAGAAACTCTTCTGATCTCAGTTGAATGCTGTGACAGCAGATAAAGGTGTTTTTCTTTCCCAACAGACATGGAGAGACTGCTTCAGGAGCTATTGATGGGCCCTCAGAAATGTAATTGCAGCTACTGTTTCCCATGGGCTTCTTCATACCAGGCACTCTGCTAAGAGCTTGGCATGCTTTACCTCATTTTCTCTTCACAACCACCAGAGGCATTAGATACTACGATTTCCTCATTTTGGAGGCAAGGAAATGAAGAATTAGAGACCTCATGGAACTTATCCAAAGGCATACAGCTCCTAAGAGGCCAGGCTGGGGCTCAAATCCAATTATGGTGTTGGGTAATTTCTGACCTGTCAGTTTGGGTCCTTCTTGTAGTTGTTGGTTCTGTTATGGTTGCTTCTTCCGCTGTTTCTAAGCCTCGCTCTTTGTTCACCATAGACGGTAGAGGGGAACCCCTTTTCTCCAGTCTGGGTTTCAATTGGGAAGGGTTTTTTTCTAACCTCATTTCCTGCTTCCTTTCCCTGCTTTATCCATTCCTGCGTAGATGAGGGACGGCTCTTTTGATAAATTTGAAAACACCCGGTTGTGCCTATTCAACATTGTCCTTCTTACGGGGAGGGAGCCGCTCCTGGGGCTCTGCCCCCCTTTAGCAGTGGGAGCTGTCCTAGTCTTTGCAGCCCAGGTCTGGGATTCATTATTAGTGGTGCCCTTCAGCTACCAGCTCTGAAAGCTTCTTTGCCAGCCTGGCGGCTTTTCTTCCCCAACCTATTCAGAACTCAGGCAAAGTAATCGGGATGCTATTTACTCAGAGTCCCTCAGAGGGCCCACATGGCGTAGCCTGAGGGAATTACACTGGTGGGAGAGTTTCATGGTCTGCTGCTAGTTCCAATCCTTACCTTGGTGGCTTCAGAGTAGAACTCCAACTTCCTCAGGCCTTCGAGCGCTATTGCCTGCCCCCTCTTAGGCAAAGGACAGTGTGGCAGAAATGGCTAGTGGTTTCTCGGTATCTGTTCTTTTCTCCCTCTATTAATAATAGTCCTCCCCAGAATAAAGACTAGATTTCCCAATGTCCCTTGCATTTAGGTGTGGCCACGTGACTCATCAATGCCATGTGAGTAGAAGTGATGAGCACAACTTCTGTGTCATACGTGAAAGAGAAGTCACTTTCTATCCACTTCTTTTTCTCTCCTCTACTGGCTGGAATGGGACATGATGGTGGAAGCTATGTTTTGGGGGTAGCAGTGCAATAACCAAGGAAGAGCTTAAAAATTGCCACCTGAAAGCTGCCATATCACCCCTAGACTACCTATCCAAACTTTTATGTGAGAGAGGAGTAAACTTCTACCTTGTGAAAGTCTCTATCATTTTTCGGTCCCATAGTTACAGCATCTGAACCCATGTATCCTAACTAACACAGGTAGGGGCCCAAGAAGTTGCTTCCCGATTTCGAGGAGGGGTGTAAGGCTCTGGCGCCTGATTCACATGTATGAGGGAATCAGTGAATAAGGGAAAGATAGAAGGATAGAGCATCTGTTGGATACTTGAAATATTCTAGATAACTGTGCCTGGTACTTTCAGTTACACTTTCTCAGTTGACCTAGACAACAATTCCATTGGGGTACATTTATTATTCCATTTTGTAGTTTAGGATCTGAGAAGTAATTTGACTAATGTCAGGTAACTAATAAAATGTTTGCTAGAAATGGAGCTACAGTCACCATGCTTCTTAAAACCATATTCTTTCATCCGCAGCATACTACTCACTCACCAAATATTGTACAACACAATGAAATCTTGCCCCCATTGGAAGCCGACCCTCCATGGGTCTCTTGTTGTTTCCGCACACTTTGTGAGCACAAGGACTATCATTTGTCCCAGACTATTTTTTTCTTTTCTTTTTTTAATCTTTATTTATTTATGAGAGAGAGAGAGCAGAGGAGGAACAGAGAGAAAAGGAGACACAGAATCCGAAGCAGGCTCTGGGCTCTGAGCTGTCAGCACAGAACCGGACACAGGGCCGTGAGACCATGACCCGAGCCGAAGTCGGACGCTTAACGGACTGAGTCACCCAGGTGTCCCTCCCAGACTATTTTTTCAAGGATGTTTATATACCAAAGAGCCTTCGAAAATAGAAATAGTTTCCCTTCAGAGTAAAGGACAGAAATGCTCACTCTCCACTAGGAAAGATTTGGTTTCCCTAAGCTCAGAGTTCCCTTCCTGTAACATATTGTGTGTTCAGACAGCCAAGAACTGAGGCAAAAGTGTTGATGTATGTGTTGCATGAACTGTTGTGAATAATACAGTCCTTTGTCTCTGACCCAGAGGTTTTGCGTCTTTTTGTGTCTTCTGCTTCTATCCAGGAAACTGCATTAGGCTAAATTATTAGCTTGCAACTAAGGTAAAATCTCAGTTCTTGACAGCACCTGCCATATTTGTACCATGGTGACAGTCACCATCAGTTTGATACACTTGTGTCACATCACACACGCTTTTAACCTACATTATTTCAACTAAATGTAAAAGGTCAACAGAGCAATAAAGAAAATCATACTATTTTGCATGTGATAAAAGAGCCAAATCTGCTATTTTCTTAGTAGATTTCAGTTTATCCTGTAGATCTCCTGGTGTGGTCATTTGCCATAGTAAGTGTGATTCTAAAGTTGAAAGATGCACATTTTTTAGGGGTGCCTGGGTGGTTCAGCTGGTTGAGTGTCAGACTTCAGCTCAGGTTATGATCTCATGGTTCATGGGTTTCAGCCCCACATCGAGCTCTGTGCTGATAGCTCGGAGCCTGGAGCCTGCTTTGGATTCTGTGTCTCCCTCTCTCTCTGCCCCTCCCCCACTCATGTTCTGTCTCTCTGTGTCTGTCAAAAATAAAGAAACATTTTTTTTTTTTTTAAAAGAGAGATGGGGCGCCTGGGTGGCGCAGTCGGTTAAGCGTCTGACTTCAGCCAGGTCACGATCTCACGGTCCATGAGTTCGAGCCCCGCGTCGGGCTCTGGGCTGATGGCTCGGAGCCTGGAGCCTGTTTCCGATTCTGTGTCTCCCTCTCTCTCTGCCCCTCCCCCGTTCATGCTCTGTCTCTCTCTGTCCCAAAAATAGATAAAAACGTTGAAAAAAAAATTTTAAAAAAAGAGAGATGCTGGGGCGCCTGGGTGGCGCAGTCGGTTAAGCGTCCGACTTCAGCCA
>NW_024412401.1:44030102-44036171 GCF_014898765.1 Herpailurus yagouaroundi | reverse complement strand
GAGCCTGGAGCCTGTTTCCGATTCTGTGTCTCCCTCTCTCTCTGCCCCTCCCCCGTTCATGCTCTGTCTCTCTCTGTCCCAAAATAAATAAAAAACGTTGAAAAAAAAATTAAAAAAAAAAAAAGAGAGATGCACATTTTTTTCACATAACATGGCCTCTAAATCTAAACCACTCACTTCTTTTGGTGGTCAGCCAAAGAGATGGCCATCAGATCTGACACCAGAGGAAAACTAAGAAACAATAAACAGTCTCTAGTGTGGAGCTTTCCTGAGGAATTTAAGTATACTTTTCACCTTATGTAATTCTGCTGTGGTTGTTAGGAGAAGTCATGCCCTAATAAACTGTGATGCCAGAGGATTACAGTTTGGGGGGACTGGTGTAAGATCCATGGGTACGTTGGAGAGGGGACTATTTTAATGGTCAAAACACTTCTTTTCCAATTGAGTATATCATGTACTCATCCTTACATTTATGCATTATTTTCTTCTTTTGTATCATGAATTTGCATCAAATCCTTTTTCATATCCAGATACTAAAAAGTCTCATGCGCTTGATTATGACTTCTCTGTCAATCTGCTAAATTTTTAAGTACATCAATTGCTATTTCTTTTTTGGTTGATGTAGTATTTTTTATTTGTTTTTACCTAATTGAATTATGTATCACTGGAGATTAACCAACTACACTTAAAAATGCACTTAAAAATTAGGTTCTTAAATAAAATTCAGAGTACAGATTGTTTTGGTTTTGCTATGTCTTCAATATCATCCAGGAACTAGAATACCAAAATTTTACTATCTGGTTCTAGATTTATGGCAACTCCAAAACCACTGGACAAAACGGGGTGAGTGGAGAGAGAGAGACAGACAGACAGAGAGACACAGAGAGAGAGAGAGAGAGAGAGAGAGAGAGAGAGAGAGAGAGAATATATAACCTAAGAGTAGGAACAAAAATTCTAAAATGCATGAGCAAAATTAACCAATGTAATTAAGTCTATAAAACCAATTAGGAGATGAACTAATTTGGTTTAAATAAACACAATAGATAGATCTGAAAATAACTTCAAATTTTTAGGCTCTGGAGAAAGATAAAGACTAGGAAAACATCGATTTTTATTAAAAAACTATACAAATATAAACAGGGAGAAATGAAACAAGAATGGGTAGATATGACAAAGAATCAGTACCTGGAGTGATCCCAATTCTCTCTCCCTAGGAATGGGTAGCCCCTTGTACATTTGCTGTATCTTCCAGCTGACCGCCAGCTTGTGTCATTTACACCACATGCTGATGATGAACATCTCTTTGCTGCGCTCCAATCTAGGACTGAAAAGTCAAGGTATGTATGGGTTGGTGGGGCAGTTTCAGTGCCTCCCCATCTACAGCCCTCCACCATACCATCCAAAGCCCCTTGCCATGTGGTCTCTCTCGTGTGTTTTCCTTTGCCAGAGATGCAACAGCATAGAGCAGATCAGTAAGTGTGATGCTCAAATAGCTACTGGGGAGTTGCCAGTCTCCTCTTCCTATAGGCACACCTAGTCTTCACTAGTGATTCCCTTGGAGCCCTGTTCCCTTGCTTCTAGGAAGGGATATAATCCCCCCATGGAGAGACAGGAAGGGATACGTCTCTTTCCAGAACACCTCTCTCCCAAAGGCTGACTCCTCTGTCAACTCTCTATTCTTTCCACTGATTAGTGGTGATGGTTTATCTGTGGGGAGAAGGGATGGGCATGGAGAATGGGTGGGGCGTATCGGAGTGGAGATAGGGCTTGGTGGAAGGGCTGGTTTCTCCAACCAATGGCTCTTTAAATGTCCTCCTGGAAGACAGCTAGTTCCAGTAACTGGCGGTGGGTACCTTATGTACTTTTTGGTTTTTAGATTTGGGCCTCAGCAGCAGTTTCAGGACAGTAGGAAAAATCCCTCTCAATGTCCATTTACACAAATATATATGTATTTCCCCCTCCCTTACAAAAAAGGTGTCCATTCATCTATTTTGAGAGAGAGGGAGAGAGAGAGAGCAAGTGTGAGTGGGTGAGCCACACACACACACACACACACACAGAAAGAGAGAGAGAGAGAGAGAGAGAGAGAGAGAGAGAGAGAGAGAGAGAATCCCAAGCAGGCTCTGCACTGTCAGCATGGAGCCCCATGTGGAGCTCCACCTCATGGTTCATGAGATCGCGACCTAAGCCAAAACCAAGAGCCAGAAGCTTAACCGACTCAGCCACCCAGGTGCCTCTCCCCTTTCTTTTATAGTTTAACGAATGTTGGCACACTATTTGCTTTTCTTATTTTTTTCACTTGAAGTATTCCTTAAAGATAGTTCCATATCAGGACATACTATGTGCCTCAGTCTTTTAATTGCTGCATATATTACACAATATGGATGTATTAAAATTTATTAGGGGCGCCTGTGTGGCTTAGTCGGTTGAACGTCTGACTTCGGCTCAGGTCATGATCTCACAGTCTGTGAGTTCAAGCCCCGCGTTGGGCTTTGTGCTGACAGCTCGGAGCCTGGAGCCTGCTTTGGATTCTGTGTCTCCCTCCCTCTCTGCCCCTCCCCCACTCATGCTCTCTGTCTCAAAAATAAATAAAAACATTAAAAAATTTATTATAACAGCTCTCTAGTGATGGTTTGTCTCTAGTCTTTTACAAACAGTGCTGTAACCAATATTTTGTGTATTATCTCTTTTCATATAAGCAGCCTTAAAGAAAAAAATTAACTAGGAACCCTAATAGACAGGCATCCAATGGACAGTTCTAATTATGCTGCAGTTGGTCACATACACCTCTCCTTTGAAAATTGTGATTTATTACAAGAATTGACAATATCTATAGTCTTTAATTGTATTGCTTAGCATGTAGTAGACACATTACATTCACAACAATGTTTCTCTTCAATGCTGCATCCAGGGTAACCTCTTCCACACAGATTTAAGTAACAATTAGAAATCTATACTTAATGGGGCCCACTGGCTCAGGTCATGTTCTCACCTGAGTTCAAACCTGTGTCAGGCTCTGTGCTGACAATCCAGAGCCTGGAGACTGCTTTGGATTCTCTCTCTCTCTCTCTCTCTCTCAATCTCTCCCCCCCCCACCCTCTCCCACTCATGCTCTCTCTCTCCTTGAAAATTAAATAAACATTAAAAAAATAAAAGGAATCTACACTTAAGCTGCTAACAAGTGGAAATAAGGGATGAAGTCTAGAATGGGGCTTAGGAATGGGTGCTCTGAAGTTATATGTGCCTGAGTTCAAGTCCCAGCGCTACCAATATTTATGTATTTTATAGTTTCTGACCTGTATGACACACAGTTTTATCATTCATAAGATGGGGTGAATATAGTACTGACTTCATGGGGATGTTGCAGGGATTAAATAAGAAAGTATACATGATTCCTAGGTCAGTTCCTACTTCACAGAGGGACTGCACGCAAAGTCCCCCAGGGGCCAAGACGGGGAGGAGAGGCAGAGAATGGACTTGGGAGCCAGGCTGTCTGGATTCAAGTCCTGGGTCTGTCACTTCCTAGTTGTGGCTTCAGGCAAGTTACTCTACTTCTCTGGATCTCAGTTTTCTTATCTTTAAAATGGGAGACAAAAAATAAAAATAAAAAACTAAAATGTAAATAAAATGGGGATGATGGTCCTCTCTACCTTATAATTTGGTTGCCAACTCAAATCATCAATACAAGGAAACTGCTTAGAACACTGCATGGCACATAGAAACCTAGGTATTATTTTTTTCAAGGTCATCTCTTTCATTCCCCTGCCTCTGAGCAATCATTTACTCCAGAAGCATTTCCTAACCATTTGCTATACATGAAGTTTTCAATTCAGGTGACAATTGGATATATAGAAACTCTCTAGCCAGACCTAAGCTCACAGTTGGACAAGTAAAGGCAATTCGTCCACAGCTTTCATATTTACTTGGCATAGGCGAATTTCTTGATTTCAGAGATGTTAAATTGTGACCGCAAACAAACTATACTTATTGGAGTTAAAGAATACAGGGGAAAAAAAGAATATAGGAATAGAAGCATAGACCTACAGGGCTAGAAGAGATTCCAATATTACCTTATACTGGATTATCACATAATAGCCATTCCTATGTATTAAATATTTATATGTCAAGCATTTTGTACATATTACCTCACTTAATTTTCAAAAGGACCCATGTGTAATAGGTATCATTATCCTTATTTTGCAGAAAAGATTGAGGATCTGAGAAATCAAGTGACATGCCCAATGGTGGGCCATTCGTAAGATGAAAATGAGGTATTCGCACACAGGTCTTTCTGAAAATAAGAGGTTTGTAACCTGTCATGCACTTTCCCAAAGAAATCTCACTTGTCTGTAGCAAAGATAGCTTGTGAAAGCTCTTCGGTGTCTAGAGAGAGCTTGAACTTCATTTTGGGTGACTGAGACAGGGCAGTCTTATCCATTAGCTACAACAGGCACGGTGCCCACAAAAATGTTTTAAGTGCTTTTAAAAGTCAGGGGGAAAAAAAGATGAACTTGTAGGTCAAAGAAAATGTTTTGCTGTACAACATTGGTATATTCATCTCTATACCAATTTAGTTCTAAAATGTGAGCTATATAAGAATATGCATGTTTCGGGGCGCCTGGGTGGCGCAGTCGGTTAAGCGTCCGACTTCAGCCAGGTCACGATCTTGCGGTCCGTGAGTTCGAGCCCCGCGTCGGGCTCTGGGCTGATGGCTCAGAGCCTGGAGCCTGTTTCCGATTTTGTCTCCCTCTCTCTCTGACCCTTCCCCGTTCATGCTCTGTCTCTCCCTGTCCCAAAAATAAATAAACGTTGAAAAAAAAATTAAAAAAAAAAAGAATATGCATGTTTGTACATAAATATACATACGTATATGTTATCTATCTACCTACCTATCGACCCACCTCCACAAACACAAGGCCAATGTGTCGCGGTTACACGAAAGTCATAACGCGGCCTTGCGAAGTGCGCTAAACTTTCTGGGAAGGGGAGAATAGCAAACCAAGTTGGAGGGTGGGAAGCGGTGGTCAAATTGTGGAAAATGTGGTAACAATTTCTCTGCTCCCATCAAAGGAATCCTAAAAGAGAGGTTAAAAAGACAAAGGTGAAACAGAATAGGAAGCGCCCACGTTCTAGTCGCATGATCTTGGGACCAGTGACTTGATCAACGTGAACCTCAGTTTCGCCATCGATAAAATGGGGATAGGTACCTGGGACCTGGTTAGGGACCAAAGTGCTCACTGCTACGTAGGAATCGTTCAATACATACACGTTGAGTGAACGCTGTAATTGTATGGTTAGCATTGTGGCCGGTGTACCACATGCGTCCAGTAAGTAGTAGTCGGTGGCATTAAAAATTGTAAAAAGTCCAGAAAAGTGACAAACCTAGCCCTCCAAGACCTACTGGTCTCTCCGTAGGTTCCACGCGAACCTGCGCAGTAACTTCTCTAGAAGGCAAGAGCACGCGAACGCGCTTGCGCGGAAGCGCTTTCCTCCGCCCCTTCAGGCGCCACGGTCAGTGGGGCGGGCCTTGGCGGCGGCGCGACAAGTCCAGAGGGAATGGCTGAGGAAGGGGCGTGGCTAGGGAGCCAGGCGCCGGCCACCCTCTTCCGGGGCTCCGCCAGCTGCGCGCGCATTCTCCCCCCCCCTCCCCGCCTTCTTTTGTGGTCCGGCCCATTGCGAGGGTGACAGGAAACCCTGTGCAGGGAGCGCCGCCATCTTGGACCTGCCCGAGGAAGATCCTGAGGGAGCCGCAGGAGCAGTCGCCGCTGCCACCGCTACTGCTGCCAGTGCGTCTGCACCTCCTCGGCCAGCCCGCTAGCTGCCGGGGCCTCGGCCGATCGCCCCTGCCCCTCTCCAGCTGCGCCCGCACTCCTCTTCATCGTCCTGACGCCCCCCTCCCGCCCGGAAAGCTGCCCAGCCACCAGCAACCCCCCAGGTAACGCGGGCCTTCCGCAGTGTCCGTCCGGCCGAGGCCTCCTCGCCCGGCTCGCCGGGGGCCGGGGTGCGGACGACTGCGAGCAGGGCGGCGGGCGGGTGGCGCCGCAGGGCCGGCCCTGCCAGGCCGCGGCG
>NW_024412401.1:43846753-44029702 GCF_014898765.1 Herpailurus yagouaroundi | reverse complement strand
TGTCCCCGCGCTGCGTCCGCCCGAGCCTCTGGTCCTCCCCGCCCAGCCGAGAGCTGCGGGGCGTGCGGGGAAGGGTGTGTTCGGCCGCGCCTTCCCCGCCTCCTCGACCGGACCGGGCACACACGCACCTCCCGCAGGCCCCTCTCCCCGCTGCCGCTCTGGCGGACCACCCCCGCCGTATTTATCCACGCGGGCAGCGCCGCCTCGCAGCCCACGAGCCCAGACGTGGCATTCCCCGTCCCGGAGGCCGCGTCTGCCCGGAGTACAAAAGGCAGCACCTCGCAGCCTCTCCGGCATCTTGGACTAGCCCCGGTGTCCTTGTCGATGTGGGTAGACCGTGCACTTGGGCTGGGGAAGGGGTCTTATGCTTGCGAGGTCCTGGTTGGGGTGAGGCCCTGTAAGGCCCCGGACACCCTCCGAGGCTTCGAGCTTAGGTAGCATGGAGAAGCGGTGGAGAAGACCAAAAAAGTTTTGGCATTTTGAGAATGGAAGGAAAAACGGCGAAGCCAGCGTTTGTTTTGATGGTTGGCACCTTACCGTGTGCTGGGTGCAGCCCAGGTGTCTTCCCACAGGGTTTTCTTCGAGTAGCCCGTGGTGATAAGCAAAGTTATCTTCATTTACAAGGGAGGAAACTGAGGCTTGAAGTTACGATGTGACCGGTGGGTTCAGGATGCTTCCTACCGACTGGCCTCTGCCTGCACTGTGCCTGGTGTTTCTCCACTACCCTCAAGTTAGGCTAGGGTTACAGGCATGGCCACGTAAAATGTACCCACAGCTTAATTCCTCTTTCCCTACGTTTGCACTGGATGACAACTGACGACTTCTTTATAACTGGAAGTCTAGTGTCACTCCTCCACTGCCAGTCCTCATTCTCCCAACTCCAGAGGGGAGATGGCAAGGTTTTCATTGTATATTTGAAGACAAAACTGGGGTTCCCGGAGGCCAAGTGCTTTTCTGGTGGTCCCACACAAGTGTCAGAGCTCACCTGAACTCTTGCAGAGTTTACTGCTCATTTTGTTACTGTCACAACCGCCTTTTATTTGTATGTGGTTATTGGAGACAGACTTGACCTTGCAGTAATCCAGCTCCCACTCCTTCCCCCAACACTTGCCTGTATTTTTTTCCACAGTTCTGCTTAGGCCCTTTTATTCGTGCATGCCTCGAGGCATGTGGTGGTTAAGAGTTTTGGAGGGTTTCTACACTAATACTGCCGCTTTCTAGTTGAGTGACCTTAAGGAATTGACTTAGCCTCTCAGAGTCAGTGCCCTTATCTATACAGGGGATAGTTGTACCTACATTTTAGAGCTGTTGCGAGGATTAAATGGGATTAAAAACCCTTAGCACCTTGCCTGGCATATAGTAGGTGCTCCATTGTAACAGTGCCAGGCATGTAGTGGTTGTTTAATATTTGTTGATTCAATTAAATCAGAGAGTTGTCCAGTTAGACCTGGGCCTGAATCTTCATTTTCCCTTTGGTAGTGTGGGACTGTGGATATATCAACTCTTAGTTGGTTTCCTTACCTGTAAAAAGAATTTTTAGGTTAGAGATTGTGTATAAAGTAGCTGGCGTATATTAGGCATTCAATAAGTGGCAGTTATTGTAAAGAGGTAAGATCTCCTTAGATTCTAATAACCTAAAAAAATTCCTTGAAATTAAAGCTACCTTTTAAAAAGTTTTTGCTTTTTAAATTTCATGTTAAACTTTATTGTTGTGGCATACTTGAACTGTGCGACAGAATTTGGAGTGTTCTTAAAATTAATCTTTATCAGTGTTAAGTATTTTTGCATAATCTTAGTAAGATTTTGTACTATTAGGGGAAACTTTTGGTTAAGGCAAATATATTAAAACTAGGGCAACTGAGATTTTTTATTTTTTTTTAAAGCATGAAACATTTTTGTGTGGTTAAAAATGTCAGGCATGGTTGGAGACAGCAGTGTACAAATAGAAGTATCAGAGACTGTACTTTTAAAAAACTTTATGTTCTAGATAGCTTTAAACATGTACAAAAGAGAGTGATACACTGAGCCTTCTCCTACCCATCAGCCAGTGTTAACAGTGATCAGTCTTGTTGATCTATATACACCTATACCCTCTCCACCAAATTATTTTGAAGCAAGTTTCAGACATCATATTTCATCAGTAATTTTTTTGCTATTACTAAACCTTTTAACTCTAGTAGTAAGTACAGGGTTTTAGTGTTTTGCCCTTTTAAGTACTTTCATTCTGTGAACAGAGGTGCAGTATTGGAGTACTTCTTATTCATAGCATACCATCATAATTAACTGGAAAATTTTGTCTTTTTCTTGACACAGTAAGGGATCTAGTTCCTAATTTATATTAATTTATATACAAGTATGACATTAAATATCTTGTCCAAAGTGAGTTTTTTTAAGTGGATGTTACAAATGGGTGGGTTATTTTCAGAGATTGCATTACTGTTGAGGAAAGGAAATTGACCACTCTTCGCTGGTTAGGTTAGATTATTAGATTAACTGCCCAAGTTTTGGGTCCACTTGTCTGACAGATCAAGTAGCATTCCATGTTAGAGGGCTTGTAAACAAATCAGACTGCTTCTGTTCTTAAGTTTCATGAAGGCAAGGAACAATGATTTTTGTGATCATTACTATATTGTCCAAGCCTAGTCCCAAGGCTTTGTGCTTAGTAGATGATCAACAAATATTTCTGTATTGGAATCACAAAAGCAGTCTATCTTGGCTCTGGTATTTAAACAAAATGTCTTGCATGTAAAACACACACACACACAAAACAAGCTTAACTAATTTTAACAGTGCAGATCAGAATATAAATCACCTGGAATATTTTGTGGGTTGTTTTTGGCCTGTGTTGTCTTGAATAAGTTATGTAAAAATTATACGGTAACATGTTCTAAGGAGTAGAATAAAATAGCTATATAGCAGTTGTGAAAGGATTAGTCAGACATAGTGCATAAGTTAACACGGTAAAAAAAGCCAAGCTATTTAAAAAAAAAAAAACAAAATGGGAAAATTACTGTCGATTATTGGAGGGAGTGGTTTTTGTCTGGTTTTTGAGGATGATCATATGATTGACTTCATATGATGTTCCCCATATTGTAAATGTGGAAATAATGTTGAAAGTGTTATGAAAGGGAAGTTTTTTGGTTCTGTTTAGTCTTTATTTTGTATTAGAATTATATATTAAAATGTCTTAAATATTTCATAGTTTTTTATTGTCTCTACTTTGAATACTTTAGAACATTACTAGTGAATATAGTACACGCTCGTACTGTTAGTCCAGGCATATATAAAGTTAATAATTTCTATCCTTTTTCTGCTCTAAATCCAAGTATTCATTTTTCACAATTTGGTGTGTATCCTTCCATATTACCTGTATACAGGATTGAGAGAGAGAGAGTGTGTGTGTATGTGTGTATGCTATTGCATAAAATTCTGCCAACTTTTTTTCACTTAAAATCATGGATATGTTTTCAGGTTAATAATACGTGTATATATATATAAATGGTTTTTAAACTAAATGCGTATTATTTCATAATACAGATGTACTCTATTTAATCATTTCCCTGTTGATAGGAGTATAGATTGTCTCCAGGTTTTGTTTTTGGGGTTTTTGGTTTTTGGGGTTGTTGTTTTTTCTGTAAAAATGCTGCATTAAATGCCCTTGGACCTATGACCTTATGGACTGAAGATTTTGTATCTGTAGGCTACTTCTTGGTCAAAGGGGGATTTGGATTATCTTTAAGGTTTTAAAATATATTGATTACTTCCCCCCAAATGTGGTAATTCATACTTCCATAAGCTGAGTGTATGAAAAGTACCTAACCTTCCCATCTACCAGCATATTTCAAATCCAGTCATTTGTATGTCTGTATAATCTTATTTGGAGAGATGTTTGATTAACTGTATGGAGACCATGCAATTTTATTTTGGGGGCAACAATGATTAGTTTTTAGTGTGCACTTAGTAACTATTTAGATAGATCTCTGTGCATTGGCCTGGAAATAGATCAATGATTTTGTTAGGTGAAAAACACTCTGCATAGTTTTATGCAGTAGCATACCCCATTTTTAAATATATTCCTTACTTTAATGGTGATATGTTTTTCTTGTTCAAGAGATGATGTTAATCTAGGGAAATTTTTTGTTAAAGCAATATTAAGCATAGTTAATATTTAAAAGGGGCCAAACAACAATCATCAGTGCTTAATGTGCACTTATTAATCCTTTCTCTTGACAGCCAGGAAGCTCAGAGCTAAATTTTAGATGAGCTGATAGTAAAACTATGACCCTAAATATTTATTGTAATTATCCTCCATTTTTCTTTTGAGTTTTTGATTTTATTTTATCAGTCTACATAGCTACCTTAGAGAAAATCATGTTCTTTGGAATCAGGCCTGAATTCAGATTCCAGCTCTGCCATTTTACTAACTTTGTAGCAGAAGCCAAATCAGTGAATTTCTCCAAACCTCAATTTTTTCAGTTTTTACATAAACCTAATAATGATAATGACTCTGCAGAGTTGTGAGAATTAAGTAAGAATTATATTAAGACAAAGTAGGGAAACATAGTCCTGATCATCCCATGGTTTACTCCCAGCGAATGTTAATTTCAGAAACTTTTTTGTAAGTAGATATAATTTGAATTAGTGTTATCATTTATCCATATCTACAAATCCTGGTTACAATGCATCCTCTGAATATAATTTTTTTAGTACTACTTAGAGTATTAAATTAGAACCAAGTGAGTGAACTGAAAAAGATATGTCTTCCTAAGTATCACAGAAGGGTTTCATGGTGCATCTCATAACTATGGAGGAGGTGGGATGGTGTAGTGGTTAGAGGGGGTTCTCTGTAGTCAAAACAGTCTCAGGTTCAGTATAGACTTGACCACTTAGCTTTGTGACCTGGGCATGTTACTTACCTATTGAGTCTTGATCTATAAAATGAGGATTATAGATGTTTTATAAGAGTGTAGTAGTAAAGATTAATTGAGATTGAATGTAAAGCGTTTAAAACATTGCCTGGCACATATTAAGTGCCTAATAAATGGTAATGTAACAGTTACATTTGTTATTAGTTTAGAAGTTATTCACCTGTTGTTGTCTCAGTATAGTACTTTTTTTTTTTTTTAATGTTTATTTTAGAGAGTGCAAGCAGGGGAGGAGCAGAGAGAGAGGGGGACAGAGGATCCAAAGCAGGCTCTGTTGTGAAAGCAGACAGCCTGATGCTGGGCTTGAACTCACAAACCATGAGATCACGACCTGAGCTGAAGTTGGGACACCTAACTGACTAAACCACTCAGGTGCCCCTGAACGTAGTACTACTCTTAAGGAAATCAAAGGCATTGAATGAGAGCTTATCTTCATATGAACTTTATTCACATGCTTTTGTAACACATGGAAAGAAGTGCATTTAATCACATCAGTAGCTGTGTACAAGTTACAGAGTATTTTAAGGTTTTTTAATTAGTGGAGATTATAGTGTTGAATGAACTCATGTTCTCAGTGTTTGAACTGGACCTCCAGTTTTTGACTTTTGAGTAAAACAAAAGCATCCTTAGGTAATAAGAAGAAAACTTGTTTCCCCTTCCAAAGCTACTTTAAAAAGTACATTCTTCACCTTAACAGTGGTATGTCTCATTCCATGTGCAAGAAATGATGTTGAAAAATACTTTTTTAAAATCATATTTAGCATGGCTAATATTTAAAAGGAGACCACTTGAATATAATTCTATAAATACATAATTTTAAGTGAATGTTATGCATAACATTATGTTTAAACCTAGGTAGTATCTTAGCTTATAATAAGAAAGGGAGGATCTGTTATGTTAGTGACTACAGTTGTAGATATTTTCTGCCTTCAATGTCTACTGAAATTACTAAGTTTGAGTAGCTTTCCTTTTTTAACTCTGCTTTTTGGGTCATTTTTAAGAAACTTGAACCAGAAAATTGTGTGGTGGGGTAAAGACAGGGCACTGGTATTCACTGTGAAATAGTGGTCATTCTCTTTTATTTGGGAATAGTGTGTGCTAATTAATGCTTGATATTTTGTAAAAATGTTTTGAAAATTGGTCATTGTATAGATAATGAATGCTTGTGTGATGACTAGCACGCACACAGATTAATACAACTAGAATTGGTTTATAATTTCCTGATTAGACTTTAGAACATTTCAAGAAGATATTAGGATTGTTAGAGGCCTTGGTTTCAACATAATATAATGGAAGGCAGCAAAGTATATATAGCTACAAGTTTCAGTAAGAAGAGGGAAAGGAAATAGGAAAATCAGAAAGGTAAGAACATGAAAGACAGTAATTTCAAGGTGACTAAATGATTACTTTTCCCCAAGTTTGAATGGGAAAAGAGGAGCTTAAAAAGGAAGTTAAAAGTTAATTACAGGGTTCTGGGAAGAATACAGGTGAAGAATTAATAACCTTTAAATATCATTTTTATTGTGAAAGAATATTTTCTTCCTTGTGTTTGGGATCTGGTGAATAATCCACACCAATTTTAGCCTCAGGACCAACCAAGTTCATTCTTAAAAGTTTTGAGTCCCCATTGTCTGGAAAAAGGGAAACAAATTATTATGTTCAGAATCAGTTAATCTAACTAGAAAAACTCCCTTCCTGTACGAACTGGTTAAGGGAGTTTTCAGTGATGTTGAAGACTGATTATAAAAATGTTACAACACGTCAAGCTGGAATGGGTAGCAGGGCATCCACTTTTGTTAAAATAATCCTTACAGCTCATTGAGAAGACTCTACTGTGTCCTGATTGTCTAATACCTTACTGTAATGAACTTTTTTCTCTTCCCTGATAGCAGTTATATACTTATTTTAAATATATATTTTTTCTACATGTTAAATTTTATTATATAGTAATTTTGTTAGTTTTAGTAATTGAACTTCTACAAATGTCTTATGTCTGGCTTATATAATGTGACAATTGACCATGACAGTAAAATCAGATTAAAAAATACTGGAAATTAAAATTTTAGAAATGGGGTCAAATATTTATAAGTGTGTGTATGTATAATTTTTTATCTTTTCCTTAAGCTGAAAACTGGTTTGAGAATAAATGTTACAGGAAATCATTACCAGTATTAGAATTTACTTCTTGTTTCTAGCACCTAGCACAGTGTCTGACACATTCAAGGCATTCATTTGAATAAATTGGAGAGGTTTTTTTTTAAAGTTATTAAAGTAGAAAGAAATTAGAATTATTTAGGTTAAGTCTATCTGAAGGTAAAGAATAGGCTGTGATGTTTAGAAATATTTTCTAATACAGGGGCGCCTGGGTGGCTCAGTCAGTTAAGCGTCCGCCTTGTCAGGTCATGATCTCACGGTTCGTGGGTTCAAGCCCCGCATCGGGCTGTGTGCTGACAGCTCAGAGCCTGGAGCCTGTTTCAGATTCTGTGTCTCCCTCTCTCTCTGCCCCTCCCCCACTTGCATTCTGTCTTTCTTTGTCTCACAAAAATAAATAAATGTTAAAAAAATATGTATTTTCTAATACATAAACTTGCCAATTTTTATAAACGTAAGTGGTATTTTATGCCATTATTTCAGCTTCTAGAGTAGTATGTAGTAGGCATTTGAGACATAATCTTCAAATTCTGTATTAGGTTGAGCCATATAAAACTGCAAAACAAATGACTTTTTAAAAAATACAAGAACAACAGTTTCGTGTGGTTTTATCTAATCCTGGCAGTAATTTGGTTTGGAAATCATATGATTGGTCTTTCTTTGGAAGCTATGCTAACCATGATTTAAAGTAGAGTTTTAAAAAGGGTTATTTTATGTTTATAAGTTAGTGGTTACTTTCTATAACATTCTGTTGTGAAATCAAAGAGTCCTGAACAAGTTGGACATCAGTAATTCATTTGATCAGTTGACGAGTGGGGACTTCAAAGAGGAGGGAGGACTGTTCCTAAAAAATAAGGATTTTGTAAAGTTTCTTTATTTTGAGAGCGAGCGAGAGAGAGAGGAAGCATTAGCAGGGGAGGGGCAGAAAGAGAGGGAGAATCCCAAGCAGGCTTCCTGAAGCGGGGCTCTCAGGACTGTGAGATGCAACCTGAACTGAAATCAAGAGTCAGATGCTTAATGGACTGAGCCAACCAGGCGCCCCTACAGTGATATTTAACTTAAGTTTATAAAGATTTCCTTGTTTGAAATTTTGTTATTGGATGTTTCCTACAGTGAGATACTGGAATTGTTCTGATATAATGGTTTCTTAATATTTCTATGGATAGTATGTGAGAATGTTAATATTCATCCAAGAGAATTTATGCATTTGGTCAATTTGAGAAATGTATGCATGCATACATTTTGTTTATAATCATATGCTGTATTTTATATATCTTTAAAGGCTAGCAGCGGTCAACTGGGTAACTTGTGTATACTTGCCTTCTGCAGTAACACACTTTTCTTTGTTTTTAGTGCCACCATGGCAACTGCACCATACAACTACTCTTACATCTTTAAATATATTATTATCGGTAAGTTTACTTAACTTATACTCTTGTTCTGCAAAGAAAGTCAATGTATAAAATATTTATATACTAAAACTTAAGATACCACTCCAGAAGAAGTGTATGATTTTTTTTACTGCAAAATTCAAGCTCCTTTAATAACATTTATTTTTGCAGTAATATACTTTTTGCATTGTGGCCATGGATACTTCTATAGTACAGTGGTGGGTACCTTTTGAACTGATGTTGATTGTTCTTGAGGACTGCCTGAAAGCTGTTAATCCTGGAAATGGGACAGATTTGCTAGGAGTACTGATAACTTTCCAAAAATATCATGAAAGCCCTTGGAGCCCCCTGGATTCCAAAAAGTGATAGAGAACACTGATTCAGGGTAATTGTGTAATATATATAATATGATATTGGTAGTTTTTCCATTAAGTTTCAAGATAATTGCTCAAATTAAAACACAATGCTATTTACCCAAGTATAGTTGTAAGAGCTCAGTTGAAAGTACATATACTTTATATATTAGACGATTGTACTGATTGTCACATGTTGATCATATGTGATTGTATTGTAACACTTTTCTTCACCAAAGGTTAAATTGCTATAGTACAATTGGAGATGGCATCTGTTCTGTTCTGGTTTTCATGTAGTGTACGTGCTTTTCTTTTATGGAATTCTATAAGAAATACAAGGAATGTGAGAAAATACGAGATCTAGTCCATCAGACTTCTAGAATTTTTTATTTCTGCTAGTTATATGCTGCCCTGTTTACTCCCAGAAGTCTTTTGCTTTAATGCATGGATTAAGGGAAAAAAACAATACAAAACTTTGAACAGCTCAAAGTAGAAAATGCTCTTACAATAGTTTCTCTGTTAGAAAGCACTTCCTATCTGATGGTTATTAACTAACATAATTTATAACTTCAGTTCTATCATACTGAAGGTTAGGAATCGTCAGTCTGTACATCACATTGAAAAGTGACCTGTATGATCTTTCAAACTCATTATATATTAGGGAAATATAACTTCAAATGTCCCAGAAATTTGTGATGTGATATGGTAGGGGATATAACAATCATTGTATATAATTATAAGAGTATAAAACTGAGTATGTAATTGCCACTTGAAATTTTTTTTTGAAACAGGGGACATGGGAGTAGGAAAATCTTGCTTACTTCATCAATTTACAGAAAAAAAATGTAAGTTCAATATATAAGGTAAAACATTAATACATGCTTTATTGTCACTTAGTTCCTACTTTTCAAAAAGTGCCATTTTCACTATGCATTTAAATACAACATTTCTTTAGAGAGTGAATTTAAATAGGTGTATATATAGTGAAATACACCTGCATGTACAGAGTGTTGATTTTTATATACCATATATAATTTGAGTTTCTTGTTTAGTTTGTTTTGATGGTAGGAAATTTTTTAAAATGTATATTACAGTGTCAGATTTAAATAATCTTTTCTGTGACTTCACCATTTTAGAAATTATTAGAAATTTGCTGCATGTATCATTTGTCAACTAAATAATAGATTGGAGATATTTAAATAAAATTCTTTCTGTATCCAGGACTGGTTTATTAATATTTGAAGTACAATTCTGTCTTGGGTGGTAGAGGAAGAGACCATCTTATTTTATGTAACTGATAGGCTGAATGTAGTTGAAATTGTCTCCATATAGTTGAAATTATTTTTATGGCTTGTTTTGTTTTGTTTTGTTTTTGCTTAATGTAACATTTTGTGAAAGCTCCAGCAGTCTATGTGTACTTGTACCGCAGAGTAGTGGGTTTAGGTTTTCAGTGGCCTAATTATAAGGAAAGGACTAATAAGCTTGTCCTACTGGATTAGACATATATAACCTGCCAATATATGATTGTAAATATATGTTAAATGTGTTTTTCTTTGAGATATCGATAGTATTTTCCAGGATAAAAATCTGACCAACAACTCCTAGAGTCTTAAAACCATTGATTGGTTTGTTATATGTAATGATTATCAGAAGTCTAAATAGTATAATGTTGATATTATGAAGAACTTATTAAAATCTTTATTTTTAATTTGCAGATTCTTTTAGTCCAGGGGTTAGCAAACAGTAGCCTGTGGGCCAAATCCAGTCACTGCCTGTTTTTGTAAATAAGGTTTTATTTCCACAACCATGCTCATTCTACTTACTGTCTCTGGCTGCTTTTTGTGCTTCCGCAGCAGAGTTGAGAAGTTGTGACAGACCTTTTGGCCTACAAAACTTAAATATTTATTATTTGGTCCTTTTTTTTTTTTTTTTTTTTTTTTTTTTTTAGTTTATTTATTAGAGAGAGAGAGAGAGAGAGAGAGAGATGGTGCAAGTGGAGGAGGGACAGAGAGAATCCCAAGCAGGCTCCACACTGCCAGCACAGAGCCCAATACTGGGCTCAAACCCACGAAGCCCTGAGATGATGACCTGAGCCGAAACCAGGAGTTGAACACTTAACTGACTCAGCCACCCAGGTCCCCCTATTTGGTTCTTTATAGAAGTTTGCTCACCTCTGTTTTAGTCCAGTCAGATTTCTTTGACCTCTGGGTTTTTGTTAATTTTTTTTTTCAGCGCTAGCTTGAGTCCATTCATAGCCTACAAGCCTTAATAAGTCATTTGATTATCCAGTGGATTTTTTTCTGCTGGTCTTAATCTGAAGCTTTCTGGAAGTTGGAATATTATATTCTATTTCTTTTCCTCTCTAACAGTTATGGCTGATTGTCCTCACACAATTGGTGTTGAATTTGGTACAAGAATAATTGAAGTTAGTGGCCAAAAAATCAAACTGCAGATTTGGGATACAGCAGGACAGGAGAGGTTTAGGGCTGTTACACGGAGCTACTACAGAGGAGCTGCGGGAGCGCTTATGGTGTATGATATCACTAGGTAAGAGATTCATAGTTTTTCAAACTTCGTACTTGAAAACAGAAGTCTACTTTAGGCAGCGTGGTCTCCTTTTTTATCAATGTAGGCATTCTTTAGTTTGTGATTGTGTGCCTATACATGAGCTTATTCGGGCTTTATGGTTTCTTCTCTAAATTGTTGTGTAAGACTTGATGTATGTAACATGTTGATTTCCTTTTCTGAAAGTGGATATGACTGAAGAAAAACTTTAGGAGATGCTGGTGGAGCTAATAGAAGAATACTATTCTGAAAAGCAGCATCTGTTCAATTATTTGAGGTGAAATAATATTTTATACCAAACTTTGTTCTTTTCACTTCAGTAGAAAGCAAGCGAGTCTTGAGTTACTCTGTTCAGTCTCTAGTGTTAAACACACTTTTTCAAAGTAAGGTCAGGGAAGGAATTAAGTAGTTTTGCTAATCCAGCATGGTAGGTTATAAAAAGTTCTTATGCTTGCATCTGAAGGTGTTTGAGGTATTTAATTGTTCATTCACTTAAATTCTTTTTTGCTCTAAAATGGATTGAAATGGTTTGCAATACCACATGCAGCATGATTAAGTTTATTTGAGCTTGGCTTTCTGGAAACTGAAAGCACTTGATACAACATAACAAAGCTGGACCCTGTTTGGGTTGAGAAAAACATGGAAAATTGGGCTACTTCATTAAACTGTGCTAAGCTAGCAAATGAACTGGATCACCTTTCATATTAACGCAGAGTGCCAGTTTATTATTTTTTTTTAAGTTTATTTGTTTATTTAAAGAGTGTGTGAACAGGGGAGGGAGAGAGAGAATCCCAAGCAGGCTCTGCACTGTCAGCTCCGAGCCCAGTGCCGGGCTCAGTCTCATGAACCGTGAGACCACGACCTGAGCCAAAACCAAGAGTCGGACGCTTAACCAACTGAGCCCCCAGGCGCCCCGCAGAGTGCCAGTTTAAAGCATTGTGACTCTTGTCTTATTTTTTTGAGAGGAGGTAGGGATGGGTGAGTGGGGCCAAATGATAATTAGACTTTCAAGCATATTTCCTTTTGAGAAATGCTTTATATGTTTGCTCTTGAAGAGTCACAATACAGCGCACATTAACATGTTAGCACCCTGAGAAGTTCTGCAGAAAAATTCTTTAACTTAATTTAGTTTGGTGTTTCCTAAGCTTATTTTATTGAGGAACACACTGGGAAATGTGGACTTAGAATGAAGATAGCGGCTGATTATAATTACAGTGCTTGAAGTTCATTGAGTTCAAGAGTTGGGTGATCTCAGGGCAAAAGGAGTGAAATAGCCTTAATGCTTTTCTTTATAGCCAGGAACTGGTAACATGATAAGTAAATAGTTTTGTGGGAAGAATATTAAAGAACCTGGCCATCTCTACACGACATCCTTATGAGGGGTGCATTCCCGAAGACTTTGCACAATTAAAAACTCTATTCATTATTAATCAATTTAAATGTGCTGATATGTGCTTAGAGTTATCAATCTGTAATGTAGTTGTTTTATTTTGTGTGTGCTTGTGTTTTTCCCCCTTGAGCTTTACTGATAATATAGTTGACACATAACATTGTGTAAGTTTAAGATCTACAAAGTGATGATTTGATACATGTTTGCTTTTAAGCATAGTAACTACTTTTGGTAGAATATGTGTCTGTTCAAGTCATCAAAAGTACTTTGGCTGGAAACTGCCCAAATGCCCATCAACTAAGGAAGAGATAGACAAATGGGTATATTCATGCAATGGAGCATAATTCAACCATTAAAAGAAAAGAAACTCCGATATATGCCATAAGGTGGATGAGTCTGGAAAACATTTTGCTAAGTGAAAGCAGTCAGACATAAAAGGCCACATGTATGATTCCATTTATATGAAAGATCCAGAATAGGCCAATTCACAGAGACAGAAAGTAGATTGCCAGGGGACAGAGAGTGAATGCTGATGGGTACGGAGTTTCTTTTGGGAGTGATAAAAATGTTGTAGGATTAGATACTGGTGATTGTTGCACAACTTTGGAATATATACTAAAAACTGATACATTGTATACTTTAAAAGGATGAGCTTTATGGTATGTTCATATCCCAATAAAAGTATTATTGAAAAAAAGTACTTCAGGCTTTACACCCGTGTTTTTCATATGCTACATTTCATAGTAGCATTAATCCTTGACATTTTGCAAACTTGAAAGTTCCTGCTTTAGTAATATTTTTTATTCTTGGCATTAACTATAATTGTTACATGATACTTTTCTAAATTGATAACATAGCTTATCATGGCAATTTTTTTGGCTATATCAGTTGTTTGATATGTCATTTAACATCCATGCCAAAGTTAGGGATATAGTTGCACTTTTTTTTTTTTAGCACTATTACCACTAATTAATGAATATTCTGATGCTGCTGTATTTATAGATTTGAAATTATGGTGAATTTAAGTTAATAAAATAATTACTAAAACTAAAGTTTACGTAATCTGTATACTTAAAAAGGATGTGTAGATTTCTGTTTACCAAAGTAATGGCAGTTTGTAATTCACTGTTGCTGCCAGCTTTGACATTTTAAAATTTACTAAAATCAGTATAAATATTTTTGTATTTGTGCTATTTGAGTTTTTGTGCACAAAGTAGGATAAATTTATGTGTAAAAGCAAAGTATGTCAGTGCTGAAAATACTGAAGAGTAAAGTGATATGGCTTGTGCTTTTTAAAAATATTTGACCATTAGAAAATTATAAAACATCAGGAAAATGTTACTTTTGTTTATTGGATTTTTTTTTTTTTTTAACAGTTAGGTGGTGATTTGTGTGTAACATGATTTAGCACAGTAAAAAGAGAATCTTAGGACTCCTTTTCAGTTCCCACTGGGAAAGGATTAAGTGTTTGGAATATTCCAACTTTATATAGGTACTGACAGCTGGAGATGATGGAATATATTCACAAGGCTAAATTTGAAACACTTTGAGGACAGTGTGTGTGCAAAGGGTTCAGGGCCTGGCTCTGAAATCATTTGGATCTTTGTGGGGCTTCTGTTTACTTACCTGTTAAATGAGAAGGATGGATTAAAGTTCTGTGAATGTATTTAAATCAGAAACCCCTTTTTAAAAAAATCTTTTCTAATACTTATTTTTGAGAGAGAGAGACAGAGTGTGAGTGAGGGAGGGGCAGAGAGAGAGGGAGACAGAATCTGAAGCAGCCTCCAGGCTCTGAGCTGTTGGCACAGAGCCTGACGCGGGGCTCGAACCCACAAACCGTGAGAACATGACCTGAGCTGAAGTTGGACACTTAGCCGACTGAGCCACCCAGGTGCCCCCAATCCGAAACATTTTTAACCTTCAAAATTTTATTTGATCCTTTCGGTAGAGTCTGAGAAATATTAATACTATACTGTATTTAATATTGTATATTATTTAAATTTGCTTGCTCTCTTCAGGCCTGTTTGGCTAGGGCAAATGAGCCTATGAGTTTCTAAACTAATGCTTGGAGAAAGTGGAGAAATAAGGCAGTCTGGATCCCAAAATGATTTAGCTGCTGGGTAAATAAGAGTACAGAGTTAGAATAAACTTGCTCTGATATCTAGGGACTTCAATTTCCAGTCAGATGTATTAAGTGCCTTTTTAAGGCCACGTTTGTTTTAAAATTTTCTTAATGTTTTTATTAATTTTTGAGAGACAGAGAGCACAAGCAGGGGAGGGGCAGAGAGAGAGGGAGACACAGAATCCGAAGCAGGCTCCAGGCTCTGAGTTGACAGCACAGAGCCTGATGACACAGGGCTTGAACTTAACAAACTGTGAGATCACGACCTGAGCCGAAGTCAGATGCTTAACCGACTGAGCCACCCAGGCACCCCTAAAGCCAGTTTTTATGCTGTCGTATTCAACTTTCTCTTTAAGGAAAGGTGAATTTTGTATCTGTCTATAGTGTGACTGTCTTGGTTTCTAATTTGAAAAAGACAGATGCAAACACGTTTGCCACTGAACATACATCATTTGTGAGACATTTTGGTGCTATGTCTCCATTTTGTGGTCGAAAATCTGGATGATTTAAAAATAATCTTAGTTTTTACTTCAGATTGTAAATTCTGGGTTCAGAATTGTTTTCATCAATTTTCTGTGTTGTTCCTTGCTTGCCTATTGGTGTGCTTTATGAATGTACTTTTAAATGCAAGCAGTTTACTCCTGAAATGTAACTAGAAAGTTGTTGGATTATTGTTTATTTATTTAAAAATAATAGGTTTAGGCTAGATTTTTGGAAAATATGTGTTTACATTCAACAGATTTTGATAAAAGTGAATATTTTAAATATTTATTGAAGTTTGTTTTTAAAAAATTGAAATGGCAATTGTATGTGGTAGTCATACACGTAAACTTTAATTTTTGCAGAAGAAGTACATATAACCACTTAAGCAGCTGGTTGACAGATGCAAGGAATCTCACCAATCCAAATACTGTAAGTTGAATAAACTTTGTTCTACAGAAAATTTGAGAACTACACTAACCCTGAAAGGAAAGTTATTTGTTAATAGGATTTTTGTATTTGAGTACTAAGAATGAGAGAATATTTTATTTTTAAATTAATTAAAGAGAAGTTAACCTTTTTTTTCAGTAGTAATTACTCTAGGTTTTGTATTTATACTTGGTTTTTGTTCATGTTTGTGGTTAAAAAAAAAAAATGTTATGAATGGAGTGGTGACCTCCTGTGAGGTGGAGACTATGAAATCTGAAACAATCACTTTGAAAGGGATCTGCATTTGTTTCATAAAATCTTACCATTAGAAGAAACTGGGAAAAATATAAAGGGTCTCTATTTTTTCTTTTTTTTTGTCCCCAAGATTTTATTTAAATTCAAATTAGTTGACTTACAGCGTAGTATTGATTTCAGGTGTAGAATTCAATGGATCGTCACTTACATACAACACCCAGTGCTCTTAACAAGTGCCTTAGTGCCCATCACCCATCTAGCCCATCTCCATCCACCTCCCTCCATCAACCCTCAGTTTGTTCTCTATAGTTAAGAGCCTCTTAAGTATTTGCCTCTCTCTCTGGTTTCACCTTAATTTTTTTTCCTTTCCGCTATGTTCATCTGTTATATTTCGTCTTCTTTGTTTCTGGATCTCTATTATTTCTTAACAACTGCTTGTGAATCTACAATTATCTCAGTAAAATTTCAATTAAAGATAAAAGAGTTCTACATGCTTTAAAAAATTAGTTTTTTAATTAAAAAAATTTTTTTACCAAAAAAATCTCAACTATACTTAAATATTAAAAAGTAAATTCAAAAAGTAAGCATTATTGTGCTATATTTTCAAACTGCAAATTAAAAAAACTTTTTTTGAAAGAGAACATGAGCTGGGGAGGGGCCGAGGGAAAAGGAGAGAGAATCTTAACCACTGGGTGTGGAGTCTGACTCGGTCTCAATCTCATGACCCTGGGATCATGACCTGAGCTGAAATCAAGAGTCAGATGCTTATCTGACTGAGTCACCCAGGCACTGTAAAAAATTTTTTTCTTTTTAAAATGAAAATAAAAATTAGCTTCTTAGCCAGAGTGAGAAGATACTGAGATTTTAAAGGCCAACTACCAGGCTAGACTCTGTAGTAGCCAAAGATAAAGGTGCATCTTGGCCCACGGAATGTTATGGTCTAGTAAGGAGATAGCTGTGCGTATGTGTTTAACTGTGCTGAAAAGCAGAGTGAAATAGGAGTTGGAGCAACTGGTGTGTGTGTTACTGGAAGTGCTCCAGATAAGCAGTGCTGTCTGGAGAATCCAGCTTTACAGAGAAAGTGATGTTTGAACTGGGACTGTAGAGGTGAATAAGGCTTCCAGGAACAGGTGAGGAAAGGCCGTGAGCTGTGACTGACTCTGAGCTTCTTCAGAATAAGGCCTGTGTCTTACTTGGCTTTGTTATCAGTGGTAAGATTGGCTTTTTTTTTTTTTTTTTTTTAAATCAAGGAACAGCAAGCAATTGGTGGAACTGAAAGTTAATGTCATTTGCCTTTTATGTCAAGGACTGTGCCTGGAATTTTCATATCAATTATCATTTTAAACCCACTGTAGGTATACATACAAAGCTATAGATAAATGTTCGTAACAGCTTTATTTACAATAACGGGAAACAACCTAGATGGCCATCAGTAGGTGAGTGGTTAACCCATCTAGTGTATTCATACTACAGAATACTCCTCAGTGAAACAAAGGAATGAACTATTGATGCATATAGCAATTTAGATGGCTCTCAAGGACATTATGCTGAGTGAAAAAAGTCAATTTAAAAAATTACATTTTGAATGACTCCATTTATAAAACACTCTCAAAAAGACAGAATTGTTGCCAGGAGTTAACAGATGGGGGTGAAGGCTATGAGTGGTGTGGGATGACTATAAAAAGGGCAGCACAGAGAATTTCCTTTGTAGTGATGGAACAGTTCTGTATCCTGATAGTGGTGACACAGATCTGTACCTGTAATAAAATTGCATAGAACTGTGCACACACATGAGAGTGTACAGCTGGTGAAATTGAGTGCACCAGTGTCACTTCCCTGGTTTTGAAAGTCTGTAAGATGCTACTGTTGAGGAAGCTTGGTGAAGGGTCTTTAGAATCTCTACTTTTGTAAGCTTCCTATAGTTATTTCAAGAAAAATGTTAAAAAGAAAAAAAAAGCCTCATTGTAGAGGGTTCTTAGAGGAGTATAATGACAAGTTAGGCATGTCTTTCCTGTCTTATTTATGCCTCTTTAAATTTTACCACATCTTCAGAAGAAAGTGTTAATGGAGGAAAAACTTTCCTCTACCTTTCAAGATTCTTCTGGTTGGTCTAAGAAATGAATTGACAGAGTTGTTAAAAGTTTCTGGAGGTTGAGTCCGTACCCTCTCCCTGGTACTGAGAGGGAAATACCCTTACAAATGGAGATTTTTCTTCTAAGTGTAAATGTCTCTTAAGGTAAAGGGTAACTTTGGGTTTTCAGAGCTTTACCTCTGTCTGGTGTTTCTTAAAAATAAACTAGCTTAAGATAATTAATATTCCAAAGAGGCCTATCTTGAGGTGGCAAAATTTGCTCCCCTACAAAAGAAAATCTCTTAAGGTCCAGCCCAAATGTTACATTTTCTATAAAGCTGCCTTCAATTTTTATATGGAGGTTCCATACCTTCCCATCTTGTCTGGTATATTTTGTATCTCTGTCTTGTTAGCATGCTACTTTCATGTCTCCTTTCAGGATGATAGGTAAAGCACGGCTTGTAACTTCTTAAGGAATTGGGAGAGGAGGCAGCGTTTCCATTCAGCTAGCATTTAAAATAATTTCTTAAATTATCTTTTATTTTTAAAAACAGCTTTACTGTGATAAAATTAGCATAATTACCCATTTAAGGTGTGCAGTTCAATTTTTTTTTTAAATATTAGAGAGCACACACACATGCATATGTAGGTGCATGAGCTGGGGAGGGGCAGAGAGAGGACCCCAAGCAGGCCCTGCACTGTTAGTACAGAGCCTGACACAGGGCTCCATCTCCCAGACTCTGAGTGAGGTCATGACCTGAGCCAAAATCAAGAGTTGGATGCTTAACTGACTGAGCCACCCAGGCACCCTGGTGTGGTTTTTTTTTTTTGTTTTTAAGTTTATTTATTTTGAGAGAGAGAGGGAGAGAGAGAGCGCACGCGCGCATGCATGTGCAGGGGAGGGGCAGAGAGAGGGGGAGAGAATCCCAAGCAGGCTCCATGGCTGTTAGTGCAGAGCCCGATATGGGGCTTGAACTCATGAGCCATGAGATCATGGCCTGAGCTGAAATCAAGAGTCAGAGGTTTAATCGACTCAGCCACCCAGGTGCCGCACCCTGGTTTTTTGTTTTGTTTTTTTTTTTAACTGAAATATAGTTGACATACAAAACATTTCTTGTTTTGAGTACTTGTCTTATAATGGCTCTGTATTAGGCCACCATGACTTTATCAGCCTTGATTTTTTTTTTTTAAGCTGATTTCCTTTTTTAAGTGTTCTTACCTTATTCTTTAAAAGACTGACTCCATGTGAAAATCTTTCCCTCTTTAGTGGGCCCTTGTCCACACTGATTGAAAAATGCTCACATTTGTTACACTGCTTAAGTGTTCTTGCTCAAGGTTTACATTCAGATCACAGTGGTTCTTCAGTTCGTTAGACATCGTGTTTTAGAAACAGGAGAGCCAGGTGCTGCAGTGTCACATGAGAAAAAGTTAATGGTGGAAATCACTTTTGGTTGAAACCATCCATTCCTGTCTGCATCTGGATTACCACATCTGTTTGGAAGGGAAAGGAAGGGGGGATCACTCGTTAGTATGAAATAAGGTTATATATGGACAGAGACAGTTTATCCATAAATGCCTCCCCGCCCTCCCAAAGCACCATAACGATCAAAGCTCTGTTTCCAAGGCTGCAGACTTTTTTCTTAGAGCTTTTCAGAGCTACCTTTAACTTTGGCCTAACTTCACCTGTATAAATGATTCCAAACTGAGTATAGATAAGTGTGTGTATTTTGCCTTGGATTTGAACTTGTCTGCATATGTGTCCCCCCACTCCCTCTTCCCACCACCACTGTTCCCCACAGAACACAGACATTTGTTATCAGTTGCTACAAGTGTAGTCCTGCCTAGGGCTAGCTAGTGTAAGGACAGTTTTTGAAGGTCACAGTTTGGGTTTTCTGCCTCGGTTCTAATATCTTCCTCCCCCTGACTCACCGAGTAAACGTTGACAAATTCCTTTGCCTTATTTGAGCATTGATTTCCTTACCTATAGCCTGAAGGAGTTGAACTAGTAGTTTAACTTTTTGAGGGTCCTAGACACTTTAGAAAATCTGATGAAAACCATGAGCATTCTCTTCCAGGGAATGTACTTGTTGACAACATTCTGTGCTTAATTTCAGCGCATTCGCAGATCCCCGGGAGCTTGTCCGTGACCCCTTTAGTAAGCTTACTCAGATAAGTCATAACCTTTGGCCTAGACCAGTTGTGCCTCATGGACTGTTTTGTTTTTGAATGGCTTGCACACCTGAAAAATCTACTCTTTGCCCTTTATAGACAGTTTGTCAGCCCGTGGCCTAGATAATTGCTGAGATCCCTGTTAATAGTACTGACTTGATGATTTTTCATATGTGTCTGCTAGATGAGATTGCTGGTACTTGGGTGTCCTTTTTAGGCCCCTTTGTTTTTTCTGTCAAGGTTTTTGGATTTCAGAAACTTAATGGTTGATTTAAATGGTTGCTTTTATTTTAAGATGTCTTTCTTTTGGTCACAAATTAGGTAATAATTCTCATAGGAAATAAAGCAGATTTGGAGGCCCAGAGAGATGTAACATATGAAGAAGCCAAACAGTTTGCTGAAGAAAATGGTGGGTTTCTTTTAAGATTTTTAATGGGGGTTTTGGTTCACACGTAGAATTTCTAAGGAAGGGTGGGATTTTGATACTGCAGATTATGTGACTTTTTTTTTTTTTTTTTTAATGGCAACTGCTTACATTTCCAGAGTGAGGAAATAAAATGTTTCTATTTGACATTCGTGTTTTCCATGTTGGGGGTAGTGCAAGTATTTAATAACAAATATAAAGATTCCCCGCCATCTCAAGCTAACATGTGTTGTTTCATAAAATACTGTGATAGGAGTTCTGATAGCTGATGGGAAACTTTTATTCATGGGAAAGTTTTATTCAAGTGTTATTGAAGATAATCCCCTTTTGAGTTAATTTGAAATGTCTTAATCATAAGTCTGAATTTTATTTTTAGGCTTATTGTTCCTTGAAGCAAGTGCAAAAACGTACGTATGGCTAAAATTAATCATTTTCAGTTATGTTTAATTACATTCAAACTTCTCAAAGTAGAACCACACATATGGAAAATGGATTCTAATATATTTGCATGTAATAACGCTTATCGTGGGAAGAATAGTAAGCACGCATCCCTTTGTTTCCTGTTTCACATTTAAAAGTAATATTTTTTGTTAACTTTTCCTGAAAGATTGTACCTTGATTATTCCCGTTGGTAATCCAGGTTAATAAATGAAGTTGTGTTAGCATTTCAAAAGCGTTTGACTTTCACAACTGAGGTTGAGTTTGGCATCTTAGACTCAAGCTTGGTTAATCTGTTCATTTAATACTGCTGATTAAAAAGCATGACCTAAGGAAACAATGTCTAAGAATAATTAGAAGCATAATTAATTTTCTGATTGTTACTCCGTGTCCATTATTGAACCCCAGGCCTCCCATCTTCATTTATTAAGTCAAACATCTCTTGCTGGTGAGAAGCTAGCCCCTTTGTTCAGTGCCATCTGTATTAGTATTAAGAGAACTGAAGTGTGAACATAGCCGAGCATGAATATATCGCCATCACATGATAAAAACAGTATAGTTGGTGCTTGGCTAATCAGACCATACAAATCCTGGAATCCTGTTCTGCATGTTTTGAGATGTTTGTGTTTGGAATGCCTTCTCACAGTTACAAAACTGGCTCTTCATTTTCATTATATATTAGTGTATAACATTTTAATGATTAGAACGTACCCTGTTATCCAGTTGGGGCTTGTAGAAACAGCTCTTGGTACCGCGTTCACGTGCTTTTCCACAGAAATTATTTCCCCACGTTGCTCTCCTTAGCTCAGTCTTTGGTAATCTCTTGTTAGATGACAGTGGCTAAGTTGAAGACATCATGGCAGTTGACTAAAGGTTAGCAAAAGTGCATCATGTCTAATCTTTCGTGGAGAGCTGTGATTCTTGAATAAAGTTGTCGATTGCCTCTCAGGGGAGAGAATGTAGAAGATGCTTTCCTTGAAGCTGCCAAGAAAATCTATCAGAACATTCAGGATGGAAGCCTGGATCTGAATGCTGCTGAGTCCGGTGTACAACACAAGCCTTCAGCCCCGCAGGGAGGCCGGCTAACCAGTGAACCCCAACCCCAGAGAGAAGGCTGCGGCTGCTAGTGACCTCTTTGCCGTAGCTCCCGTGTGACCTTTCACCTGTCTGTTGGAAGCAGTACTTTTTACTGCCTCATTGTCTTCTGTACATCTTACTGGGTTTAATTAAAAAAAAAAAAAAAAAAAGGAAAAAACAACTCTGTTGTAAAAACAGTTTAACACAATACTAAACTGCTAAACAACTAGGTGTAATCAGGTTATCAAAGGCAAGTAGAGTAATAAATCTCTCCTGCATGGTAAATCTAGACTTTTTTTTCCCCCTTGATCGTCCTCGTGATAGGTATGTCACCAGTACATGATTTAAACTGAGCACTGATGCTGGACTTAAATGATTTTTATCCTTCCCTCTTTTTGGCAAGGCTTTGTCTTACTGTATGGTTTAATTTGATGATATCTTAAGCCTTTCTCCCCATCTTTAACTGTTCAAGTATGTCTGTTGTAACCAGTAAGTTTATTGCTGTGAAATGACTTCTGATGATAGAAAATGGGCTCTATAACTGCTTTTGTTTTGTTTTCGTTGGATAAATTTTCTGTCGTGTGGGTGGCATTTTTCTCGTGGAGGTTTGCTTCTGTCTTAGCCTTGCACAGGGAAATATCCACTTATCTTTTCTTGTGCTTAATTAATAGCTTTATCTTTTTTTTTTTTTACACCATTTTATCCTTTTCTCTTTAGCAGAAAGTAAATATGTATAAAATTTGAAGGAACCGAACTAACAATACATTCTGTGTATATTATTTTAATGAAGAAAATAAATTGATTACTGGCATTGGAACAGTATAAAATACCAGTTTGTACAGTATGACCTATATGTGACCATGTTACTCCCTTCCATTTCACACAAGGAAATAGACACAACTGCAGTTCACAGGTAATACTGGCTTCACCCTCTGGTGCTGGCAGTGTTTGGGGACACAATGCTGGAAGGAGCTCCTAGCACGAGAGGATTAACACTAGCAGATTCTGTTCCATCTTTGCACCGTGGCTTACCTGCTGATTTTCTTAACTGTTCTTATGCAATCGACAATGTGCTAACCTGCTTTTCTCTTTGTAAACGTTTTGCATTACAGGCTGCATTTCTTGCCTTACTGTATAGAAAAAGAAAAAAGGCTGGGTTTATTATTGCACATTTTAAGCTTTTATACCTTTATCTTCTTGGAATGGTGAGATTGTGGACCGGACAGTCAGAACCGCAGGTCTGCTGTTAAGGGATTTTAAATTGTGCATTTTTAACACTACAGTGAGATAATTTAAGGTATCCCTTGTGTTCTTAGTATAAGGGGCTATTTTATGTCATGGGGGCATAAATTGTTTTGTAAAAGGGAAAGTGTTTCTAACGGTGTTTCAGTGTTTGCGCCAGTGTTTGCACCAATCCGATCCGAAGTAAGTTATTACTTTGCACTGGGTGGTTTGGCCACTGAAAGAATACTGTGTTGCAAGGGAAACGATCTCTTTGGATAACAAACTTCTGTTTCACCAGGTTCTTTACTTCTTTTGATTGATTTCTGATGGAGTTTATGGTTCAGACTGAGAATTGAGGTTATTTGAAGTAGGATAGGTAAACCTTAGTGTATTATCTAAAATCACTCAGCTCACCTGCTGTGTTTAAAATACACATTTTAAATCCCTCTTTACAGACACTAAAGTAAAAATAAAAAATATGACTTTCTGGGTTGTAAACATGTGGTAGTACTGGAGTATTGTATAGTCAATGTTAAATAAAAGCCAAAACTGGAATGTGCAGAAAATAGGATTGGGTTAATTTGTGGACTCATCTTTATTTTTGTCTTCGTTGAACTTTTTTAAAAACAAGATTCCTGGAGTAGATTGGTATATTCTGTTAAAGACCTAAAAGTGACCCATTTTGCTTACCCTGTTGCTTCACAAGGGACTTGCCCAGGGACCATGACCTGCTGGTGTGTGTATATATTTTCAAAAACAAAACCAACCACCCATTGGGATATAAAGTAGCAATCACAAACTAAAGACTGTGGCTTGTTTAGGTGCAATACCCTGATTCCCAAAGTTAGTTACAGTGGGTCTTATTGTTTTTGTGACAGGATTTATTCAGACTGCTGTACTCTTCATTTGATGTAACAAAATGCTATTAATCTAAATATTTGTAAATAAAGTACCTGTATCTAGATTAAATTAAAATGGTTTGCATTATTTTCTGAATCACAATAGGATTTCGTATTTTCTTCAGGCAAACTGTTATCTGGCAAAAGCTGTCAGTTTTATTATTTATACAGAACTGTCCTTGTATAAAGAGAAGTCTGTGTATATAGCGTATAAATCCACATCGCTTAGTAATTGACCTATACACTTTTATTCTTGTGTTCAGATCACACTTGCAGTGTTTAAGTTGACTTTTTTCAGCGTGAGATCGGCACCCTTGGTGCCTGATAGTGTTCTCCCTTGACTGTACTTGGGGCCAAATTCTGTTATTTGCATGTGTAACCCCCTATAATAAACTTGGGTGCTCAAAAACAGAAGAGCAAATTGTCATATTGTAACACACGTGTGCCAGACACTGGGCAAGTAGAGAGAGTGAAGTTCTTTTAATCTTTAATCCAGGAGAGCTCACTACCTCTGTGGTCACCCGGTTCTCTGGGTTGTTAACCGTGCACCTACGAGGAGCCCCTCTTGATGAGTACTTGGTGCTCAGTACTCTTTATGGGTTAGACGTTCCAGTACAATGTTCAGGTGTTTTTCAGGGATAATAAAGTGTTTGATGCAGTAACCTCGATTAAAAAAAAAAAATTCTGGTGGTGATGTTCATGTCCTACTAGAGGTAGTAAAGTTTCTTTGGAAAGCTGTCTTTTGGAACCAGGTGTTTGGCTTCATACATTGATTACCTCACCTAATTCCAGACTATAGTTTTGAGAACTCTTTTGCTCACATATCCATTGTTTCAAGTGTGATCTTTTTAGAAAGGTGTGTGGTTCAATTCACTCCTTCTTAAACCGAAGAACATGGGAATAGAGAGGGTTCACGTGGCAGTTTAGAAAGAAGAATGGGAAAATGTGTCCCTGAAGGATTTCAGTAGAATTGTGCAGAGGCCTGACTTCAAAGCATTTTGCGAAGACTTGTGAAAATGAAACAAGAATGTAATTACAAAAGACACCACCAAATCCATTTTTATTTTGGAAGTAGATGCCTTTTAGAACTTTCTGAGTGTTAATAGATTTTATGCCACTTTCATTATCTTTATTGTAATTATGTCTATCCCATATCTTACTGGTCCAGGTCTGGCCAAACACCGTGCGCATAACAAACCTGTGAGTGGTGAGGGGTTACTGCACTGCACTGTTCTGTACTGTTCTGGTTCAGAAGCTGTCTACGGGCCTAGAAAATAGTCCTTGGCAGTATTTTAAAGCCTCATCTATAACCTGTAGTTTCGTACTTCACCTAACCATGAGGGTGATTCTGTTGCCACGTGGTTTTTTGTGACAGGAGTTGCTATTCTTGTTCTGAAATGATGTATTTGTAGATCATGGAGTCGAGCCATTAATTATAGTAGTTCAAAACCTTAAAAGTCTGAACACAATTTGAATTTACCACTGGGTCAGATTCTACTAATTTTCCACCAAAGAATATTTTTGGTTGAGAAAAAGCACCCGAAGTGTAGTTTTATAATAGATTTCCATATGGTGTATGTTCATTGACAGATACAACATACTTCAGGCAAAAGATGGAAAACCATTTGGAAGATGGCCGTTTTCTTGGAGTTAAGATACAAATTTGATGGCTTTACTGTAGATCTACGAAATGTAAAGTCACATGACAGACTATTTTATCTTTTATTTTCATATGAAAATAGATCTTAAGCAAAATCCAAAAATAAAATTTGACACTATAAATGAAGGGCTTGAGTACATTGTTTTTTTCTCTACGTAGCTATAATTTCACCAGTTTATAGCTTCCAATTTGCAATTACAATCAGCAGTGGTTTTATGGCAACACATTCAAAGATAAAAAAACCCAAAACCCTCAGCCATCTAGGACCGGTTTAAGTTGTACACAACGATTCCCATATGTACATGTGATTTACAAAAACCCTGGCATTTAACGATACAGGTGGGGTAAGCTACAGTGGAGGTGCAGCATCTGAGTTCACTGGATCTTGATAAAAACCAAGCGGCACTCCAGTTACGAAGTGAGGTAGAGAAGGTATTTCCTCAGATAGGTTTCCGCATCTGGCTGAACAGTTCTCTTCCTGCAGTTAAGACAAAAGGGAGGAATTCTTGCAACAGTAACCAAAGTATTAACAGAACCAAGTGACGGCACCGTGGCTAACAGGTAAAAGACATACTTGAGTACCTCTTTGGAAAAATGTTTTGAGATGAACCACTGTAAAATTACCCAAGGGTAAAGGGAAAAGCTTAAGACTATAAGACAGAATTGAAGGTCCTCCAACTGGAAGTGGTAGTTAAAAGAACTCTGTGATACGTACCCCCATGAGCCGGGAGCTGGGAATGGCATCAGTGTCGGTAACCGTCCAGAAATTGTGACGGACCCTGTAGAACCTGGAAGGAGCTCTGCAAAGGGAGATGAAAACACTGGGCTCAGAAGCCAGCCCCTAACTCCAACTCCGTTCAGGCTTTCATCCCACACACCTGGATTACGACCCCAGACTTCAAGATAATTCTTTTTTTTTTCTTTTTTTTTTTTTTAATTTTTTTTTCAACGTTTTTATTTATTTTTGGGACAGAGAGAGACAGAGCATGAACGGGGGAGGGGCAGAGAGAGAGGGAGACACAGAATCAGAAACAGGCTCCAGGCTCCGAGCCATCAGCCCAGAGCCTGACGCGGGGCTCGAACTCGTGGACCGCGAGATCGTGACCTGGCTGAAGTCGGACGCTTAACCGACTGCGCCACCCAGGCGCCCCAATAATTCTGACAGTCTTCCCCCCCGCCCCCCTCCTCTAACACTTGTTACTCTCCTGAATTTGAATTCGGAGCACCTCAACGCCTGGGGCCACCACTGTGAGCTGACAGTTGAACTCTTCACTTAAACCCCGATGCACTCAACCTCTGCCGTGGGCTGTCTTCCCCCTAAGCCACCTTCTTTCCAACACCCGGTGCCTCCGACACTCTTAAGGCTGCCTGAGGCCCATGATGGTTCTGGTTCTGGCCTGTACCCGACTTGGTCCCTCCACAGGTGTTCAGGGAATCCTGTTCAAATCTTGCTTTGCTGCTGCAGAGCTATGTGCCTACGAAAGAGGCAACTGCTTCTGAATGTTCCTTGAGGCACAGCCATGCTATATACTGCTCTGCAGTGGTGACAGATGAGCCCTGAAGTCCCGGTTTTGTCTTTTGCCAGGACATTTTTCATTGTGCACAACTCCTTTATCTACAGATAGGAGCTATCTCCTAGGAGGCAAAGGCTACATGAGATGATATATGTAAAGTGCTTCGTACATGCACACAGTAGGTGCTCAAAAGCGGGAGCCGTTCCCTATCTCTGGGTCACTATTTACTAATTCCATGAGTGTGTTTCATGGTCCTCCTCAACTATGAATAACCTCGTCTACGTCTCACACAGAATGCCTTCGTGAACTTCGGGGGTTCTGAAGACCCTGCGCTAAGAGGCCTGAGTTCAGACTTTTGCCGAGGAGGCGGAGTAGGCACACGCCAGTCATTCTTCCCCACGAGAGAGGGAGACAGACCAGCTAAACCAGGACCGGGACTGGCCTCACAGCCTGAATGCTCTACTGACGGAGCAGAGAACAAGGGAATCCACCGGTGGAGCACAGCAAAGGATTCACTACGTCCCTGATAGTCTCGAGTTCTAGGCTGTTCCCGAAGCCATCACCTTATCCTCTTTCTGTCTCCCAACCAACCGATTCCAGTTTTCTCAGGGACCATTTAAAAAAAGCAAGTCTTCCGTAAGACAAGTTTTCCAGACACTTGAAGGTGGCATTTATGTTCTGAGTCTCCTCTGTGTAGATTGTGGCCCCCCAAAGCATTCAGAGACTTCCCATGTGTAGAACAGAGCCTCCTCTTACCTGGCTCGGTCCAGGTTGAGAGTCCTCAGCAAGGGAAGACTCTGTCTGAGACAGACTGGGTGACGCCGTGGAGTCTCCAGAGGTGCTGGTGACCAATTCCCCCAGAGCATCGACCTGTCTCCTCAGGCTGTGTAAAGTGCCCTCTGTCTGCCGCTTCCCCTTAATTAACACTTCTGCTTGCTTGGACATACAGTGTCGAAGCTGGGCCTGAAAGTGTCACGGTGAAATTTAGGGTTTTACACAGAAGCAACGTACCTGAAAGATCAGTAGCCTCCTCATCTTAACACCGATAGGCAAATCTGACGATTCTAAAGTAGGAATGGCTGCTGAAAATGCTCTTGTCCTCAAGAAAAAAAAGAAATCCAGGAGGATGCTGGTGGCTACTCTCAGTGTGCGGAAAACTTGGACCATTCCGCGTTGTCATTAACTGGGCCTTTTTTTTTTTTTTTTTTTTAATGTTTGTTTATTTTGAGAGAGGCGGGGAGGGGCAGGGGGAGAGAGAGAATCCTAAGCAGGCTCTGTGCCCAGCACTCAGCCCCAAGTGGGGCTCGGTCCCACGACCCTGGGATCATGACCTGAGCCACAATTAAGAGGCGTTTCACTGAGTCACCCAGGCACCCCGACCTGGGCCTCTTGCTCGGCCTGTTCTCTCCACCGTAACAATGCTTAGGATTTCTGCACCCCTGGCCTCCCCATTAAATGACTACCTCGTCTCTCTCTTTTCCGCCCAGACTTAGCAGAAGATGGGTTTATACGTGATATCTTCAGTGTCTCTCACAGTATATTCAATCCTCAGCCCCACACTACTTTGCGACTTGCCCCTGTGCTGTTTCTTTAAAATGATTCTCTCCAAGGCTACGGCAGTTCTAACACAACTTTCTGTGATGACAGGAATGTTCTGTATCTGTGCTGTCCAAAAGCGTTAGCACTAGCCACAGGTGGCTATTGAGTCACTAAAAATGTGACAACTGAAGCACTCGATTTTTAACCTGATTTAATTACAGTTTGTTTACATTTAAACAGCCACACGTGCCTGGAGGCTATTGCACGTCAAGGGCCTCCACTCCCTCAACGTGGTTCACGGCTCCTCCTCAGCCATGCTGTATATGGAGCCATTCTCCAAAGACACATCCTGTCCTCTCATTCTATCCCCCTCCCACTTTCCAACTCCCACCTATACCCTTCACCCCCAAATCGTTAGGTCAACAGTGACCGCTAAATCCCAGACTCTGCAGCTACCCAGGGAGAGAGCGGCCCTGGTTGGCTCACAGGCCTTCAGGCTCCGCGTGTTCTGAGCCTAACAACTTCCCGTCTGACACCCAAGCCTACTTTTCCAGTAGTCCCAGTCTTTCCCCCAACCACTGGCCTGTGAGGCGGTTCTGGTTCGTCACTGCATCTCTACTTTCTGTCCCAAGTACTCGGGTTCTGTCAGCTGGAGCTGAGGCAAAGCAGCACTACACAGGTTAAGACCACTGGGCCGAACACCACAGTTCATGGTTTTCAATACTGTACTGACTGTGCGATGCCAACTTCTCTGAGCCTCGACCATGCGATCTAGAAAACTGCTGGTGCCGTAACAGAGGGAATGACAGCAGTGCATGCAGGTGAGCAATTTCCCCTACTCTCCTCAACACGCCAAGGGTCTCCTACCATATTGTTTCAAAGGGGGACTTTGCAGGGCGCATGGGTGGTTCAGTCAGCGAAGCGTCCGACTCTTGATTTCAGCTCAGGTCATGATTCCAGGGTCGTGGGATTGAGCCCTGCATGGGGCTCTGTGCTGAGCATGGAGCCTGCTTAATATTCTCTCCCTTTCGCCCTCTGCCCCTCCCCCACTTGCACACGTGCACGCTCTCTCTAAAATAAAAAAATAAAAGAGAAATAAAAAATAATAAAGGGCAACCTTGAGTCGATCTTCACGGTGACGCAGTTTCTCTCGGAGTGCCTCTCCACGCCAGTGTTCATCCTTTTTCAGAGACGGGGAAACATCAGAGTCCCAAACACCACTAGCCTTTCTCTCCTCCCACCCTCCCCCAGCCCCATTCTGGTTTTCAGCTTAACTGGGGGGGGGGGGGGGGGGGGGGGGGGGGGGAAAAAAAAAATCCTTCTTCAGAGTCCAGAGATGAGTGGGATAAACCTTACCATTATGTGAATCTGGGAAAAATTCAGTTTTTCTTCAAAAGGTGATGGTCTCTCACTCACGGTGAATGGGAAGTTTTCTTTCAAGCTTTCCAACCCTCCCTCTAGGTTTTCATTCCTTTCCCAAATAGCCTCCAGATCTGCTGGTAGTTCTGGAAGAAACTGGTTGAGATTCTTCAGGCTGGTTCTGATTTCATCCTTCACCTCACATTTAAGTGATCTCATCGCCTCACTGATTTCCATTTGTCTCCTCTCCAAATCTTTTTGGTGTGTCATCTAAAGAGCGAGAGTCAAATACCATTGGGTAAGGTCTGGGACTTACACGGAACTGAACTATTTAATGCATCAAGTATGTCTGGAACTTTCCATCTGCAGAATTAAGCTCTCCCACTCTCGGCGTAAACGGCTCTCAGCCTGGTTACGTTACAGGATGGCAGAGCTTTCTCCTGGGGTCATTCCTTCTTGCCTGGGGATCTGGGTCCCATAGACTTGTTTCTGGCAGAAAATCTAACATTTCAACACAGTTCGTTGGGACGTGATAAAATTTCATGCTGAAGAACTGCCACTTTCCTTTCAAAAACTAACAGAAGAAGCCTGCCGCACTTAAGGGGATTTTAGAAGTACATTTTGAACGAATGCTTTTTTCTTGTAGAGGTGCGTTTCTCAATTTTAAGACTAGAAAAAAAAGATTTGATTTAAAGGACATTCTCAGAATCGGCTTTTTACAACTTGCACAAAGAAATGCTGCTATTCAAAGAGCTATTTAAGAAAAAAAACCTGAGCCCCGCGGGGAGTGAGCAAGCCCAGCGAGCGTCGTCGGCCCGGCCGGCCCGTGGGGTCCGGGCGCGCACCTGTTTCCTGAGATCCACGTACTCGCGCTGCATCTGGCTGAGCTCCTTCATCAGGCGCCTGGCCCGCTCGTGGTTGTCCTGGGCCACCTGTTCGATTGTTGCCATTTCCTTCTGCATGCAGCTGTTCTCCTGCTTTTGCTCCTGGCACGGGAGGAGGAAAATGACCCCGGGGTCCGGCACGTGGACGCGTGCGTGCATCACGGCCTTACACGCCCACTAGTTCTGACACTTCCCATCTGGGCTCCAGCTGTCAAGTGGGGATAATGCCACCTGCCTTCTTCAGCAGCTGTGGCAGAGCTGGGGGTCCATACGCGGGCCGAGCCTGTTAGCCCACGGTCGGAACTCTGCGTCTGCAACGTTACCCGTGACAACACGTTACTTTCCATTTCTCCCCCTCCGTTAACTGTCTGTGACGAGCACGGTACTACCTCATCACAGAGTCATCCGGAGGATGAAAATTTAGATGCCCAGATCTTTGCAATCACGTCGCCGAATCGCTAGTTGTCAATGTATACAGCACCCTCTGGGGAGCAACACACCCGTTCACACAACAGGGTGACCTCGATTTCCTTCAGGCGGTGTCAGAAAAGTCCATTCCCATGACAGTCTCTACTCCTGCCCATCTGCCTCCACCCACCGCGAGCTGTTTTGGACCTCCCCAAATTTTTATCCTCGATGTATTTTAGGGATAAAAGCCCGGGAGACTGAACTCCTTGGTTTCGGGACGATGATGAATTAAAGCGAAGGCTGACTGAAAAGGGCAGGATGAGATCCGTGAGTGCTGACTGCAGCGGGGCAAAGATGTCTCCAGAAGAAGCCTTCCTCCCCCAGAACCCTCTCCAGCCCCTGCGGGTGGAGGCGCAGGCAGGGGCTCCCTTGCGGAGAACGCTCTCTGCTTTGTGGTGACACTGTCTGCTCACGTGACCATCTTTCCAGCCGGCCGGGCTCCTCTAGGGCTGGCGGCTCAGACTCAGGCAAGACACCATCAGCTTCAAGCTCAAATCAGGCACAGACACACCAGAAACAACAGTCGGGTTAGGGACCGGGTTGACAGGTCACTGATTTTGTCTACACCGAAGCAGTTTTTAGTCGAAGGATTTAAGGGCGCGAATTCTGCGACAGCTGCCAGGGCCGAGGGGACTCACCAGAAGGTTCTTCTCCAGCTGGCTCCGCTGGACCTGAAGTGCTTCCTTCAGGCTGGCGACCTGCTTCTCGGCTTTCTTCCTTTCTGTCAAGAACTGGTTCCGCAAGAGGCTGAAGTCTGCCCTCATAGAGTCCGCCTCTTTCTGGAGAGTCAGTAGCTCACTTGACCTTTCCGTTAGCTGCTGCTCCCGTTCCAAAAGCTGTCGTTCTGAAACGAGCATTTTGAGTAGTTTAGCCAGAGGCCCCGGGCTGGCCGTGGGCGGGTTGCGTAACGCCATGTCACTCGCCCAGGCATCACGGAGTCTTCCAACTCCCCCCTGACCCACATCAGAGCCCAGATGAAGGTGCCTCCTGACATCACTGGGTCCTGGAGGGCCGGATCCCAAAGTGACAGACAGCTACTGTCTTCCCTTTGGGTGTCTGAGAGCAGGGAGAATACAGCAGTCCTGAGGTGCAGGAGGCCTGGAACAGACGGCCGAAATGCTTCTTATAAACCTGCACAGAGGTGCACCAGTGCTTCTCCTTCACGGGAGGCAGCGCGGTGCAAAGAACATGGGATCTGGAGCAGCACGAGCCTTACCCTGTACAGGAGGCGCCTACTTCCTGGCGTTTAACAGGAATTGTGTATGCGAACGCGAAGTACCTAGTGAGTACTCCATAGATAATGTTTATGAAAAACACTGACGTTCAAAATAGATTTTTCTGGGGCACCTGGGTGGTTCAACCGGTTAAGCAGCCGACTTCGGCTCAGGTCGTGATCTCACAGTCCGTGGGTTCGAGCCCCGCATCGGGCTCTGTGCTGACAAGCTCAGAGCCTGGAGCCTGCTTCAGATTCTGCGTCTCCCTCTCTCTCTCTCCCACTCTCCCTCTCTCTCAAAAATAAACATTAAAAAAAATTTTTTTAAATAAATAAAATAGGTCTTTCTAATCATACTCTTTGGAGTAACACCCTGTCCAGGTTTTACTTTTCACACGTCTGGTGTGGTCAGGTGCAGCACATCTGGGAAGTTTCGTTGTCACGATGAAATGACTGGGTCTGCGTGTATCAAGAGTTGCTGGGGAAAAAGGACTAATAACCCTTTCACTGAGTTCACTCGGGGAGACCAAAGTTTTCTGAACATTACTAAACCCTGAAGCCTAAGAACAGAATCACTCATTGATGTGGGAACGATGATTCACCCTGGACTTCCATCTTGACTGAAATATGGCTCAGGAGAGCACCGACAGCCCCAAAAACGAACACCTGTATTTTGGTACCATTCACTAGGTCAAACTGAGACAGAAGTGGAACTGTTAATACTGTTTTCTGATTGGTTGAGATGAAATGGAACACTGTTCCCAAAGCTCAAAACAACGTACTGCCTCACAGAAAGCCTTTGGATCAAGCGCCTTCTGGCACCTCTCTGCCTGAACGTCACTCTTCCTGGAGGCAGCATTCTGGAAGAAGGCAACGTGGTCAAGTAGAAAGACCTGACAGCCTCAGGGTCAAATCCCGTCTCCACAGAGACAAGTGCCCCGTGTCCTCTCTCACAGGGCCGGCAGGACCCCGGGGGAGGGGAGGGGGCATCTCCTTCCTGCCGTGCTCCTCCCGATGCCCTGCCGCGCCGGGGCCAGGCTCGGGTCTCCCCGACACACTTTGCCAGACCGCCATGTTGGGGAATACGTACTGGTCTGGGAGAGCGCCTTCTCCAGGGTCTCACTCCACCTCTCTTCTTCCCGCAAAGCCCTGACACGCTCCTCCGCCACCAACACCTTTGTGAGCACCTGGTCCAGCTTGCTCTTCTGCTTCGTTAATTCCTTTTCCAGCTCTTGCTGCTGCTCCTTCAGAGTCGCCTTACTGGCTTCTAACTTCTTTTCTTCACATTCTGTCTCTTTCTGGAGTCTCTGAAACATCTTAACAGAGAATAACCTTAGTCATAAAATAACAAACACAGGTGTCCCAGGTGAGGGAAACTTCATGGGCGCTAGATATTTTCAAGTCCAAGAGAAAGCAGAAAACATCCCACAGTGACAGACAGCGGGGGCTGGAAAACTATTTGGCTGGCACGTGAGGCGGGGATTCACGCAGCAAATGGCATGTGGCCATCAAGATTCTTTCCGGGAGCGATGTTCTGCGGTCTTAATGGTCCACAAATATTAATGCCAAGAGAGTCAAAGTGCTGGTGTGAAACCCTCCCCGGTTACACAGAGCAGTGAAGGGAAGTTAGTCCTATGGGGGACCCCTCATAGCTTCCGCCTGGGGAGAAAACACCCGAGTGACAAAGCGTGTCCTTTTCTGTCACGCCATAGATGTGCAGTACCGTTTCTTGTTGGGCTAGCTTCGCCTTGGTTTCTTCAATCTCTGTCTGAAGCACTCGAAGCTGTTGTTGCTTTGTCTCCCCTTCTTTCTGGCAGTCTTCGAGCTTCTTCCTCCATTCCTCGACGTCCTTCTGGAGCCTGGTCTGCTCGCTGAGCAGCACGTCCTTCTGCTCGGCGATGTCAAGCAGGTCCTTCGTGTGACAGAACAAACGGAAGCTACTAACAAAGCCATCCATCCGTTCCAGGGCTGGCCAGTGCCCCTCCTGGCGTCAGTCAAGTCTGACGACGTGAGAAGCATCTCAGAAGTCCCACTATGACCTCAACAAACTTATTTAAGGCCCCCGAAGTGCAACTTGATCATCAGGTTTCCTCTGTTTAGTGTCTCAAGAGTAAGACTACAGAAGACGCTGAAACCTAAGAGACCCAGTTCTTCTGAACTTTAGTTGCTTAGTCACTGAGGTGGGAATAAACAACACCCACCTCACAAGATTGCTAAGAAGATTAAGGAGAGCTGTGAATAAGGCTTAATTCCTATTGAAAAGGAACCTAAAGTCATGGTTTTGTTACTATTTGAAATATTTATGTGGGTTGAAAAACTCAAGAAAACAGTAACTTCTTTCTGTGAGGAATCCAAATTAAACATTTCTTTTAAAAATGTTTATTTGAGGGGCGCCTGGGTGGCGCAGTCGGTTAAGCGTCCGACTTCAACCAGGTCACGATCTCACGGTCCGTGAGTTCGAGCCTCTGGGCTGATGGCTCAGAGCCTGGAGCCTGTTTCCGATTCTGTGTCTCCCTCTCTCTCTGCCCCTCCCCCGTTCATGCTCTGTCTCTCTCTGTCCCAAAAATAAATAAACGTTGAAAAAAAAAATGTTTATTTGAGGGGGAAAGAGAAAGAGAAAGAAAGAGCATGAGTGGGGGAGGGGCAGAGAGAAAAGGAAGGAGAGAGAATCCCAAGCAGGCCCTGTGCTGTGAGCACAGAGCCTGACATGGGGCTCGATCTCACCAACTGTGAGAGCATGACCTGAGCCAAGATCAAGAGCTGGACGCGCAACCGACTGCGCCATCCGGGCGCCCCTCAAATTGAAAAAAAGTTCCATTTCTAATAACACAGAAAATACTCATGAGAGCCTGTGTACGAATTTTTTAAAGATGGGATACTTTGATTTGAAGTTTTCTACATCTTAGAAACACAGAATCCTTAAGGTAGATGGAAGGATTTAGACGTCTAATCGAACTCCTAATCTACACAGTGAAAACCGAAGCCCAGAACTTGCCTGAGGTTCTCTGAAACTTAAATCACACACTGTTCTCACAGGACAACACTCAGTTGCCTTTAAGAAGACCGTCAGAAGTAGAAGGGTCAAGAACAGCTCTCAACGAACATCTGATAAGACGGATGCCCAGATCCCCTGCAGGTGGCAGTTACCGTGCAGCTCAATGAATGACCGCGTCTAAGCCCAGCCTTTGGGGGCCTTGTCTGTGTCATGGATAAGAGATGGTCCATCTGGTGCCTAAAGCCCCCAGAGGGGCTGCTGAAGGGTTGCGCTCTGGTCTAGCTTCCCACCTTACTTATAACCTTTGACTGAAACTTAAAATAAATGAGAAAATCACTGCTCTGCACCAAAAGGTGTGTGTATGTATGTCTTTGTCATATGAAGGCCCGCTGGGACCTGCTGGCGTGACAAGGAACCAACCTACTTGATTTGTTTGTTATTTGAACCAGTGGTCTGCATGCCTTCAGGACACTACTAGAAGATCGCATTTGTTACGGAGCTTACCTGTTTGGCTAGGTTCAGATGGTCTTGGACATCAGCTAGTTCTTTCTGTAGTGAGTTTACTGCTTCTTGTTTTTCTATAGAAATAATATTTACATAAAACGAATACATTCGTATGCATTTTCCAAATCCCCATCGGCCCCCCAAAGAAAGTGGAGGTGAACATAAACTTACCTGTTAAATGTATGGCTTATACCGTGTCATCTTACTAAAAGGTCAGAAGAAAGAGTGACATGTGCGGCACATACACCTGGGCATGGCACTCAGGTTTATAAAGACTTACGTGTTCGAAACCTCACAATAAAAACAGTTTCTAGACAATGCCTAGCACTGATGACGTGCATGGCTCGGAAATGAGTACCTTCTACAATGTGGACAGAAATGTAAATTTGATACACCCTTAAAGGGAGACAATTTGGGAACAGGTTTTATATCTATACTGGCTTTGTCACTTACTAGCTGTAAGCCACTTCTCACTTGAGTTAAGTCACAAGGAAACTAAGCTTTCCTCATCTATAAATGGGTGAAATAGTTTCTGTCTCACAAAAATGTTACCAGGATTAAATGAAAAAAATGCATATCAAATAACTGCATCACGTCTAAGAGTAAGTGCTTAACAAGCATGTTGTTAGCCAGGATTACTTAGTAACTTCTCCTAATCATGGATATTTACAAAGATTTGGTAATAAAGGCATCATCTGCATTTTTTTTTTTTTTAATCACACACCCACAGCCCAAGGAAAAAATCTGGAAAGATATTCACCAACCTGTCAACAGGAATTCCCTCTGAGGGTGTTTATTTCATTTTTTTACCTATGTTTTTAAATTGTTCTTTAAGAAACATCAACTAATTTTTTAAGCGGCTCTATTGAGACAGAATCCACACACCATGCCTTTCACCTGTTTATGCAATTCAGTGGCTTCAAGTACATTCACGGAGTCGTGCAAACACCACCACCATCTATTTTAGAACATTTTTGTCACTTCTAAAATAAACCCCATGCCCATTAGCAAGGAGTTATTTCTAGAATAAGAAAAGCAGACAATGAAAAGCAGCAGCCAGAGCAGGAAAGAGCCTCGTCTCTCCCACCATGCGGCCGCCTACCTCGGAGCTGCTGCTGCGTGGCTGCCATGTCTTTGTGCAGTGAGAGCTTCTCTCTGTGCAGTTGGTCCAGCCCCTGCTGCAAGTTTCTGACATCCGATTCCAGCTTCTCTAAGTTTGCCTGCTCCATTTTGCTATTCTCTTCTGCAGCTGCCAAAACCCTACCGTCCAAGCAGAGTAAGTCAGACTATGAAGCGTAAAATGTTCAAGCACGCACAAGACACAACCGAGGAAGAGTGTTCTGCCCTCACGGGGTAGTTACGGACTACGAATGATCATAAATCTTAACAAAACCGAAGGCTCTTCAACTCCTTTTCAAAAGACGTCTTGTTTTCCGCTTTCCAAACAGGAGATTTTTGGAAAAGGGACTCTCTAAACTGAAGCTTTATAAACACCAGGGATAAAAACATGGACAGCACTCAGAATTCCAAAAGTCTGGCGATTAAAACAGATCGCTAGCTTCTCATCAGTGAGAAAGCAGGAAACACGATTGTGCATGTAATAGGATTTGTCCAAAAGACAGACGGGCATGAGCATAACTTCTTTTACGTAAATGGAGTCCTACAGTAGGGGCTCGCTTTTGTCTGGCTTCTCCCCCTGAGCGTAGTCACTTTGAGTCATTCATGTTGTTGTGTGTAAGCAACACTGCATTCCCTTTCCATTGCTACATGGTATTCCAAGGGATGGGTATACTGGAATCGGTCTATGCATTCACCAGCTGATGGGACTTTTAGGTTGTTTCCAGGTTTGGGCTGTTGCAAATAAAGCTGCCATGAACATCAATGCCTGTCATTCTTTGTATAAACGTACATTTTCACTTCTGAAGAACAATCTAGGAGTGGAATGGCTAGCTCTTCCGGTAGGTGTTAGTTTCCAAAATAACTGCCAAACCATGCTCTGAAGTGCCCAAAAATTTACACTCCCAGCAACTGTGTATGAAAATTCATACATGAACATTTGGTATGGTCAGTGTTTAATTTTAGCCCTTCTAATAGGTGTGTAATGATATCTCATTGTGGTTTTAATTTGCATTTTCTGCGGGGCCTGCGTGGTGCAGTTGGTTAAGCGTCTTTTTTTAATTTTTCTTTTTTTGTTTATGTATTTATTTTGAGACAGAGAGAGAGGGAGAGCACACTCAGGGAAGGGACAGAGAGAGAGAGAACACAAATCCCAAGCAGACTCTGTACTCACAGCCCAGAGCTGATGCGGGGTTCAAACTCATGAGTTTTATGAACTCATAAATTCAGGAGTTGGACGTTGCACCGACTGAATCACCCAGGCACCCCCCGACTCTTGATCTCAGCTCAGGTCATGATGTCACAGTTTATGAGTTTGAGATCCACATCAGGCTCTGCGCTGATGGTGCGGAGCCTGCTTGGGATTCTGTCTCTCCTTCTCTCTGCCCCTCCCCCGCTTGTGCACAAGCTCGCTCGCTCGCTCTCTCAAAATAAATAAAACTTTAAGAATTTGGACTTTCCTAATGGTTAATAATGTTGAGCATCTTGTTATGTGTTTATTTGCCACCCATTCATCTTAAGTAAAATGTCTTTTCAAGTCTTTTGCCCCTTTAAAAAAACTGGGTTGTTCGTTTTCTAATTACAGCTCTTTAAGATATACGTTCTGGGTACAAGTACTTTTTTTTTTTAAGAGGAAAGGGTTTTTTTTAAGTTGTTTTTTTTTTTTTTTTTTTTTAAAAAAAAAAAATGCGCGCAAGCAGGTGGGGGGAGAGAGGGAGAGAGAGAGAGAGAGAGAGAAAAAATTCTAAGCAGGCTCTGCACTGCCAGGGTGAAGTGAGATGCGGGGTTGGAACTCACGAACCCTGAGATCATGACCTGAGCTGAAATCAAGAGTCGGATGCTTACTGGCTTGAGCCCCGAAGGCGGCCCCGAGTACAACTCCTTTATCGAATACATGTTGCAAAGGTTCTTCTCCCAGGCTGGGACAGGTCTTTTCATTGTCTTAACAGTGTCTTTTGAGGAGAAGTTTCAAATTCTGATGAAGTCCAATTTTACCAATTTATTCTTTTATGGATCATGCTTTTGGGGTCACATCTAGGAAATCCTGCCTAACCCGAGGTCACCAAGGTGTTTTCCCTGTGTTCTCCTAAAAGTTTTATATTTAGGTTTCACATTGATATTTATGGTCCTTTTGGGGATAATTTCTATTTATAGCATGGGTGTGGACTGAAGTTCATTTTTGGGGTTTTGGATATACAATTGGTTCAGCAACAGTTTTTGAAAACTCTGCCTTTTCTCTACTGAAGATGATGCCTTTGCATCTTAGTCAAAATTGGTTGTCCACACATTCGTGCGTTTACTTCTGGACTTTCTGTTCTGTTCTACGGACTGCTTTGTCTATCTTTCTACCTGTACGACAGCATTTCAGTCACAACAGCTGTATGTGGGGTCTTGAAATAGGGCAGTGTTAAGCTCTGAACATTTGTTCTTTTTCAAAGTTGTTTTGGTGTCATATCTAAAAAGTTTTAGATTCTATTCTACCTCCAATCTTTGCATTTCCACACGAATTTCAGAAGCAGACTCTCAATTTCTATTTTATTTTATTTTATTTTATTTTATTTTTTTTCAACGTTTATTTTTGGGACAGAGAGAGACAGAGCATGAACGGGGGAGGGGCAGAGAGAGAGGGAGACACAGAATCGGAAACAGGCTCCAGGCTCTGAGCCATCAGCCCAGAGCCTGACGCGGGGCTCGAACTCACGGACCGCGAGATCGTGACCTGGTTGAAGTCGGACGCTTAACCGACTGCGCCACCCAGGCGCCCCTCAATTTCTATTTTAAAAGCATGTTGCAATTTTTATTATTTTGAATCTAAAGATCAATTTGAGGAGAATGGAATCTTAACTATACTGTCTTTCTACCCACAAACAGGTATCTCTCTCCATTTATTTATATCTTCCAGCATCCATTATTTTCCTTAAACACACACACAACAGGTTATTTAAAAAAGTGCTTTGGGGGGAAAAAAGCCTAAAAGGAAATTCCCCCAGAAATGGTATTGATGAATTGTATTGTGACACTGAGTTCGTGGGGTATTTTTTTTTCCTTTTCTCTATTTTCCACTCTTTTTAAAATAGTGTTTATTATGCTTCAGCCTTGAAGAAGAGATCTTGCAAGCTTACTGGTTTTTGCTCTTACCGTTTGCTCTGTGCCAACTTCTTTTCCCAGCTGTCACATTTTTCTTCGAGATCTTCCTTTTCTTTGCTCAAAGACTCAACACACGACTGTAGCACTCGGGTCTCGGCAGTTATCCGCTCTATTTCCCGTCTGTCCCTCTCGAGGACCTGCTTCTGCCACTCAATTTCCCCTTTCTGTTGCAGGGCTGTCTGCTGCAGATTCTCTAACTCCAGTCTCTCCTAAGTCAGATAAAAGGGGACTCACATGTGCCCACCGAGGAAGACTGCAGTTGGCTAGGGGTAAAACGGCTTTGTTTATTACCTCCAGCACTTCGACCTGAGTCTTCTCTAACTCAGACAACTTTTGCTCATGTTGTAGCTTCAAACCTTGCAGCTCCTTGCTTTCAAGTTGCAGCATGTCCAGAATATTCTTTAGTTCTAAGAGGAACAGAACATGGTCCATGCTGTTAAATGAAGTTCACAGCACTTACAAACTGAAACAGAAAATAGTGCTATGGATACAAGAAACAATAGGTCATCAAAACATATCTGTTGTGTGAATTACTGGAGCTAACTGTATTTTAACTTAAAAAAATTCTTTAAAATCTTGTTAAACATTAATTTGTTAAAGTTTGTTTAAAAATTTTAACCCCAAAACATAACAAAGATCTAGTTCTACGAGCAAGTGCTCCATCTAAATGAATTTAAAAAAAAAATAGGAAAAACTTCAAAATATGTAAGTTGAGATTCAGATAATAATTTTTTATATTTTAAAATATAGATTTTTTAAGTATTAACTTTTTTCTGATTAAAAAAAATATTTGGTCACCATAGAAAATTTCAAGAAAAGAGTAAAAAGAAAAAGAAAAAAAAGAAAACCCATCATTATCCCACTATCCAAATATGATCACTACGACGACAGCATCCTGACGCATTTCCTCCCAGGAGTGTGCACACACGCACGCACACGTACCACACAGATTTTCAAAATAACTTGGGACTCCACTCTATATTCAGTTTTTATCTATTTTTTCAGTCTTCCCATCGGCATTTTTGCATGCCCTTCAATGTTTGAAATATAGCTTTTAAATTGGCCATGGTTCCAAATTTTGTCATTATAAATTTTGCTGTAAGTAGTCAACTCAGCCAGCTTAATTTGTGAAGCAAGGAAATACTTGCTCACTACATAAATAAATAAATAAATCCAATACTGCTGCAACGTGCATGAATGCTTGCCCTCAGAAACTAGAACTGAGCTAAATGGTTTAACAGGTATGAATTTTCAGTCCTGAAACACTGGGGGGTTGGTCCAATTTATTTTTCTATCAACAGCCTATAAATGCTCTTCCTTCTCCACGCTCTGGTCAGCAATGATCAGGACTATTTAGCTTTTAAATAAACTTTATCGATTTGAATGACAAAAAATATTGTATTCCTTTTATCATACTGCTTTCCTTCATATCTTTAAAAGAAGTTTATTTCACTATTCATATTCTTCCTGTGATCTGGAAAAAACACTTTTCCAAACTCTGACTTTATATGATTGTTTTCCTTTAAACTTACCAGTTTTATGTTTAGACATCTGCCCTAAAACTACCTGAAGATTTTCTTCCTCTTTTTCAATTTCCTGCTTTATGAGTGCAAGCTGAGTTTTTTTTTCACTAATCTGGACATTGAGTTCTCCTTTCTGAAAACTCAGTTCTTCCAGAAGAGATTTTACTTCCTGTGCCAAAAAAAAAAAAAAAAAAAAAAAGTCAACTCCCTCCACAAAATTATGAATGGAAATTATACTGAGAACAGTTTTGTTATTAACTATCTCATTTCACAAAAACTCCAATTTGGAAACAAGTTCAATTTTGCCTTTTATGTCAAGAACAGCACTGTATTTTACTTTCCACTAACATATTTCTGTATCACGGAAGTAAGGAAGTCACATATCGTCTTCATTTAAAATGCATAAACAGTACGTACTATGTGCAAGGCAATGTGTTATAGAAAGAGAAGGCTGACTCTGATACATCTCCTGCCCTCAAGAGGCTGAGCACCTTGGGGGAAATCAGCAAGGAGCATAAACATGGTCATGAAAGGCTCTGACGCCCTAGGAAACCTGCAGAGTGCCTCCAAACTCAGAAGAGAGAAATTCCTTCCAAGGTAAAGGAAAAGTCAGGAAAGTCAACTTAGTGGCATGCAGCTGAACTAGGAAAAATGGCTAGCATCTGACCATTCCCAAAAAGGAAATTCCTGGAGAAGAAATGGTATGAGAAAGGCACAGAGGCCGAGAACCTTGGGTATGTCCAGAAAATACTATGGGAGAGCTATCCATGCAGCCACAGCCTGGATACAGAACAGTACATCAAACTGATGTTACAGAGGGTTCACGATTCAGGAATTTAGAGCTGCATTTGGAGAGAAAACTAATTAAAATATGTTAAGATAAACCTAGAACATCGCCCTTGGATTCTTAAGAAAACTAGTAAAGAACACACCCTAATATGATTGCACTTCTCCGTTACTTCGGTTTCTCCCAGTCTCAGCGCCTCCTGGAGGTCAGCTTTGGCCTGGACCATGCTTCCCTGGAGTAGACGCAGCTCTTCCTTTTTATGCCCTAACTCCCTGTCCAAGACGGCCAGTTCTTGCTGCTGATCGGATACCTGTGTTCAAGAAAAGGGAAGAATGCAAAGCTTGACAACCTTCGTGCTTGCTGTGATGGAGAATATTCAGTCCAGCTAACGGTAGTGGGGAAATCAGGGGCTAGCCTAATTGTAATTATCCCAGCTGCAGGAGTCAGGAGGGCCAGGCTGGGGGTACAGGCATCAAATGCCTAATAAAGATCTCGAGTTCGCATACATAAAAGCATATCCATCAAATCATAGCAAAAACAACAAGATGATAATAAGGAATATCCCTCAGGTTATGGTTTTCAAAATACTTGTGTGTCTATATACCTTATTCCATTACCTTGGCAATGGAAGTCAGGCAGGGATTTTTTAAATTTATTCATTTTGTAAATTTAAAAATGTCAACTTTAAGAATAGTACACATTTTATATAAAAAACAGAAAATGCAGATGTGCAAAAGGAAGAAAATAGAAAATATTTGTCTCCCCTTATCAGATGACTGCTTTTGTGCTTTGATACAGACCAAAAATATAAGCACGAGTGTTCATAAACACATTTAGCATAAATGATCTTAGGGTGCATCCTGTTTGGTTTTTTTTTTTTATTAAAAAACTTTATTTATTTATTTTTTTTTAGTGTTTATTTAGATTTATGAGAGAGATACAGAGCGTGAGCAGGGGAGGGGCAGAGAGAGAGGAAGACACAGAATCCGAAGCAGGCTCTGGGCTCCTCGCTGTCAGCACAGAGCCCGACGTGGGGCTGGAACTCACAAACCGCAAGATCATGACCTGAGCCAAAGTCGGACACTCAGCCAACTGAGGGGTGTATCCCATTTTTAGACCCACTTCTTTTACTCAGTAATATATTCTATTTATTCTACTGAGTTGCGATTCAAATTTGGGTTGGACTCTACTCTTAATCACTAGGATACAGAGCCTCATTTATGCTTTATATCTTATTTTGTATTTTCCAGTCTTTTCTACAATCAAACATGTATTACTTTTTATAATCGTAACAGAAACGCAGGTTTCAAAGCAGCATGAACTGCTTTTCCAAGGCATCAGTTGCCATACCTGGCTTTTCAGCTTTTCCAGCTCAGCTTTCTTGGCCTGCAGGAGGGTCTCTGACTCTTCCAGGACGTGCAGGTGGTGATCCTCATTGTGTTGTGCGGCCTCTATGTCCTTCTGCAATTTCTGCAGCCTACAAACACCAGCAGCACTGGAGCAGATCTGAAGGAAGGCTGAACCCCAAGAGCGGTCTTCCAGCACAAGCCCCTTGGGCCCCCCAGAGGCTGTACTTACTCTCCGGTCAGTACTTCCTTCTTCTTGTTCAGGCACTGGAAGTCGGAGTCTTTTGCTGCAACAACTTTGTTTATTTCTTTCAAAGTTTCTTCTTGCTCCATTTTGTGCTGCTCCAAACCCTTTGCGTCAGCCTCGAGTAATCTACAACACACTGCTTTACTCTGCAAGGCCCCTTAGACTTAGCCTGCATTATTTATCTTAAGGCGATTACTACTCCCTTAGCCCCGAACTTGTCATTGATCTCCCCGAATACATCAATAGCCAAGAGGGACTCCACCTACCTGAGCTGCTGGTCAGCTTTGACAAGGTTAACAGCAGTTTCCTGGGCTCTCCTTTCTAACTCCTCAGCATCTTTTTCGATTTGCAATAGATTTCTCTTGGCATCAGCGAACTTCTCAACGGCATCTTTTGTCTAAAAAAGACACTGTCATTAGAAGCGATTCAGTTACCACACTCTTTTTGCACCTCTTAGGAAAATCGACAAGGCCATACAGAAAGACTGATAAAAATGTGCATTCACTTTGACTCTCCAACTCTCAGAAGAGAATTCAGGAGTAAAAAAATGACTACATAAAAATGCTCATTGTGTACTGAAATACAACTTGACAAGTGATAGATTAAGTGATAAAGCATCAACACAATGGAGTACTGTGTAGCCTTTAAGATGACAATATAGCAACATGGAAGAATGTTAATGGTATTATGTTGGCTGAAAAAAACAAATTTAAAATGGCACTCTAAGGGCAACTATGTGCAATTAGATCTGTGTCTGCAAAGACAGAAAGGCTCTGCAAAAAGAAAAAGTCACTTGAGGGTGGTGACACTGTGAATGATCTTTTACTTAAAAATAATCTGTATACTATTATGTTATCTTATTCAATTAAAAATATCTCCACAATTAAGTGACAACAAGCTGATTTTACCAACAGTCCCTCCTTCACAGAGATTATTACTGTACTCTAGATCAGATCGTGTTAAATAAAACCTCCTTCATTTAAAGATGAATTAATAATGTCTGAGAAACACAAACATTAAGTACTTTTGTCGAAGTACTTAAAACTCCTCCTGTACAGGATTTGGCAAAAAGAGATTACTTTTTTTTTTTTTTTCAAAAACAGTTTTTTTTTTTTTTAATCAACTTGGTTTCCTTTTTCTGTCTAAAATAAGAGGTTTAAGACAATGCCACCAAAGGTCCAAAAATAGTGCTTGCTTTTGCACTTCGTTGAACAGTGACTCCCCTTCGGGCCAAATACTCAAGCTGTGCAGCTGCACCAAAGTCCCAGGCTTGTTAAACTAGTCCAGTACATCTCCCATGTGGATGCAAGAAGGCTGGCGAGCTCCCAAACAGCTAGATAGCTCACCACACTTCCTTCCATTCCAGATCCCTGGTTTCTGTCAGTTTCATCAGCAAAGCACTGGACAAAACGCACTACGTGCTTCAGAAAGTCACATTTCTAAGTAGTTTTCTATCTCTTTCTATGTTAGGTTTTAACATGTCTGGCATCCTTCTCACAAAATGCACCACCTTCTCCCTCGCTCTTCCTCCTTAGCAAGCTGCCTCCCTGAATCATTTTGGGAGGACAAAAGAGGAAGAGCTTACTAGCCTCAGTTCACTTACTATTTCTGCCTACCACTGGTATCAATATTCTTTTATATACCAGTGATAAAGTTTTCTCTAGTCCTGCTCACGCCTATGTTATCTCACAATCGTCTAACATGTGACAGAAGGAACATGATCAGTTGATCATCTGAAAAGACACCAGGATGTTTTTCCATTCTTATTAAAGCCATCACTCACAGAATATCTTTAATAAATCCTTTGTTTCAGTTCCTGGGTTACAGATTTCTATTCATTTAAATCCATCCATGTTGAAATAACATAAAAATAGTTTCTGAGATGCCTCCATGTGGGTATGGGACTTTTTTACCCTGGAATTCTCCTCAAACTAAGAAAGCTCTTGGGTGGGGTACCTGGGTGGCACAGTTGGTTAAGCGACCAACTTCAGCTCAGGTTATGATCTCGTGGTTCATGGGTTTGAGCCCTAGGTCCGGCTCTGTGCTAACAACTCAGAGCCTGGAACCTGCTTTGGATTCTGTATCTCGCTCTCTCTCTCTCTCTCTCTCTGCCCCTCCCCCTGCTCATGCTTTGTCTCTGTCTCTCAAAAATAAATAAAACATTAAAAAAAAAAAAAAGCTCTCTTGGTGAGGCAGAACTTGAGCTGTGTGGCCCTGGGCCAGCTACCAGCTTCTCTGAGCTCCACCAGTGAACTGGGCTAACCACCATCTTACAGAGTTGCCAGGAAAGGTTAATGAAGCAGTATTTATAAAATAGCCAATGTGTGGTCAGAGTAGGGGCCCAATAGAGTAGGGGCTCCTTTTCTTCCTCCATTTCTTTCTGTATCGTAGTCATAAGAACACTACCTCAGACCAAAAAATGCTTGATTTTCTATCATCAACTTGGAGAATGAAGTAATACCAGGAAGAAGTCTTCTGAGATCCACTGTTGCTTTTAGATGAATCTAGCATTGACCTATTTAATACAGAGAGATATCAGAGCCCAAATAATTTAAAGACACACACGGGATTAGGAAGTAGGGTGTGTTAGGAACGGAATGATTTTGGCAGCTTTTAAGTCTTCCTGAACAGCCTAAGTATTCTTTGCCTGAACTGATAGGTGAGGGGGAGCAAAGCTGGGGAGTCAGGTGGCTTGCCCGAATTCTCACAGCTCCTTAACTAGCAGCGTGCAGCCTGGAACCCAACTGTCCGCCTTGGGCGACCATGTTCTTATCACGATTTCTTTCTAGTCCTTCATGCCACGGGCAGTGAGCTGCCTCACCCCAAACCACAGCAGAACATACTTTCTCCTTCGTGCGTGAAAGTTCACTTTTGGCCTCCGCCAGCAGCCGGTCAGCTTCCCTGAGTTCTGCTCGACGTTTCATAAGGGTCTTCTCGATGCACTCAATTTCATCCACGATATCTTCATGGTGTTTGAGTGACTTCTCTATTTCTAGTTCATTCATAAGACTCTCGACATTTCCATCAAGGAAGTCTCTAAAAAAATCGTATACAAACATATTAAGAGTCTTTAAATGTAGACAATACAGACACTTGTAGTCTGATAAAAAGATGTACGATGATTTTCTACTCTCATATGAGAAGGGCCGGAAGAGACATTTACATCTGACCATGTTCAAGGTCTAGGTTTACCCTTTTATTCAACATGGTACGCTGCTGACAGTAAGTGCACAATGCATACAAAGTACGATGCAGCTGTTTTATCTTTTTTGATTATTATTTTTTTTGTCAGCACTTGGGTCAAGGCAATGTTGTCGTTTCTATTCTCCTATGGTATAAAAAGAAAGCAAACCACCACCATAATAATCATCCATCCCCCTAAATCTATCTTGCTAGTCGCAGCTCACCAACCATCCCAAAGACTTCCTAATTTTGTGATTTACTGTTCAATGATACAATGATAGTAACGATATTTGACAAATCAGAAAGCAAGACACGGAAGTCACTAACTCAAGGCTAACATGTCAAAATTCTTTGAAAACGAAACTATGACAGGAAAACATGAAAATAAGTTCATCAACATTTAACACGTTGTTTCTCTTTAAATGAAGGCAAACATATCCTTTCTTCGGACATTTTCGTGTTATCCAAACTCCTTAAAGTAAGCATTTATTTTACTTTTATAACTAGGAAAAGAAGTGGTTACCCCACTGCCCTACCATCCTCCCTCAAAAAAATCTCACTTTAACCTCTCCCCACCATATGCCTACAAAACTAAGAGAAGCAACCATCCTTGAAACGCTTACACATTTTTTTAAATTTCTTTTTAAGCTTTATTTATTTTTGAGAGAGAGAGACAAAGCGTGAGTGGGGGAGGAGCAGAGAGGGAGAGGGAGACACAGAATCTGAAGCTGGCTCCAGGCTCCGAGCTGTCAGCACAGAGCCCGACACGGGGCTCAGACTCACGAACTGCGAGATCACGACCTGAGCCAAGTCGGACGCCCAACCGACTGAGCCACCGAGGTGCCCCAAAACGCTCACACATTTATTCCCCATCTTCTTCTCTCAGTGTGACCCTGGCTTTTCCCTGCCAGGTCTACCGGCCAGTCACACGTGTGCTCCTAGAAGGCAGAGACCATAGCTCACTCACCCCTGGGATCTCCACCAATCTCCCCGCAACCCTGGTGCCTGGGCCAGTCTGACTGACATGACAAAAGCTGGGGACTGTCATAACTCCTGAATCACTGCACCCATCTGGCCCTCTCAGCAGATACTGCCTTCACAAACGGACCCTATGCCAGATGCTGGGGCACAAAGAGGCCCAGCCACCGCCTTCCTGGGCTCCTTACAACACGGTGTGAACAGTACTATACCCAAGGTTCCCAACCCGAACTGTGGGAGCCAGAGATGAGGAAGGCTTTGTGTAAAAGGGGATCTCTGACCTTTATCTGGATAGACAGGGTGGAGTTAGGCAGGGGGCAGGGAAACAATTTTAGGCTAGGATAGTATGTGCATAGGTGGAGAGGCAGGGGAGAATGTGGTGTTGGGGGAAACCACAGAAAAGCAGGTAGGGCCTGAACAAACACTGCGTGTAGGAGAGAAGGATAAGACAGGCAGGCAGGTTCAGATCCAGAGGGTGGTGTGCATTCTAACGGGACTGAGTCACATGGGAGAGTGGCTAGCTCGGATCTGTAGCCACATTCAGGGTAGAATGGAGACAGAGCCTAGACACGGGAGGCCAAAGTAGAAGCTATTACGACGACCTGGGCGGAGATGATGAAAGGCCAGGGCGGTGGAGATGAAAGAAGGGGACCAGTTTGACAGCTCTTTGTGTACAGTTGTAGGACCCGGAGACCAACTGGAGGGTTGGGAAAGCGAGGAAAGCAGAGCTGCACACACCCGGCTTGTTTTTAGCCAGAGTAACTGGGGAGGGCGGAGGGTTATGCCATTCTCCAAGAGGGGCCACAAGAAGAGCTCATTTGGATTACGGGCCAAGAGAACTTGGACTTGCCCTGTGCAACTTGGGAGTCACCTGTGGCTACAACTTTAAATTAAACTCTATTCCTCAGTTCCATTAGCCACACTTCAAGTGCTCAATCGGCACACGTGGCCGGTGATTACCGTTTCGGATGGCATGGATCAACAGCGTTGCCAAGGTCACAGAAAGTTCAACTGGACAACACCGATTCAGGTTACCTTAATAAGCCAATGCCATGTTTATCAGAACTATAAAAGTGAAATAGCTAATAATCATAGTTACTTTCGCTGTTTATGTTTCTGGATGGTATCATGTAATTCTTCTACTTCATGCTCTAAGTCTTTCTTCTCTTGCAAGAGACCATCGATATTACGATGCAGCTCTTCCAATTCTTTCACCGACTGCCGCTTGGATGCTCTCGTGCACTGCTCCTGTTTCTCTGATTTTAAATGCTGCATGATGTCTTCTAATCTAGAAACTTCATTCTCCTGAACAAAGAAAAAAAAATGCAATAGTGAGAAACATCACTTGATGTTTCTCTTCTTTCCTGCCAAAAGCTGCAATCGACTGTGCTTAAAGTGCTACCTATGACGTGAAAATGATGGTAGCTTCTAGACTTCAGTATGAAAACGAAAAATCAAGTCAGGCCAATTTTTTCACATGCCACAGATGAAACTGATGAACTAACAGAGCTTTTAATTTTTCCATCAGTCCAACTATGGTTGATACACATTCACCAAGCACCCCTTATGGATAATCTCTGCCTCCAGAGTTCAGCAAGTAGCAGAAGAGACGGACACAGGGGTCTCTCTCTAGGCATAGGGAGGGGAGTTTCCTGGAAGGCTGCCCAGAGGGAGAGGGTTTTGCCTGGGTTTTGAAGAATAAGTGAAATGGGGAAGACCTAACCTGAAGAAATAACACGTGCTAATGCACGGAGGTATAAGAGGGCATGTGAGAAACTACAGAACAGCTGGGGACGGCTGGTGGGTAAAGGAACCAGCCCGAGAGGTGATGACAGGCTGAGCTGACGGCGCTGCCGTAAACACACATGCGCTGAGACACTGCAGGGCAATGGGAGGGACTATCGTTCCAACCACGTGAGCACACACAGGCCCTCTGGAACTAGTCTGACCTACTGCCCAGCACTCAGGGGTCCTAGTCCTTGTCTTCCTCTTAACCTGCTGGGAGGAAAAGGAAAACAGAAAGAGCTCTAGGCATCTTGAGTTTGAAGGAGGAGTTTGTCATGCATTTTAATTCTTTAGAACCATAAGTTTACAAAATAAGCTAGTGATTAGGAAGTAATCATTTCTTGAAATGTAGCCTTAGAAAAGAATATGAAATACACTAAAAATTCACACAGTTGAGTCAACTACACTGCCTACAAATAGAGAAATGTTATGCAATCATTAAAATACTGCTTAAAAACATCTGTAAAACCACAGGGAAATGTTTGTAATGTTAAGTGGGAAAAAGAGAATATGAAATGTGTGCACAATAAGAATTATGAAAAGAAAAAAAGAATCATGAATCTTACCACCCAGAGATAATCCCCATCACAACCTTGCTATATACTGCTCCTATGTGTGAATACACAAAGCACATCCATGTGTATGCGTGCACACACACATACACATGCGTGTACAAGTACAGGCCCCACTACGTGAACACTCCTGTATGTACACATTAGTATCATACTTGTCAATAGAAAAATATACAATAAGCTCTCCAAAAATGGTTAATTTCTGGACTGAAAGTATTTTTGTTATAAAGTGGTTAAACCAATCTTGTGGTCTGGCCTGGTGCCGTAACTCCCATCCAAAAGGATATTTTAGTAAGAGAATGCTTGCTCCATTCTAAACATCAACTTTACGAATATACTTTGGGACATAATCCCTTCATAAGTAGGTCAAATCATCACATACACAACCTTATTCAGTCTCCCATGGTAGCAGGGTAGACGGGGGTCTCATGTCTCTCCACTTACCAAGTTATGGTGTTCCGGGACGTTGCAATGCAGCACCCCCACAGGGATGAGGGGGACAGAGAAGTTGGGGGGCGGAGGCCCATACACGATGGGGGCTCCAGCAGGAGGTGGGCCATAAACAACAGTGCCAGGGCTGAGAGGCTGGCTGTTGTTGGGCAGGGGAGGAGGTGGTGCGTACAGGGCCATGCCCTGGGGAACAGGAGAACCATCGGGAAACACAGTGTACATCATGTATCCAGAAGGAGGCACGAATGGGCGTTCCTCGTGGTCATACAGCTCACTCTCTTCCTGACTATCTCCTCCACTGTCTGCATCTTGACAGAAATAAACAGAAGAGTATTTTACCCACATGGCTTATTGGGTAAACAAGTTTAGTAGAGAACAGGAGCATTTAGGACAAGATCCCCAAGAACTGGGAGTAAAATTCTGTGAAAAGGTCAAAATAGGGATTCGTATTATTTTCAGAGGCTGATACTTGAGTGCTTCTTATGCCTATGTGTTGAGTTGCTTTTTTCTGTCTTTATTCATTCATTTATTCGGCAACCATTTGGGTGTCTGCCTCAGGCTGCATAAAGACAGAGAAGCGGAGATGTGTGCTGAGACACCAAGGCTCGCAGTGTCTACGGGTGCCATGATGCACGGCACTCTCCAAGGTGCTGGCTTCCTTACTCGCCTCCCCTATAAGCAGGTCTATGTTTGTCTATCACGGATGACAGACAACCTAGCACACAGCAGGCACTCAATAAGTAGCTCTTGAATAAAGAAATTCTCAGAAGGGGACATTCCCATTTTATGGCTTCACAGTCTAAGAGCAGCTAGATAATTTGCCTAGGATCACACAGCTGCTTGGTCAAAGAGCGAGGATTTACCCCAGGTCTGAATGACTCTTCCTCCTGGAGCTTTTGAAGATGGACCTAGAACATTTCATTTTAGTCAAGCTAATCAATGTCATGATACAAGGATGCACGCACCTGCCATGCTCCAGGAGCACAGGTGAAAAAGCCGCTCAGTGTGCCTGGGTAAGGCAAGATGGAGGAAGTCTCCCTAAAGGAGTGGTGTTTGAGGGCCTGAGTCTTGCTGAAAGTCGAGCAGCAGTAGGTTTGGAAGAGGAAGGAGAAGGACATCCTAAAGAGAGGGTTTAAAGCATGGAGGCTGGAGGAACATGGCACGCTGTGACTATCTTAGGCAACTGGGTAGGACTGATGTGCAGAACAGTGATGGGAGGTGAGACAGGAGGTCACTGGCCAAGATCACAGCAGAAGGCCTTGCAGACCAAGCTAAGGAGCCTGGACTCAGTCTTATGGATTTCAGGAAACCAATGCAACTTCCCTTATGTGATTTAACTTACCTCTATTTGAAAACGATTTATGTAACCCACTCCTGATGGGAGAATAAACCCAGTATCCTGAGACAGGTGGAGGCCCACTCTCCTCCTTTCCATCCTGCCATCCGCGACATGGTTTTCTAACAGGAGTTGAGGCTGTGTACTTTAGGCCTACACCAGAGTCTTTGGTGGCCTGGGAACTATAGCTGGAAACCTGAAATAAATGACAGCAAAGCCCACTATTAGAAATGAAAAGGCTGAGTTGGAGAAATGCCAAAGTCTAGAACAAAGTTGAGATGTGGCAAAGTTGAGAATGAACTGGTTTCTTTCCACAGATCACAATTCTCATTTTTCACAGAGAGAAGTGAGACATGATTACACAGTCAGGTAAACTGCCTGAGTGTCAGCCTCTCTTCTCCAGTACTCCTCTTTCCTGGTGGTTTCTCCTCTTTTGCCTTGTCCTTGATGGCCCACGGATGAAGGCAAAGGAAACAAGTGAATTTTCAAGGCCATTTGGGAGATCAGTCTCCAAGGCCATTTGGGAGATCTATCCTGGGAGCCTGGCATGGTTGAAAAGCTCTACTCTCCTAACTCTCCCTCCTTCCCAGTCATAAATAGGTCTACCTTTCGAACCCTTGCCCAGCTTGGCCTTACAATGTTACAATGTCGAATATCTACACAGCTTCCACTTCCAGCCCTGGTTGTCAAGCAGGTTTAGATGTAGACTCTGGTTGACTCTACACAGCGCTGGATCCTAACTTGTCATAGCCACTTACTTCTCCTTGACGGTTGCCTGTCAGCTGATCGTAGCAGGATGTCACCCAGTCCCTCTGCTCTGGATGCAGGCTGCTTACCGTTCTCTCCTCACGTCCCACTTTCAAGACCCATGCCCTGACCAGTTTGTTTCCTGAACACCCTCTCACTGACACCTCTTCTCCTCCAGCTCTACTGCTCTAGCCCCGGCTTCTGTCCCTCACGGAATGAGTTCAAACAGCACCTTGCTCCCTCCTCCCCGAGTTATCCACCGCAAATCAGGCCTCCACACTCAGCCCAGTTATTGTCCTTAAAATACAGCTCTGATTATATTATACATGTCCTAAATCCCTGAGGCCTCCACAAGTCAGTGCGAGACATTTTGAGCCCCTATGCAAAAAACATGAGCCCAAACTACTTTTCCAGACTCACCTTTCACCATTGCCAGCCAATCCTCCAGCCCCACAAGACCACTCACCATAGCTAAACCAACTCTCCCCTTCCACACGTCTCTTCCCTCCTAAAAGCCCATCCCTTGACAGCTAAGTGCTGACTAAAAGCCCATCCCTTGACAGCTAAGTGCTGACTTCATGGCTTTGTGTGAAGCCTTCCTTCCTGAACTTCCCCAATGAGAGGAATCCCTAACACTTCTCTGTAATAGAGCACACAGGTCAAGTCTGTTGTCACATGCATGCCCCTGTTTGTAACTGCCCTGGTGTCCCTGTCTCCCCACCAGTGCATGAGCCTTTGAGAGCAAGGGCTTGACCATTCCTCATGGTGACCGCCCCATCTAGTACCTGACCTAGATTTCAGCAAATACAGAATGAAATGCTGGTTAAAATCAAATAAAACCCAGGTGCTCAGTTCTCTATCAGCCTCTGCATCGTTCTATACCCATTTCCAACAGGCTCTCTGGGCTCAAGTCACCTTATCCCCTTGCAGGATCTGCTATCAGGGACCCACAACATACCACCGGAGCATCAATGGGCAATGGCAATATTCCTTAAGAAGGTCCTATTTTCATCTCACATATCAAACACACTTAAGAACCTCAATGCATGGCTTGGTCTAGACATACTGTTCTTGACATCTGCTCACAAACTAGGGGAAGAGAACATGGTCACACTTCCTTCAAGAAAATTCAGTACACATTCCCAGCATCACAGACTTCCTACTTTTGATGATGATGGTGGTGGCATAAAGTACCAGTAGCCTCGTCTTCTGAAAGGATCTGCCATGCTGCTGATGTAATCATTCTGATGAGAAACTTCACGTCGAAGTTCAGCAATTTCTTCCAAAACATTTTCAAAGCTTCCTTTGTTACCTGCAAAGGAAAGCCATTCTGTGAAGTTGGGCATGAAATCATGTACTTCCCTCCTCTCAACCTACACAAGTGATTCCATGACAGCCAATGATTTTGGCTCCTCAAAGTTGACTTTGCAGCCTCTCCCATGGTAATAAGTTTTTGCTAACACTCAAAGAGGATAGACGTACCCTTCTGTTGTTCATTTATAAAGGGAGGCAGAGAAAGAAAACAAACAGATTTGTAAACATTATTTCTTTTGAAAATTCAAAATTTCTTGTCTCATTGTAATCAAGTTTCTTAATACCTCACTTACATAAAATGTTTAAATTCTTTGCTTTTATTCATTAAGCTAATTATCACAGCTCTGGAAATCAAGCATGGAATTGATCTATCAGAGCTAAATAAATTGCTAAGGTGAAAAACAAACAAGATGATTTTTTTTTAAAGATGATCTGACATTAGAACTATAAAACCACTATAAACTGACATTAGAACTATAAAACCAAAGTCAAAGCCTAGGGGCCCTTGGGTGGCTCAGTCGGCTAAGTGTCTGACTTTGGCTCAGGTCACGATCTCACAGTTCAGTTCATGAGCTCGAGCCCCACATCGGGATCTCTGCTGTTAGTGCAGAGCCTGCTTGGGATCCTCTGTCCCCCTCACCCTTCCCCTCCCCTGCTCACACTCTCTCTTTCAAAAATAAATGTTTTTAACAAAAAAAACCCAAAACAACGAAAAAAAAATCAAAGCCCAATACTTTACCAGCCCCAGTGAGGTCTAGTAAATTCCGCAGCCTTGCGATCTCTGTCCTTTGCCTCTCCATCGTCTCATTCAGTTTCTCCATCTCCAGCACGTGTGAGTTTGCTACTCCAGGGCCTACATCTACTTTCTCCATCTCAAGTCGAAACTATTTAAAAAATCACATACACAAAATTGCCAACGAATATTCTTTCCCAGATGCACCCTGAAATTTGATTTAGTAAATCCAGAACTTTTACCTACACTTTACTAATGAGGAAAACGCATTACTCCTCGTATTTAAATTGCACTCTGCCTGACACGTGGTAGAGGACAAAGTGCTGATGAACTACTGACTATATTTCCAATAATATTGTCTCTCGGGAGCTGATATAGGACCAATAAGGGGAAGGTGTCAGGGTACCAGCACTGACCTGCTCCTCTTTATCTCTGAGAAGGTTCTGCAGGAGTTCAATCTCAGCTTCTGCTCGGGTCAGATCCTTGGCCGCCTGCGCTGCCTGTCTGCTGAACTTCTCTGTCTCCTGCAACTCCTGCTGGGACAGAGGTATGAGAAAGGCAGCACTGCCATCACGTGTTGTCGTCTTCATTTCTTTCTGCCCCTCAGACGGACTCCTCTGTTTTCGTCCGACTGCCTGCCTGGCCACCCTATGTGTGCATGGCGCCTGGTCCCACCTCATCCTGTGCTATTCCCATCACTTGGCAGCCTGCTCCGCCCCTCTACGGGGGCCACGTGAGCAGGGGGCTGCATCTGAAAGAGCAAGGGCTAGCTTTTTCTTTTTTTTTTTTTAATTTTTTTTTTTCAACGTTTATTTATTTTTGGGACAGAGAGAGACAGAGCATGAACAGGGGAGGGGCAGAGAGAGAGGAAGACACAGAATTGGAAACAGGCTCCAGGCTCTGAGCCATCAGCCCAGAGCCTGACGCGGGGCTCGAACTCACGGACCGCGAGATCGTGACCTGGCTGAAGTCGGACGCTTAACCGACTGCGCCACCCAGGCGCCCCCATGGGCTAGCTTTTTCTTCACTGTTCTACAGCCTTCCACGACTGAGGTCTCTCTGGACTCTCATCATTACATTTTCTCTATGATCTACTGTCCTAATCTCATGAGCATTTGTACTCTTTAAAACCATTAACAGATACCATCTCAGTCAGGAGGCAAAACAGTCCTGTAGGTCACATATTATCTGACTGCACAAGATGAAAAGTCTGGGGTTCAAAAAGATTCTGTGGCAAGCCTTTAAAACCTTAGTTCAGGTGTGTATGGGCAGCTACCTCCCTAAGTGGAGCTCTACACCTTGAGGTGGGGATGGTATGTTTCATTTGATGGCTCTCGTCAGGGCTCAGTAGAGGGACCCATGGCAGGGCTGTGACTGGAGAAATACAATCTTCAGTCTGAAGGGGAACAGACAACTTTACGGTGGTTTATAAATCAGCCAAAGCCTATAAGAGCAGTGACACAAGCAGCTATGGTTTGGGGACAGCAGCAGCACCGTGGAAACTTGTTCTGCACGTGTGGACTCACCTCTGCTCGCTCTTGGTTAATTTTCATAACAGTTCCATGAAGGGACCTGAGCTGGTCTTTGGCAATGGTGAGCTCAGCTGTGGCCAGCTTATCAGAGGCGGCCACGGCTTTCTTTAGTTTCTTTAATTCTCTGTCTAAGCCGAGAAGCTGCTCCTGAGATTTGGCATCTTCAAGTTTCTTCTGAAGTGAAAGAAACATTAAACAAACAGATGAGTCATTTGGTAACGATGAATTAAGACATAAGCTCCATGAGGGCAGGGACTCCATTCACTGCTGCATGGTCTGTGCCTAGAATAATAATACATGGTACAGGGGTGCCTGGGTGGCTCAGTCGGTTGAGTGTCTGACTCTTGATTTTGGCTCAGGTCTGATCTCACAGTTCGTAGGATCGAGCCTGGCATTGGGTTCCGCACTGGTGGCATGGAGCCTGCTTGGGGTTCTCTCTCTCCCTTTCTCTGCCTCTCCCTGGCTTATGATCTCTCGAAAGTAAACAAACTTAAAAAAAATAATACACGGTACAAAGTAGGTGTTCCATATTCACTGAGTGAATGAATAAATAAAACCAACTCAAAACTGTATGGTAAACTTAGAAGGAAATCAGTCTTATCAGTCAAGAACCTCAGTGATCATAGGGTCGCCTGGGTGGCTCAGTCTGCTGAGTGCCCAATTTTGAGTCAGGTCATGATCTCACGGTTCATGGGTTTGAGCCTTGCGTTGGACACTGTGCAGACAGCTCAGAGCCTGGAGCCTGTTTCAGATTCTGTGTCTCCCTCTCTCTCTGCCCTTCACCTACTCACGGTCTCTCTCTCTTTTTCTCTCTCTCTCTCTCTCAAAAGTAAACATTAAAGGGGCTCCCAGGTGGCTCAGTTGGTTGAGCATCTGACTTCGGGTCAGGTCATGATCTCATAGTTTGAGTTCGAGCCCCGCATTGGGCTCTGTGCTGACAGCTGGGAGCCTGGAGCCTGCTTCGAATTCTGTGTCTCCCCCTCTCTCTGCTCCTCCCCGCTCATGCTCTGTCTCTCTCTCTCTCCTTCAAAAATAAATAAAAACATTAAAATTAAAAAATAAATAAACATAAAAAAAAACATTATAAAAGGACCTCAGTGATCATAGATTCACTCATTCATTGGAAAAACATTTCCTGGCACCATCACCAAGTGATAGACCAGTCCCTTGGGATCACTGGGTCAGGCACTGGGCATACAGCGATAAATAAAACAGACTTGCCTCAAAGAGCTTATGAGAGATGGATATTAAACAAACACTCAGAAAAACATATAACCCAAAATGGTGGTCAGTGCTATCAAGGGACAGAACGAAGTACTATTTGAGAGACTGTGGGAGAGACCTAGATTGGTAGGGAGGGAGCAGTCAGAGAGGAGGGTGGAAGAATGTGGTCCAGGAGAGGGAATGGCATGCGGGAAGGTCAGGAGAACTTACTATTTTTGAGGAACTGAAAGAAGGAGCATGGTGATAATAAGAGGGAGCTACGGAGAGGCAAATCATGCTGGGCCTTATAGGCTTAAGAATTTGGGTCTTTTTTTTATAACAACAACAGAAGTTGCTGAAGAAAGCGGAAATGAGGGGGGCTGACAAGAGCCCATTCATGTTAGTGTTTTAAAGTTTATTTATTTATTTGGGGGAGGGGGTTAGGGGCAGAAAGAGAGAGACTCCCAAGCAGGCTCCACACTGTCTCAACTGACTGAGACACCCAGGTGCCCCTTAATTTATGTTTTTAAAGAGCATGTTGGCTGCTCTGTGGAGCAGGGTCATCAGTGGGAGTGGGAGAACTGTCAGATGGCCACACCAGCTGTCCAGACGAGAAGTAATGGCTGGATGGGGTGGTGGCATCCGAGAAGAAAAAAAGGACCTATATTCCAGATGTATTTTGGGGGTGGACTGAACAGGACTTGGGAACTGAAGGGTTCTCAGTGAAGTACGAAGCACGTCATTGAAGCTGGGAGAAGGGAGAAGGGAGGTGTGGGGAGTGACAAGGTATGAAATGGTGAGGCGTAGGACAGTGAACTTCCCAGAGAGAAGGGGAACGCTGCCCATTTGAGGCTGATGACCAAGAGATGACAGTGATACCACTATGCCTGGTGGCTGCTGTTTTTCTGCAGGAATGCTTAGCATGGGCACCCGCCTAAAGAAAGCTTTTGGCTACAGTTTTGTCAGGTAAGTGAGACGGAAAAGGACAAGGGATTTGAGGACTTTTGCAAAAACGGCTATAGTGGTGGACCATGGAATTTAAATTGGACGACAAGGTATACGGCCAGGAAAGCCTAACAGACAGAAAAGGTGGGGCTGATGCCCTGGAACTGTGAGGGAGGCTGAGGAATCGTCAGTGTGGGGGCGCAGTGAGAGAGACAGAGAGGGGTGCTGTGGTTCGGGACTGCAGAGGGGGTGGGCACGATTTCTCAACTGGACAAGGTCGACGATGTGACCACGGGAGGAGATGGCTGAGGGGGGATGGAGAAGCTCAAAGAGAGGCCGCAGGATTAGAAGATGAGGAGTTAAAAAGTAATTTCCCGTGGATGTGTCCAACCGTGCACAGGATTTCTGAGGAGGCAAACTCCTGCCAACGGCACTCAAGAGTCTAAAGTCACTCCTCGCACGCCAGCTCTCTCGTTTTCATCTACCATGGCTCCTCCGTGTCTCGGGCCCTTGATTCAACCACAATGCATCCCGGGTTCCCCCGGGTCCAGTTCCCCTGAGCCAGCAATGCTGCCGGAGGCGACCGTGGGCCTGCTCCCCGGGGGCAGGGTCCAGCCACAGGGATACAGATGGCACACTCCCTTAGTCTTCCCCACCTTTTTCTCTAACTCCTGGAGTTGGGCCAGAATTCTCTCCTTCTCTTCATCAGCTTCCTGAAGTTGGAGATCTGTAAGGCCTTGGATTTCCTCCATACTTTTTAGATTTTCTTGCAAATAGTGAATTTCATTCTCCAACTGTTGGATTCTCGCTTCGTGCTGCCTCTTATCGAAACTAATCTGTGAGAAAATCAAGTTTTGAAGATGATTTTTTAAGCAGAATATAAACTTCTTAGAGAACTACATTTCATTTTACTAAGGAGCGTAATGACATTTTGTACTAATGAGTTACAGGGGGCGGTTTTATCTTGAATGTTCTCTAGGATGCATTTTAATGTTTGCCTCATCATTAAAATAATTACATCCAGAAAAATCAGATTCTGGCATCATACTGCACCCTAGCAATATGGTATTGTTTACCCACAGGTTCAGAAACATTTCTCACTTGCTTCCAGAACAAGGAAAACACAGCCACAAAGAAGCCTGACTGATATCAGTAACCATATTCAGGGCTGAATTTTAGTCGCACGCAGTCTGACTGGTTAAGAGTGAAAACAACAGTAATTATACTGTATTTACGCGAGGAAGGAAGCACTGTAATTTGTTGAAAAACAGGAGTATTGGCCAAACGCTTCCCTCCAGCTGCCTCAGGCCCCTTTCTTACTCTCGCTTCCAGGGCTCTCTCGCAGGCATGCCTGAACTCCTCTTGTCCGTTCACCAGTTTCTCTTGTTGCAGAGCCATTTCTTCCTGGAGTTTTCTCTCTCTCACTTGTGCTTCCTGTCTTTCCCACTGGGAGCGTGCAAGGATTTCACTGAACTGTTTCTGCAAATCAGCAAGACTTTTCCCTAAGACATCTGAAGGAGTATGGATTCTGGTAAGGGGGGAAAAAAGACGGTATGTGACCTCTTCTTTCTCATGCCAGACACTGGGTGCAAACTGTGTTGGTAACATCAGTGCGGGACTAAAAGGAGCTGCGTGGAACAGTGACCGGGAATCAGCACACAGAGCAACTGAGCATCTCCTAAGTGCGAATCAATGTTTTAGCCAATGACTGCCGTCACTCCGAAAACACAGGCTCCTAGCAGGCTAACAATGCTTGCTCAAAGAATAAATGTCCCCTTCATATATTTAAATGCACCTTGGCTTTCTTCTGAAATTGATTTTCTATTTAAAATGCATAACGTGGGGGCGCCTGGGTGGCGCAGTCGGTTAAGCGTCCGACTTCAGCCAGGTCACGATCTCGCGGTCCGTGAGTTCGAGCCCCGCGTCAGGCTCTGGGCTGATGGCTCGGAGCCTGGAGCCTGTTTCCGATTCTGTGTCTCCCTCTCTCTCTGCCCCTCCCCCGTTCATGCTCTGTCTCTCTCTGTCCCAAAAATAAATAAACGTTGGAAAAAAAAAAAATAAATAAAATAAAATAAAATGCATAATGTGGCTCTACTTCCTGACCACATGCAATGAACTTTCAAGAGTTACTCTTAAAACTTCTGTTTTAATTAAATTAATTAAAGTAATTAAATTAATAAATTAATTAAAATGATTTAATTTAAAGAATACCTAAAAGTATGAAAGATTTAAAATGTAAAAAAATCAGTGACAGGCAATTTGAATGAAGCAATCTTGTGTCTCAATCATGGAAATAGGACTTGGGAAACCTTACAAAAGAAATCAGCCATTAGCGTAACTTAGGAAGGTGAGTCCATATGAACCTCACATTCATAACTTGGCAATCTTAACACCAGGAGGTCCCATCCCAATTTTCCATTACCTCATTTCCCCGGCTCCTGACTTCAGTTTTTTCCTTAGCTCATCCACGCGAGCTGCCACGTCTTCTGGACGAATCAAACCATCAACCACATGGTTAAGGTGATTCTGGAAATCTTTAAGTTGCTGTTTTAACAGGTCATTGTCATCCTATGGATGGTGGTATAATGGGGTGGTAAAAGTTACCAAAAGAAATTAAAATACATGCACATCCGCATACACAGCCTGTATTACTTGTCATATGATAGTTTTATTCCACCCCCTTTACCAATTTTTTTTAAAAACCCTTTCTACTTGGGCTGACAGTATCTGAATCTACTGATCAACCTAAAGTCACAAAAGACAGAACCAGGCATTAGGATGTTTCCTGATGTGATACGAAAGCAAGTACCTGTGTTCTTGCTGAGAAGTAACTAAGATGAATCTAAATAAGCCTCTGTTTAAGAACATGTTAATCAATACCATAAAAGATGCTACCAGCAAAATCTAGGATGCGAAACTCCAAGGGACAGAGACCTGGTTTTCTTTATTTATTTTTAAATTTTTTTAAATCTTTATCTATCTTTGAGAGAGAGAGAGAGAGAGAGAGAGAGAGAGAGAGAGAGAGATTGAGAGTATGAGCAGCAGAGAGAGAGGGAGACACAGAATCTGAAGCAGGCTCCAGGCTCTGAGTTGTCAGCACAGGGCCCGACACAGGGCTTGAAGCCACGGACTGTGAGATCATGACCCGAGCCAAAGTTGGACGCTTAACCGACTAAGCCACCCAGGTGCCCCTGGTTTTCTTTAAAACATAAAGGGGGAAAGGAGGAGGACATCTATAGACTACAAGAGACTTAAGAACCAAGTCAACCAAATGCAATGTGTGTACTTTATTTGGATCCTGGTTCCAACAAACACTTGTAAAAACAGATAATCTTAAAATTTGATGTTAGGGAATTCTTAAAATTTTAAGATATAAAGAGGTCTCTGTTTATGTTTTTTTTTCTTTTTTAAGGCTCTGTACAGTATTTACAGATAAAGTAAGATTTTCAGATTTACTTCAAAATAATTCAGTGTGTGAACAAGTGGGAGGGTTGGGGTATGGCAGGCATTATGGATGGAGTAACACTGGCCACGGGTTGCTAACTGTTGAAGATGGGTAATATGTATATGAGGACTCATTTTAGTATTCTACTTTTGTATGTGTTTGAAATGTCCACAATTCAAAGTTAAAAAACAAAACCAAAAAAAACAAAAAACAAAAAACAAAACCAACAACTTTCCCATAATTCTCTGCCAAGCAACTAAAAACTGAAACCTCTAATACTAAAGCTTCTCTAATAGCTTATATAATTCTCTGTGGGAGTATCTGTTACATGCCAGCATATTTTCACTATTAACAAACAAACATATGTGGATCCAAGAATTAAATTCATACAATGCCCCTTGAAAGGGGTTGCATTAGAGTGCAACCCACTCTCGTTAAATTCCTGGATAATTACAAAGATATTTCAGGGGAAGAAGAATGCACCAATCTGACCCTGTTAGCTCAGTCTGGTGACAAACTGAGTGAAAGAAAGTAAAAGAAAACTGTTAAAAATCACCCTAAATTGTAAAGAAAAATTGTTCTACATCCTAAGACATTGATTGTATTGCCCTGAAGTGATTTACTTCAAACTCAGTGAAACACTCTTAACTAAAATGGAGAATTCAGGATTGCAATGAACATGTTAACTGCCTGTCCCATCTGGAGTCTGTTATCTGTAAACTGTCCTGAACATTGCCCTGAGGTGCCCGTATTTCTACTACTGTCTAATCCTGGGCACAGGTGATCAAACCAAAGGCCAAACAATCCACAGACTAGCCAGGAAACAAGTTCTCACTCTCTCCAAAATTTGAACCAAGATCCAGTACATCGTCAAGTCTGTAAAAGCTGGCCTTGTAAAGGTATGTCAGCTTAGGGCTGGAGTCAATGCTGGGCCAAATACAATACCCACAGAGACAGAGGAGAATGAGAGAGCCATGTAGTTTCTGCAAGACTGACTGATAGAGCAGCTCTGTCTCCTTTCTTGAGCTAGTGTTAGTAGGTTCTGGTTCACTGCAACTAGATGATTGTCTGACAAAGACAAATGCAGAGTGAGTTTAACTTGAACTCTGTTATCAGGAGGTTAGTAGGCCAAGGACCTAGTTTTAACTAAGGTAGTCTCACAGCATGGGCTAGTGTTCTGGAAAGCTGACTTCGGTTTCTACCTTGGAGGAGAAGGCCCCCGAAGAACACATTTTAGTCCCTTGAAGCGACGTATGCTGAAGTATGTGGGTGAAATAAAGATGTATGAGATTTTCTTTTGAAGTGTTCCAGCCAAAAAATATAAAAGGGGACTAACTAAAACAAGAATGGCAGAATGCCGCTAACTGTTTCAGCAGGGTAAACAAAAGGACATAAGACTATTCAATTTTTGTGATTCAAAAATTTCCACGGTAAATATAAAAAAATAATCTATTGAGCAGCCAACACACACACAACTCAAACGAGAATGGAAAACGTGCAGGTCTTTTCTGATACTTGTTTCAGAAATTAAACTGAGAGAGGTAAAAATTAAATTCTAGGTTACATTTCCCTAAACTTTAAGGAAAAAATATCCAAGGCCTTGAAAGAAGGGAGAGAATGTGGGTGAGCTGTTCAGGCTTATTTGTCACAAACCCCCCCTGCCTGGAAGCCTTCCTTAAGACCTTGGCAACTCTGCGCCTTTATTTCTGGTGAAGTATGACACCTGCCCTGTCAGTCAGCCAAGTGGCCCTTGGCCTCACGGATTTGGAGACCTGGTGTTGATCCAGGTACTTGTTCACTCAGACATCTGTGCTCTCTCAGAGAGTTTAATTGTCTGGAAAATCCTGTCCACCTGCTTCTCTGGCAGTTTGTCGGGCAGATTATTGTGACAGTAGCAGTAAAGACATTCCGCCAAGGCAAACCCCCACAGATGTAAAATGACTGCCTTTTTAGTAGAACCCTTTCTGAGAAGGCGACTGTGAACACTGTTTACAGTTAAGAAGTTCTGCAGCCCACTCTAGCTAAATTCCTGGATAATCACAAAGATATTTCAGGGGAAGAAGAATGCACCCATCTGATCCTTTTAGCTCCGTCTGGTGACAAATCTGCTTCTCAGAGAAACGCAAGGTATGGCTGTCACCCGTGAGTTTCCACAGCACTGGCTCTTTACTCCTGACACTGCCTCCGTCTCTTCACATCACCACCACAACACAAAAGATGCCCATATTCATAATTTTACAACGATGGGCTCACAAGAGGACAGAGGCTCTGGTACCGTCCCACCCAGAATTCTTCTCTTCTAATAATTCAAGTAGCCTACAACATGTTGGCACAGGCTGTTAAGGGTCTGACTACAGGCAGCAACACCTTAGGGTGTCCTACGTGAGAATGCACCCTGGACGAACGCGTCTCTACCTGCAGCTGTTTAAGTTGTGTGCGGAGCTCGTTGTTTTCTTGGTCCTTTCCTTCGGAGAGCTGGGCTTTTCTGAGGGCATTCCTGAGGGCTTGCTTTTCCTTCTCAAGTTCTGCTTGAAGGGCCGACTGTTCTAACTATTGCCGTGGGAAGCAAACGATATGAAAACATAAAACAGCAACAGCTTTTTCAATCTAAAAAGCCATAAATAAATTTACATACACGCACAATTCCTTGCTAGCTATGGTTTCATAGTAACTCCATTTTATGTCCGTACGTTCAGATTTCAAAGCCCAAGTTCATCTTTTTCACGTCTCCTTCAACTATTAACACTTAAGAGTAGACATCACAAGGGGCTCAGCCCAGATATACCAAATTAGAATCTCAGCGCTGGGCCCACGGACCTACCTTTGAGAGTTCTGTGAGTGATTCAACAGAGACTGCTCCTCTTTTCCGCAGACCAGTATTTCTCAAACTGTGGTCCTCATCAAAAATCACTTGGTGTGCTTGTGAAAAATGCAGATGCCCAGACTACCTCTCAGACTCAATGGGCCAGAAGCTCGAGGACAGGGCCCAGGAATCTGCATTTAACAAGCATCTCAAGTGACTTCATAGAGCTAAAGTACACCAATTAGAGATCTGTGGGTCAGGGAGAGACTGCTATGCTCCGTACCCTCAACATATGGCTTGAAGACCAATTCTGGCAGTGCTGATTTCAAGAAGGGGAGAGTCCCTTTCAATACCCAGTAAATCTGTGAAAAGGCTAGGCTGCTATAACACTTCTGTCAAGACTCACGAGGGGAAAGAAAAGGACAATGGAAATACAACGGAGAATAGATCTTCAACTAGTAAAGGCTGGCTTGAAAACTTAAGAGAATTTATTTTTTATTTGAAATGAGATGCCATTTTATTTACCATTATTTAGAAATCTGTATTTATTCTGGCATTTTAATTGTTTTCCCCAGCTTCCTATTTTTGCACTCTGATCTTATCAACTGTAGTTTTGTAAACCTTGGTACTCTTGAGAAATATAATCCTGACAATTGTCAAGTGGTTTTGATATCTGATAAGTAAAGGGATACAAATTAACATAATTACTACAATAAGCATGACTTTTTTTTTCCTTTTCTAATCACACGAATGCTATTTTACATACATTCCTGGGAATGTATGTCATTTTCATCCAATAAGTGCATACTGACCCCCTTCGTGACCAGGCACTGAGAAAAGAGAAACAAGCATATACAATCTGGGTATTCACTGTGCTCTGGGTCTAGCAAGAGAGACAGACAGTCTGAACAGATGATTATCAGACACATGATAAAATGTTTTAACTGAGCACAGGCTATAGGAAAACCAAAGCAGGATCCTGAACCCAGATTTCCAGCAGGCACAAGAGGAAGGTCGCGATGGGCTTCCTGGCGAAAGATGTAGCCTATGTGACTAACAGCTGAAGAAAATGACATTTTTAATCTGAGTAAGAATACACTGTAACTGGCCCGTCTGCCTCTCTGCCTTGATCTCTCACATTCCTGCCTACTCTTCTTCTTGTTCCTGGCATCCAAGAGCCATACTTTCAGCACTTCAAATGCACTGTGCTCCCTCTCCTTGCCTCTGCCTAGAACATTCGTCCCTTACCCCTTCCCTTTGCACCCCCGCTGCCTCTGCCCAGCAAAATCCAACTCACCCTTTCAGTGAGTTTCTCTAGGGCAGACTTCCCTGACCACCCCACCCCTGCTATCCCTTTCTTTCTCCCACACCCGTGTCACCTACTGCACTGTCAGCTCCACAGGGACAGTGACTGTGTCTGTGCTGGTCACTGCAGCATCTACAGCACCTGGCCCTCAAAGGCCAATCAGTAAGCGGTTCTTGGGTGAATAATTATTTCTCTAATTTGCAAGTACAATATAAACTAGTAGATACTTCGTCCAACCCAAATAGAAAGTAGCAAAATAACATAGAACAAGGTGCTCTGGTGCCCAGTATTTCCCTTATCCTCACTATAACCCCTTTTACAGACAAGGAGGCATTTTTCAGAGGCTCAAGAGCTATGACGTGATCTGCATGCTCACACAGGGGTTCACAGAGGTAGTATCTGAACTCAGAGTATCTGACTCCAAAAATGTATACTCTTCCCATCATTCCATATACAGTATATTACAAAGTCTTTAATCTTGCATTTAATTAAAGAAAGGCTGGTATGCTAAGACCACAGGGCTTGGATTCTAGATGGCTTTATGCTGCTGCTTACCTGGCTGAACCTTCTAAGTTTTTCCAACTCCTCCTTGAGCTGGCTGGCTTCCGCATCCCGTATCTTCAGCTGAGCCTCTAGCTCAGCCTCATAGGCACTGAGATCTCCCTGGGTCTGCTGCAGGGATACATTCACCTCATGCTGCTCCTGGAGGGCACTCTCCAGTTCTGCGAGCTCCTGTAAGGATTCGGTATGTTTATGGAACCCGCTGTTCTGCCTAAGCATCCGCAAGCCATCATAAGTAACCTGAGCCCTGTGAACCAAATGGCCAGCCAATGCTGGCCTGGCACAGAAAGCCCTCATTAACAATACAATGAAGCCACAGGCTGTGCTTATCCAGGCTGGAAACCAAAGTCCTGACTAAATGTAATCAGAAAAATCAGTAAGCTACCGACATGTTTTCCAAAGTAACCATCTGTGTGATACTTTAAATGTGCCTGAATATGTAAGAAGAGAGGGGTATAAAACGTTAGGCCTATTCTCCATCAGACACTGGAATAAATGCTTTCACGTGTATTCTGTTGAACCTTCACGGTAACCGTGTAAGGCACGGCATTATCCTCATTTCACAGAAGAGGACAGAACGAACATGTAAGTAAACTGCACAGGGCTGCGCAGTTAAAAAGACAGGATATGAACCCAGATCTCTGACTCCAAAGCCCGCACCCTCTTCTATTAAACCACAGCATGTTCAAAATGGGACTAGCACTAATATTAAGGATGACAGAGTAACTCGAGTGAGTACTGACAAAAGAAATACATACTGATTGGCGTACCACAGTTCTGATTCATTTTAGCCCGTCTGTTTTTTATGATTAAACATTACAGCTTTCACCTATTTATTTGGGATCTCGAAGAATTGGATCAAACGATTCTGGATTAAAGAGGAGGCTCTTGTGATAAGAACTTCCACAGAAGAGTTTCTCGGGGAGGTCTGAATTATATGAGTTGCTTGTTCAAAATGCAAACTCCATATATAACCAACAAAGGTCCAGAATATTTAGAGAATTCCTACAAATCATTAAGAAAAAGACAGACAATCCAGGAGAAAAAATGGACACAAAACATGAATAGGGAATTCACTGAAGAGGAAAGCTGAATAGCAAATTAACAAATGGAAGGTGCCCAGTCTCTCCAGTATTCAAGGGAAAATGCAGTTAAAACAAGATACTCGTTTATTTAGAGCATAGGGGAACAAGCTGAACAAACCACGAGAAAACAGCAGACAAATTCAGAATGTGGGACACCCTATGGGACCACTGGCCTCGTCTCTACACATACATTTACACACACAGCTGTAAAAGGCATTCTCGGTACAACTGGCAAAATCTGAACGTGGTTCAGATATTAGATGATATTAGGGAATTACTGTTAATTTTTCCAGGTGTAATAATGGTATCGTAGTGATGTAAGAAAATGTCCTGATTTTTAAGAGATATGTACTTAAGGGACGATGTCATGATGTTTGCCAACTTTCAAATAACTCAGGGGAAAAAAACCAAATACAGCAAAATATTTTTTGAGTCTGGGAGAGCATATAGATATTCGCTGAACTATTCTCTCAACTTTCCTTATAAATGTAAAATTTTCATAATAAAAAGATACCATTTCAAATTTAGCAGGCTGGCAAACAATAAAACTGACAAAATGTTAAATTTCCTGAATGTGATAATTATTCTCTTAGATATTCTATGTTAGAAAATGTCCCTGTTCCTAGGAAATACACGATGAAATATTTAGAAGCTAAGGAGGATGAGGTCTACAACTAATTCTCAGATGGTTACAAAAAATTCATATAAAAGTATGTAAAAAATTATATATGAGAAGAAGAGAAAGCAGATGTAGCAAAATATTCATTGAGGACTCTGAATGCGGGGTACAGTGAGTTATGTGGATTATTCTTGCAACTCTCTTGTGAATTTAAAATTATTTCAAAATAAAAGCTTTTTAAAAAATAAAAGTTGGACAACACTAAGGTGTTAGCAAGGATGTGGTATAGTGGTGGCCCTCGCATTGCTGGTTGGAGTGGAAACTGATCGAATCACTATGGATGGTAATTTGACATGTAATGAAGTTGAGCAGGCACATACCCTCTGACTCACAGTTCCAATGTGAACATAGTCCCCATGCTCAAGATTGTGTGCAAGGATGTTACGCTCAACATTGTAATAGCAAAAGACCAGAAACCACCTAAATGTCCTCCAAGAGGAGAACGGATAGGCAATAACTTTGTGGTAGCTACCTACAACGGAATGCTATATACCCTCACAAAAATAAGCAAAGCAGAGCTATATGTATCAACGTGTATAATTTCCCAAAACATAAATAGGAAGGAAGACAAAAGTGACCAAAGAATATGTACAGTATGATATCTTTTACATAAATCTTAAAATTGTGCAAAACAATGCTACATATTGCTTATGGATGACTTTATATATAATAAAAGAGAGATGCAGAAAAATAAATATATCAAGATTCTGTTACCTCTGTAAGGAGGTACACACAGGGTTTCGAATATATCCGTAGTTTCATTTCGTAAGCTGAGTTGTGAGTGCATGGTGTTAAAAACAATTTTTAACATTTTAATCTGCCTGAGAAATTTCATAATGCTGCATATATGACCTCAAACTTCTAGCACAAACCCTACGAGGGATGAAATTTGGGAATTGGGTTCTCATGCAAGATAAAGTTTGTCAAACAACTAAAACAGATCAAGTGAAATCTCCAAATGAATGGCAACAAGCCAGGTATAGAAGGGTAGAGTTTACAACACGGCCTCTTGTTTGGTAAATAGTTAAAATTATGGGGGCGCCTGGGTGGCGCAGTCGGTTAAGCGTCCGACTTCAGCCAGGTCACGATCTCGCGGTCCGTGAGTTCAAGCCCCGCGTCAGGCTCTGGGCTGATGGCTCGGAGCCTGGAGCCTGTTTCCGATTCTGTCTCCCTCTCTCTCTGCCCCTCCCCCGTTCATGCTCTGTCTCTCTCTGTCCCAAAAATAAATAAAAAAAAAGTTGAAAAAAAAAATTTTAAAAATAGTTAAAATTATGAACAAGAAAATTATGTTGTGCTTAATTTTGCTGTACAAATAACAACCACTTAATACAGCTAATGTAACAGCTACAATTTCGCAGTGTTTAGAGTTATGGGATAACACATTTCAGGGATAGAAATTCAGCTAAAATAACCTTCCTTTTCTTAGTAAAGGAAAAATAATGATTCCAAGTGTGTCACACCTGGGGGGGGGGCACCCCACTAAATAGCCACTGCGACTTTTTGTCACTTCAGATTGCACAGCTGCTAACTTCCTTAGCTATCTTAATTTGGACGTCACCTACTTCTGAGGCTCAGGAAACAGGTAAGAAGAAACAAATCATACCTTCCTCATATTTTCTGCATCTATGGCAACTATTTCCAGTTGGTCCCTTTCCTGCTCGACCTCACTCAATCTCTGGAGCAATGTCTCTTTCTCATCCTGTAGCTTTTTGCACTCATTCTGGGCCTGGGTTGCCTGGCCTTTGATAGTCTCCAGGTATTCTTGTAACCCACTGATGACACTCTCTAAATCCTTCTTCAGGGCTTCATTTGCTGCTATTTGTCCTAAGCAAAATGGAAAAAGGGAAGGTGACAATGTATACAAGAAAATGCTTTCAAGATATAGAACTACAGCATTTAGTCTCCTTAGTTATTTGTTACTGGCTAAGAATGAAATTGTAAATGGTGTACTATCTCATTTTTTCTTTTTCAAGATATAATGATAGTTTTTCCCCTCTCTGGTCTACAGTACAGGACTACTAAGTAGCTACACAATAAAAACAGTATATTCAGTGGGTATTGCTTATAAAACGCTCAATTCAGGCTATAAAAAGTTTAAAATAAAATAATGAAAGTAAACTTTTCTAAATAAATTTCCAAATAAAATAATGAAAAATGTGCAGCAACACTGTGAGTTCTTGCCGCTAGATACACAAAACAAAACCACTTCCGGAAGGAAGACTAATCCAAGACCGGCAGCATAAACATGTAACTTGAAGACTTGTAAAAAAAAAAAAAAACCACCAACCAAATCATATACTGGGTGCTTACCATGTGCCAGGCACTTTACGAACACTACCTCGTTTAATCTTGCCAACAACTAATGACTGAGACAGAAATAACTTGTCCCAGGCCACACAGCTGATAATGGCAAAACGGGGATTGGGATCGTTTTACACTACTACAACCTATATTATCTTCCTTTCCCACCATTATGGCAAAGTCACAATCTCAATCTGCATTGCAAATGTAGGTCCTAAATTCTTCCCATACTCTCCTTATAACTAGAAACTGAATGCCCGGTGTCAATGGGCTCTTTGTTCCTGAAAGGATTATATGCTTTGAAAGAGAGCGACATGCCCCAGCTTACCATGATTATACACTGGCTTCTAGCCTACTGAATGCAATGACCTGACTCACTAGGAATCAATACAACAAAACTAAAATTGAATTTTTTTTTTTTTTTACTTTTTACTTTGATGAAACAAGTATTTTGGGTACTCTGCAAATATTTCCCTATCAAACACTAGTACGAACAAATGAGGCATATCAGGATTAATGCCTGCCTGAGTGTCACTTGTCTTTTATTAATACTAGAACTGATTTACCTTAAATCTTCCTTAAATTCTCACCTTCAGTAAGCTGTTGTTCAAGGTCCTTAATCTCTTCAGTCTCTTTGGCAATTCTAGAAAGTATCTCATCCAAACGGCTTTCAAGTTGTTTGTACTGCTTGTTCATGATGTCAAGTTGTTGTTCTTTACCTCTTTTCTGAGCCTTCATATGGCACTGAATTGAAAAATAAAAATTAACAAAGTCCTGAGTTCCTTATACTCTTAAAAAAAACATAATGCTTACCATTTCTAAAGGCAGAATGGAAAATGAAATGTAACATTTTGAGTCTATTTGTGTCAGGCCTTGTGTTGTTTTCACACAGTGGTTTTCATTTAAACCTCATAACTTGATCTGAAAATCACCTCCATTGTACAGATATGCAAATCGAAAATCAAGGAGATTAAATTATTTTTCCAAGGGTACAGCCACGAGGTAATGTAGTCAAGCTCAATATTCTCTGCAGGGCATTAAAAACCAATTAAAATTGGTTTCCAAAATGTTAACTGATTTTTTATACTCAGTATAGCCATAGAAAATGAGTGTATTCTAAAATGTTAACAAGAATTATATCTGGGTGGAAGGATTACAGATTTTTTTAATGAATATTTTTAGTACTAAACATTTTGTAATAGACAATACCTTTTTAATCAGAAAAGCACATTAAACACACTTTTTAAAAAAAGGTTTCTTAGGGAGAAACAGAGACATGGAAGAAATACTTAGAATTCAAGTGTATTTTTGATTCCTTAGACAAAGAAACACATGATTTTTAGGTTCGATACACTGGTAGCTGAGACCACCACCATTCAGCCCAGTCACTGTCAAGATGGAGGGCCACACGGAGGCACACTCCTCTACCAAGACATATGCCCCTGGTGGAAAACTGAGTTTTCCCATATTCACACAGCCACTCACACCCCAGAGCCACCGCATTAGGGAGCTACTGTCAACTGAAAACTGGACTGTACTTCCAGGTGGGCTCAGGGAAGAAAAAACAACAACTGAGAATCAATGTCTGGTTTAACCCTTCTTTTTACATGTGAAAACGGAATCTCAGATGTACCAACGACTTGCCCAGGTCTTCCTTAGAGGCAACTGTTCATGTGGAGACAAAATAATTCTCCAGAGAACCTCTGCCCTCTCACTGACACCCTCAGGGCTCCGGTTTGCCCCCACGGGATCAGAGGAACAGAACAATAAACCAAGAGAACGTTAGCAGGAGAAAGAAGTGCATCACAGGCCGAAGAGCCAACTCCCAGGCTCTCATGGCTAATACCCATTTGATCATAAAAGAACATTTCTCAATTTTAGATGTCTGCTGCCACCAAAGCCAAGAAAGAAAAGTCTCTTCATTTTTAAGGAACAAGTGAATGAGAGCCTGGTCAGAAGGTTTTTGTTTGACTAATAGAAATTTGGTGGAATTTTTAAAACTTTTCTTTCTCTGCCCCCCTAACACTAATCTGAAATCTTTCTGGAAAGGTAAGTGCAGATAACAGCTTAAATTCTAAGTACATTTAGAATTTGTATGGCTCAAGAAAGAATTAAAACAAAAACAAAAACCTCCTGCATTCATGTCTCTCTTAATAAACCTTTAAAATTCACCATTAAAAATTCCACTGAAATCTCTTTACATGCAGGGCAAAAAACCCAAAAAAGCTCAATATGCCAATGATTTGCATTAAACACATGGGAGCAAAAGTAGATTCTGCGATTTTCACAACTGTGGCGCTCACAAGAGTTATAAAAACAGGAACTTACATCTCTGACTCCTCCTCCTTTCGAGTCTTTTGCACAGAGAGAGAGAAAAGGATCATACCTTAACTTAACATTTGTCCTGTTAGAACTGAGCCGTTGAGAACAGGGAAACTGTGGGCGGAACACTTTCTAAGGCTGTTTTCAAATTCACGTGTACTTCCCTCTCTGACAGCCACATTTTTGTCATCGGCTTGGAGTCTCAGTAACTTCCCAGGGCTTCAAACCACATTCTTGGCGGAGAGTGAGCGGCAGCCCAACCCATCCAATCACGAGCAGCCTCTGCGGGCAGGCCCCACCCTCCGTGCTTTAAATCACAACACAGGAAGCTTCCGAGGACCAATCACGCACAGCCTTTGCAACAGATTACTACAGGCTAATTCCCTACAGAGAACAGTCAGTCAGTTACCTTTCGCTTCCACAGGGCATTGCCAGGTAGGGAAGAACAACACAAATCTTCCTTTATTATGTTTGCTGCTGTGGTGTTTGTGCCTCTACCTATGAAGTTGTTGTTGTTGTTGTTGTTGTTGTTGTTGTTTTATAGCTAAAATGGGATTTGATTTTTAAATAGTACTTTTTCCTTTAGAAACCTAGTTAAAAGCTTTTGTTTGTTGATAACTTGCCTAGGTTTGGCTCTTAGCTAATTTTAAAAATAATTAATCCCTGTACACCTTTAGTTCCTTTGTGGGGAAAGGGTCATTGTAGTAGCAAAGCATGGGCTCAGCCTCTTCCTAAAAAGGTGATTTTAGGAAATCATTTCATCTTTTAAAATCACTTTCATCTTATGCAAAATTTTAAAAAATGTCTTCAACCATATGGACGCTGTGAGAAAGTTCCTCACCAGTATATGCAAAAAACCCCAGCCTAATGGAAAACATCATTGGCACTTAATATATTTGTTTTCCACCAATCGCAGACTGACATACTGTTTTCTAATCTCTCAAAAACTTTTATTTTTTAGAAAAATACTCTATCTGCTTAGATAATAAAACTCAAGTGGATAAAAGTCTATCCACACCTATAGAAAAGTATGCTGGGATCCCACTCCTGATTCCTTCCCTCTTGCTAAAATGTTTATATTTTGTAGAATGTGAGGAGCCTAAACCTAGCCAAGAAGGTGACTTTGTGCAAATCAGAAAAAAGACGCTCCCTCAGGGTGAACAAATTAAAAAGAGACATCCTCTGGTGCTTTGGCTAAAGCTGTAACCTTAAAAACTAAGTAGCTTTAATGATACCAAAAAGGAGCCTGGGTGGCTCAGTTGGTTGGGCATCTGACTCATGATTTTGGCTCAGGTCATGACCTCACATTTGTGGGTGCAAGCCCCATGTCAGACTTTGTGCTGCCAGTGCAGAGACTGCTTTGGATCCTCTCTCCCCCTCCCCTACTCTCTCTCTCTCAAAAATACATAAACTTAAAATATATATATTATTGACCATATGACATATTACTGGAAAATCTACAATTTTTTCGCATAAGGAAAATTCTTTAAAATAATTAAGTCCTCTTTTACTTTCAATTTTACTAGTCTTAGGCTTTTGTTAGAAAACACCTTATGTCTGTGAATGATAAGGTTACCTCTTCTCAAAATTATCTATGATATTTTATTAAAATGTTTAAAATGATAAATAACTTAACAAATATTGAAAGTAATTACAGTGTATTGTTCTTACCATGTCAAATTCTATGATATCTCTTAATCCAGAGATTTTAAACTTCCTTTAAAATATAACATTATTATTCAAAGCATACCAGTAAAATATGCAGGAAATTTTTTTTTACTTCCTTTTTTACCAATACTGGGCAAAATGTAAGCTATTACTAAGACTTCTCAAGACAGAGACAACTTAACTCCATCCTGCAGCCACCTGCCCACCTACGGCCACATAGGAGGACACACTCTAGAAAAATGTTTCCTTTTTTAAGGAAGAAACAAAACAATATGAAACAAATAGCTTTAGAATATTTGCATAAAGGATTAAAGAGGTAGAAAAAGGATTCTGGACCCTTTTCAGCTCTCCCATCTCACCACCTTGTTCTTAAGAAAATAAGGCAAGAAAAGAGAAAGGGTAAAGGTTTGGACAGCACCTTGCAGCAGGTTTCTCTTGATTTGAAATACAACGAAACTCAGTCACTTAAAAAAATAAGTACCATGCATCTATCATTCTATTAAAAGCTATCTCCTTCAAGCCTTAGGTTTTGTTTTCAACACAGTGATACACACACACACACACACACACACACACACACACACACACACACAGGTATAAAATACACAACCAGATATATATGACAGACACACACATCCATAAACATATATATCACTCAAATCTGTGCATCAAACTCAAAGACTTTCAGAAAGAACTCTGGGGCTAAAATGAAGAGACATAATTTCTAGATGGAATGATATTCTAGTCCCCATAAAACAAGCCAAAATCTCTCCATTTGCTTACATGTTTTGGGTCTCTGGAATCCAGGCTATCTAGGGCTATTTGCAGGTCCTTGATCTCATTCTGCTTTTCAGCAATTTCTTGCCTTTGCTTTTCCATCTGTGTTTCGAGATCCACAACTTCTTGGCGTAACTTATTGAGAAGTTGTATCCTACTACCCAACTGCTTGAAAAGAAGATCTTTCTCTGCTTCTGAAATCTAATCCCCCACACACCCCAAAACAGAATTAACAGAGGATAGCAACAGTGATTTACAAATTTAAAGACGATGATTTCTAAAATTCTAAAAGGTATTCTGTGCTCTACCAGTTTTTTAAATAAAAGTTAATGTATAAACATTGAAAAAAAAATAAAAAAAAATATTAAAAAAAAAAAAAACCCTCTCTCTCTGCCCCTCCCCCGTTCATGCTCTGTCTCTCTCTGTCCCAAAAATAAATAAACATTGAAAAAAAAATAAAAAAAATATTTAATAAATAAAAGTTAATGTAAAAGTCACCTAGGCATTCCATTCATCTTATACTTTTATGCTTATTACATGAGGAAAATCTCACTTTATAAAAGTTTATGAAAACTCATAATAGGTAAAAACGAAGTTGTCATTCAGTATAAGCAACTTGTAAATTATTAATAATAACCATAACATTAATGGTAGTTGACTTCGCCCTTACCCTTGTTACTAGCATGTCATCTAAATTAATAGTGTAATGAAAAATGTAGGCTTATATGTATTCATTTAAAATAATTTTTTTCAAGCACATTTTACAAGCATCCATGTATTTCAACATTATATACATTATTTACATCTATCAATCTATTTATATAAACTCTGGCCAACACTTATTATAAAACATTCTTTTTTAATTAGTAAGCTCCTTCTTGATGGCTCCCTTCACCTCAGGTCCCACTTCCAATGCATTTTGAAGTCTGATCAGTTCACTGCTACATTTTGCTGACAATCAGTGTGCATTCTCTCCGCATCCACCGTCACCCTCCTGGTCCAAACCATTGTCATCTCTTGCCTGTACTCAACAACAGCCCCCTGAGACATGGGACACATCCCCATTCTTTCCATTTCCCTCACCCCATTTTACTCTCATGCAGTAACCAGAGTGACCTCACAATAACACAAATAGAATTAGCCATTCTAACTTCCTAACGTCCTTCAAAAGCTTCCCATTCCATTACGAATAAAATCCAAACCCCTTACTACAGCCTGTGAAACCGGTTATTTACTCTTTACCCTCATCTTCCGGAACACTCTCCCTCACTCCACAGAGCAATCTCTAGTGTCAAGGTCTTTGTGCACACTCTCACTTCTGCCTGGAATACCTGACCCCCTAACTCTGCCTCGCTGGCTCCTTGTCATCCTTTGGGTTTCAGCCTAAATGTCACCTCCTCAGAGAGGCCTCTGTGGTCCTCACAATCTAAATTATATCTTTTTTACTGCCTTTCCTAATTTTCTATTTTTTTACTATAACACATTGTTTATATTATTTTTTTCCTTTTTTTTTTTTCTACTGTTCATTACCTATTTCCTATGCATGTGGGAGGGAAACATACCTGTTTTATTCATCACTCTGGGCCCAGCCCAGACAGGGACTAGCATATAGTAAGCTTCCAATAAACTTGAATCAATTTCTAGTTAGTATATGATTTTAAAATCACAATAGTGTATCTTTTAAAATAATCTACAATTTGAACTTCACATTCTTGCCTTACCTACTGTGGTATGAATGCAGTTACCATCATAATTTTGAAATACTGCTTTTTACAAGTTGCAAATAACTGAAACCTTTTACACACTGAAAAACTGTCAAAATACTTCCTTTTTAAGTTTCTCCCTGTGCAATCACATCATGGGTTTGAGCTGCTTACTTGTGCATGACAAACTTTCCGAGAGTGTATTAATTACTTCTTTTTGTTCACCATACTTTATATCATTGACATTTTTGCTGCTTGTGTTTGATAATGTTCATGTATAGTAGAGATGTCTTCTGACTCTTAACCTAGGTCCCAGGATCTTAAAGGTGGGTAGTGCTTAATCAGATTACAACAGATACAACAGGAAACAGCAACTTCCCTGGGTAAAGGAGACACTTTCCTATTGAACACGTATTTTTACATAAATTAGACGTCATTTACTTCTTCGTACTTTATAGAACACTAATAGGATGTGATCATGGGTGGAAGGAAAATGTAATTGGAAAATGCTAGAACCAAAGCTGACTCTGAAAATTGTTACACCATAATTAATTAGGCAACACTGATTTAAAATGTTTTACGTGGTTATGAAGGGAGAAAACCTTTAATATTTTGCATTTCCTCTTGCATTGCTACTTTGCGTTTACATACTTTTTTAAGCTGTATCGCTTCTTCCAGTTGTTTAAATTCCTCAGTAGCTCTTAAAATTTGTTGTTCTGCCTTTTCTATTTCATCATGTAGTTCTGATAGTCGAGTTTGCGCTGCAAATTTAAAAACCATGCAGACAGACACAAGAAAAATCTTGAATTCTCAAATTTCTATGAGATTTTTTTTCTTCACAATAACCACCTCCTCCCAATTAAATTGTCATTGTAGATCGCAGAAATTTAAAAAAAGTAATTTCTTATGACAGTTTTCCTCTCAGTTAATCTCTAGTTTCATCATAGGCTATAGAACTATAATTGATAATTTGTAAAATTCTTAACATTAAAGGGGCTTTACTTGCTATGTCCAATACTAAACTCTTTTGAGCAAATAAGGTTTTTATTGATAGATACTTCTTTGTCACTAAGTTATAATTAAGTTCAAGCTGTAACAAAAACCCTGTATTTGAGGTAATTACTTTATGATAGGGCTCAAAATCAAGAAATTCACCACTGAACACTCTTCCAGCTTGGGGTGGGGGTGATCTCCAGTCAATTACTCTCTACCTCAAACTTCTAATTTCTCTGTCTCCTTCCCTTCCTATAAAACTGCCTCCTATAAAACCATGAGCTCCTTGAAGCTAGTCTACACAAATATCTGATTTATTTCTGCTTTCCTCTTCCAGAACTTTGTACAGAGTGTATGAGATGGATATCTCAGGTCTCTCTTCTCCCCTCTCCAAGTCAGCCTCTCTACTGGCCTTTCCTGTTTTCCATTTAGCTACCAACCAAGGAAAGATGAGCTACTCCACTGGATTGTTAAAGAGCCCCACCATGGACCATAATTACTAAGGGGATGCATAAACTCAGTTCTGCTTTCTGCTTCCGTATCCATGAAGCCCACCGAGTAAGTGGAGTTTGCCATTAGCAGGGTCTCTAAGTACCCTTTTGGATTGACTTCTTCCTCTTTGTGACTTGCCAGGAAGTGGTAAGATCCTTTCAATCGGATGTTTGGGGACAGGTTAGGAAGAGTCAGAAGCTGGTCTTAGGCCCAAGCCTGAGGAGGGTGCACCGATCCAGCTTATCCAAAGTACTGCTTTAGGTTTTGGCTACATGTATAGTAATCAGTTAAGTGTACTTGCTACAATTATGACCAATTATTAGCCTTTGAGTGTGCAGCTCCAATGGTGAGAAGACCTGCTGGCCAGTCAAGATTTAAGCATTCTTGGATCCCCTGGACATACTGCCACCAAATTACTGTCAAGAACCCCATTCTTCAACGTAACAGGAATTATTAAAAAATAATTTGCTCCATGAATTACTACTTTTGTTTTAGGCTTTTCATGTAAACAACACTACAGTAACCTTCAGCATGATTACTCAAAAGAATTGTAAAACGAAATTCGCCTATATATCCAATCTTTTTACATTTTTAAAGAATTTAAAATAACTTTTGTTAACCTGCACTTATTTTTTTTTCTTTGTCTTCCAGTTGTATGTCCAGTGGCACATGGGCTCTCAAGTTCACGTGCTCATTTTTGAGTTGTTCCCCTTCATCTGGCTCCATCCTTACGATCTTTATGGTCTGGGCATTTGGAATAATGTAACTCTCTGTAGTGAACATATTTCTCTTATATCTGGATTTGCCAATGTAGGGACTTTCATCTGGGGTTTTATCAATTTCGACATACTAAAAGCAAAATAAGTAAAGATTTATGGTTTAATAAGTCACTTCTAAGCAGCCAGGTAAAAAATATATACTTTTTTTTTTTTTTAATCTTACCCTTAACATACCAAAAAAGAACTAAAACAAAAAATGGTCTCAAGGTATTCCTCTTCCCATCCCCAAAGAGTGGGTTTAGCTTGGTTGATTAAAGAACTGCCTACAGGTATGTGATTATTAGCATTGCTTAATCTCTCAAATCAGAAATTTCAGTGTTTTATTTTGGTTTCTTAGCTGATATGTAAGTAAAACCCCACCTAATAAATGGTAATAATTGACTTTTTTATGAAATTATATTACGATATTCATTGGAATCACAGATTCCCTTGGGGCTTTTTACCTTTTTTGGAGGCTGCTTTAACTTACTGAACCAAAAATTCACTGTTTCAAGCAAAATATGTTTACTCTGAAAGTGGAATGATTACTGATAAAGTCCTTTGAACATTTCTTTCCACCATCTGCCTCCCCCACTCCACTCCCTGCTGGCTTTAACTGTGGATTACTAAGAAGTTTAACTCACCTCTGATGGATAATAATTTAGTGGCTCAAATTTGGCATCAATTTTATAAAAGGCCAATTCCTGTTCCATCTCATACTGTTTTTGACACGCTCGCATTAGTTCCATGGTCTTCTGTTTTAGCTATTGGTCCAATTTGATATGAAACAACATACAGTGTCAGGAAGTTAGTATACAAGTATGATGGTATGGCAAGTTCTAATCATAGCTAATAATTAGATTGTTTTAAACCTCGCAGCAAATAGCAGAACACTCACAGCATTTTGTTTTCATTCTAAAGGATTATAAAGAATGCAATACAAAATTACCACTTCATAAGAGATCACATAAAAGACCTTTGAAGTTTATATGCTATTTCAGGGTATAAAGATTTAATGAATAAAGATTTAAAAACTCATCTAAATTTGCTTTATCCAAATGTGAAAATAATTCTGTATCAATTATTTTTATGTAATCTATTAAGTACCTGCTTCCAGACTTTCCAATAATTAACACTAATTTATTTAACTTACTCTACAATTTTAATAGCAGCTTCAAATTATGGATGGAAATGATATTTGGGATTAATTACAAAGGAATCAGAAGAAGGAGTGAGAAGGAGGAAATTAAGAGACTGGTTTTAATTGTTGTACTGTTGTTGCTGTAGTATCTCAGTGTTCTGAACATTATTCTTTGTAATAGAGGATAAAGGATGTAAATAATGTCAATCAGATCCCAATATGTAATATTACATTTTTAATAAAATAATTCTACTATAATTACAGTTTACTTATTCTTAGAAATTTTTAGAGCTAGAAGAAAAGAGATCATCCAATTTAATTCTCTGAAATATAAATAAAGAAATTGAGTCCTAGATTGGTGAGCTGACTTGTCAAAAGTTACACGAGATTAGTGGCAGATGCTACATATTTTATTAACTACCACTACGAGCCCCCTTTCTACTAAACCAATCCGGTGAGTTCATTTCAAAGGTCCGCTAAGTGATTTTTGTCTTTTTTATTTTTTGACAGGGTCTGATAGTAGTTACCAGACAAAAACATGCAGAAAAACTTCATTAATATAAAAATGCAAGCTGAAGAGAATAAGACGTAAACAGACAGGAACATTTTACAAGGCCCAGGAAATCAAAGTCGTGCAGGATTTAGCTTACAGTCATCTCCTGATTATCCATCAAAATGGAAGTAAGGCTAACTGGGGTAACAGGTAATCTTGATCAAGTACTCACTGTATGGGAGACACTGTGCTAAGCCTTTTTTACGTGTGCTGTCTCACTGAATCTTCACAACTACCCTATGAGATGATAAAGGCTGCACCAGGAGGCTAGATAACTTGCCCAATTGCACAACTTGTAGTGGAAGAGGCAGATTTCAATTCCAAGTCTCCTGGATTTCAAATTCAACACTCTGTCTGCTGCTGCAGGGTGTTCAGCTCATTACCCACATTGATGTTCTCACTGAATGCTCGCTCTTAAGTCCCTGAATCTCAAGAAGGCAACTCACAACCAACAGCATCAACTAATCTTGGGCTTCTCTTCCCAAAGAAAGATCATTGGCAGTAAGGCCCAAACAAAGGCAAATGTGACGGGATCCATGGACAATGTAGGGACTTGTCTCTGCAGGCAAATGATACATACTCTGTGCATCTTAAAATTACCTTTGTGTCTCTTATAGAGCTAGGCGTAGCATTTAGTAAGCATTCAATAAATGTCTGCTGAAGAAATGCATAAATGAGAGCAAATGAGGAGTCTAAGGACCTGGGAAGTAAGGTAGTTATGGTACGAGCTGTGGATAACCAAGAGTTGACTGCAGTTAACATATTTACCAATAAGAAAAATGATACAAATTCTTTCCTTCACAAATTCAGTCCTATGTAAACACCAATTAAAAAAATTACACACACACACATACACACACACACAAGCACATTTCTTGAGAAGGCAAGCCAGATTCAACACTTAAAATGTACATAAGCATATTAATACAAGGTATCATGCAAACCATGAAAAACACAGTGTGCAATTCATCCCTGAAGGAACTACCTTTAAGGAAGAATAAAGAATCGGCAGAAAATGCTCTGCAAGAAACCAAGACAAGGGCTAAAAGGAGAAAAAAGCAGACAGAGACCATCACCTGGAGAACTTTAGGGAGTTAAGCTGTAGTTAAATAGAAGCTGCTCTTTACTGAAAACTTACCTTAGGAACATAATGTTATTAGAACCTGCACCATTCTTATATGGACACATTTTACCATCATTCTGACTAGGTTACAGATGTACCATCTTCCATTACCTATTAATTCAACTCAAATTATTTTCACCTGTATTACCTTACTTGGTCCTCACGACTCTGTGAGGCTGGCAGGACTTGCAAAAAGACAAAGAGTAATATTAACATTAAAGTTAATTAAAGTTAATATTTGTTGGTGGCAGGAGAAGGGGACTATTATAGTTTAAATGGCACCAGAAGTTTTACTTCATTGTCACCACATTTCTTTTATAGGCTAATTGACCGGCTACCTGAAGAATTACTTTATGAAACTGGAAAGCATTATACAACTAAAGAAAATATTATCACCAACTAGTCTGCAGAAGATAATAGAAAGTGTGTTTCAAAAGTAGGCTCTTAGAATAAGATCCAGAATTCTTTTTGTAGCATAGTATAGTCTTTTGGAATAATGAAAGAAGAACAGGCAAATACATATGCAATACTCAACTCTCCAACAGCTAAACAAAAGTGAAATTAAAGCAATGAGATTCTACTTTTTTCCTATCCTATTTACACGTTCAAAATAATAATATCAAGTGGGGAATTGGGCTCTTTCACTCACTGCTGTAGAAGTATAAAGCTGTTATAAGCTTTTAATGTTTACTAAAATTTAAGATGCAAATTACACAGTAATTCCACTTGTGATTTCTTTTAATTTTTTTAAAATTAAAGAAAGAGAGAGAATGAGTGGGGGAGATGGGCAGAGGGAGAAAGAGAGAGAATCTCAGGCACACTTCACGGTCCGTGTGGAGCCCAATGCTGTGCTTGATCCCACAACCCTGGGATCATGATCTGAACCAAAATCAAGAGCCAGATGTTCAACCAACTGAGCCACCTAGGTGCCCCTAAATTTTTTCTTGAACTCATAACCCCAGGACTCAGAGTCACATGCTCTACCAACTGAGCCAGTCAAATGCCCCAACTTGTAGTGATTTATACTAAGGAATTACTATTATGAATGCATAGGAATATACACACATGGATTTTTCTCTGTATTATTGTTTCTAATAAAAAAGTGGAAGCAATCTAAATATTCATCAATAAGAGTAGGTTAAATTATGGAGTACCCATATAATGGAACACAATACAGACTTTGAAAAAATAGATTTGTGTGTACGTGTGTATGCACATGTGGGTATGTTTTTTAACTTGGAGAGCTATGATATACATTGTTTTGTAAAGAATAAGATGCATAATCAAAAATACAGGAAGCTTCTTTTTTATCACACAATATTTAGAGGTACATATATTCAATTACATATACATTACATAATATTTTATAAGCATAGAAAACAAAAAGAATATATATTAACATCCAGGGAATAGGGAAGAGAAAGAGTGAAACCTTCATTGTCTACTGCATACATTTGTGTTGTCAAAATTTGTTATGATAAATATATAATAACTTTGTATGTAAATATGTTTTTAAATGATTAATGGTAAAAATAACATCATAAGAGCAATGTCTTCTAGCCAAAAATAGTGAACAAAAGCCCAGCAAAAACTGTTGACAAATAACAAAACATTTATTCACAGCAAAACATAAAAAAGATCAGTAACTCAGGAAAATTTATTAAATGTTCATAAATATCAAGTCAAAGTCATACCATAGTAAATATTGTTTTTTATATATGTATTTTATTTTTAAGGTTTATTTTTTATTTTTAAGTAGGCTACATGCGCAACGTGGGGCTTGAACTCATGAACTCAAGATCAAGAGTCATGTGCTCTATTGACTGAGCCAGGCAGGCGCCCCTATATTTGTTTTTTGTTTTTAAGTTTATTTATTTATTTTGAGAAAGAGAGAGAGTGTATGTGTGCATGCTAATGGGAGAGTGGCAGAGAAAGAGGGAGAGAGAATCCCACGCAGGCTCCTTGCTGTCAGCATAGAGCCCAAAACAGGGCTTGAACTCACAAACCGTGAGATGATGAAATCAAGAGTCAGACACAACTGACTGAGAGACCCAGGTGCCCTATATTTGTATTTTTTTTTTAATTTTTTTAACATTTATCTTTATTTTTAAGACAGAGAAAGACAGAGCATGAGTGGGGGAGAGGCAGACAGAGAGGGAGACACAGAATCGGAAGCAGGCTCCAGGCTCTGAGCTGTCAGCACACAGCCCGACGCGAGGCTCAAACTCATCAACTGAGAGATCGTGACCTGAGCTGAAATCGGACACTCAACCAACTGAGCCACCCAGGCGCCCCCCTATATTTGCATTTTAAATACAAATGCTAAGTGGTGGCCCAAAGAGTGCACTGCTAAAATAAAACTGATCGTCACAAAAATTTCCAATGATTAGTTTAGGCATCGATCCACTCTATTATGAAATAGCAACAGATAGGTGTATAGTATAAAATTACTGGTAATTATCAGATTACTAATATCACATATGTCTCTCATGATGTCCTCCTGGTATATATCATCTTTTCTTTTTTTCTTTTTTAATATTTTTCTAAAGTAATCTCTACACCCAGCATGGGGCTCAAACTCATAACCCCAAAATCAAGAATCACATGCTCTTCTGAATGAGTCAGCCAGGTGCCCCTGTATTATCTTTTTTCTCAGGCAAAGAAGAGCTCAAGAAGGAGGTAGTAAAGTATTCAGATTTCAAGAAATAATTTCCATCTCTACACAGAGGAGGAAACACTTTTCTTACTAAAAACTTTAAGTGCGTAAGCAGAATTCTTGTCAACAAATCAAGTCATTCAAGCCAGCATGCCAATCTTGAAAGGGGGGTGGTGCAAGAAAAAGATAAATGTATCAAGGATTCTACTAGTTATATGAGAAATCAAATACTCTAAGTTATAAACAGAGCAGAAAAAAGAATGGTCAAAAGAAAAAAAAAGCAATAGCTATTTTTTTATAGAATCAAATTATCTGGGTTGAAAAAGCCTTTAAAGGTCATGTACTCTGGGGTGCCTGGGTGGCTCAGTCGGTTAAGCGACCAACTCTTGAGTTCAGCTTAGGTCATGAACTTATGATCAGAAGGTGCCAGACCCAGAGACTTCAGAGGCCTTGAGTCCATGTTCCGTGAAGAATGGCCAAAGCAACAGGGGTGTCCAAGCTGGAGAAGAGGAGATCTAGTGAGCGATGAAAATTATCTTCGAGAGTCAGAGGACTGTTTTATGGAAGAGGGACTAAAGTTACTGACGCAGGTGCCAGAGAAAAATTTAAGAAATGGCAAATAGAATTATAAGAAAACAGTTTTTCATCTGGTAATAAAGAAGAAATTTCTAATAGCTGTCCTGAGATAAAATGTGGTAACTCTGGAATGTGATTGCTATCTCTAAAACAGGCATATATGCTTAGGTTTTAGAGAAAAGAGAAAAAACATTAGATAGGGAGATGGACTAAATGACCTTTATTTTTTTGTTGGTTTTTGTTTGTTTGTTTAAAGTTTATTTTGAGAGAGAGAGAGTTGGGGAGGGGCCGAGAGAGAATCCTAAGCAGGCTCCACCCTTGGCCAGAGCCCAATGCAAGGCTTGATCTCATGAACCGTGAGATCATGACCTGAGCCGAATCAAGAGTTGGACTCTCAACTGACTGAGCCACCCAGGTGCCCTATAAGGCTGTCTAAATCTAATCTGTCTAAATCTCTTTTAAAATATCTTTTATTCCTGTTTCAACCATAAAGCCAAATTATATACAATTTAAACATTATGTACATAGATGTACATAAATGGCAATTGGAAAGTGCTTTAAAATTCCGCCCCCCAGAATGTCAAGAGTTACCATTTTTCCCTATATATACTTGTACCATCATACATACTACTTATATAGCATCATACTTGATCTACTCTTTCACAGCCTGCTTTTTCCACGTAGCAATATGTATTAGACATACTTCCATATCAGGACATACAGCCCTACCTCATTTTAGCAACACGAGTATTCTACCAGATGCATATCCACTGAGGAACAGGTTAGCTATTTTCAATAGTTTACTTATATAAACAATATTGTAGCAAATGTCCACGTGTGTGTGTGTGTGTGTGTGTGTGTGTGTGTGTGTATAGGTACATATATAATATCTTCATACATTCTTGCTACCATTTCTACAAAATGCATTAGAAATGTGTATTATATGTAAAACTATTATATGTAACATTTCCAATATGTAGAACATAGGCACGTCCATTTAAATTTGGATAATTTTGTCAATTTGCCTTTTTTTAATTAATTAATTATTTATTTATTTTTCAGTCTCCTGGTTTTATTTATTTATTTTTATTATGAAATTTATTGTCAAATTGGTCTCCATACAACACCCAGTGCTCATCCCAACAGGTGCCCTCAATACCCATCACCCACCCCCCATAAACCCTCAGTTTGTTCTCAGTTTTTAGGAGTCTCTTATGTTTTGGTTCCCTCCCTCTCTAACCATTTTTTTTCTTCCCCTCCCCCATGGTCTTCTGTTAAGTTTCTCAGGATCCACATAGAGTAAATGTTTATTTACTCTTGAGAGAGAGAGAGAGAGAGAGAGAGAGCGAGCACAAGCAGGGGAGGGGCAGAGAGAGAGGGAGACACAGAATCTGAAGCAGGCTCCAGGCTTTGACCTGTCAGCACAGAGCCCATCTGAAGTCTGAGCTGAAGTCAGACGCTTAACTGACTGAGCCACTCAGGCGTCCCTGTCAATTTGAAAAGTTTTTGCCAATGTATAGTCTCACCAACAATGTTGTTGTTGAAAACAAAATACATACATCTAGGGGCAGTCTGACTCCTCATAGTGGGGGGCTTCACCGTCCTCCTGTTTTGGATACCAGCTTCACATAATGCAGCCCAAGATAGTATTCGTCTTTTGTGGAGCCATTTCACACAGTACACAGTTACCTACAACTTGTAAGACCTTTTGCACAAATTTCTGTTAAACCACACCTTCCCCATTTTATGTCCAAGAAGTTTTGTTTTTAGACCCAAGGACAAAGAATTCTCTATCTCAAAAGAACATAGTCAAAGCAATGTAAAACACGGGCTTACCAATTCATTTTTCGTGTTTAGGTTACTCTCCAGCTCCTCATAGCTCTGTTTTTGTAACATGGCCTCCTCTTTCAGTGATTTGTTCAATTTATCTTGACTTTTAATTTCCTCAAGGAACCTTGTCTGTGCGCTCCGAAGCTCTTCAGTTTCCGTTGTCTTCTTTTCCAGGTCTCTTTCCAGTCTCTCTACCTCTTCTGCCAACACAAATGTAATAGTTTATTGAGCATTATATTTTCTACTTGAATAAAGGTAAGACTATCTCTCAAATAATAGCAAAAGAAGTCTTACAACAGTATAGGTACAATTCTACTTTGAAAACTATTCACTATGGTTTTGGGGGAAAAAAGACTATCTTGAGCTAGAAAGTGATTTATACTAAGTGATTTATACTAAGAGGTAAGAAGGCATTATCATTTGGATAACAATTTTAAAAGGTAACACTTTACTTCCAAGTATTTCATTCAATTAGTATGTTGGTAAATGAGGGTTTTTTCCAGGTCTCCTACTAAAATACATGCAATACTTTATTTCATATTCGTAAGCATGTTTGTAAAATACTGTGTGATCTTAAAAATCATTCAAAGGCTTCCAACTATGCTTAGAATAGGATCCAAAACGCTTACATGAAGAACTGACAAAGCTCTTCATGATTTGGTCCCAAAGTCCCTCTCCAGCCTCATTGTCAAGTCCACCCCACTGTAGCCTTTCTGAAGTGACTCTACTCCTTCATATTTGTGATGGCTCTTCTTACCTGCGGGCTTTTATTCACACCTCTGCCTGGAACTTTCTTCCTCTATCTCCTACTGGCTTATTTTGTATCCTCTAGGTCTCGATTTTGGAAAATGTTTTGAGAAGCCTGCTCTGACTCGATCCTGTCCCCAGGTGTGATGTTTCCTAGGTATGCTCTTAGGTTACCCTGCATCTGTGCTGTGGCCTTCATCACCAATGAGTTGTAAGATGTGATCAAATAGCTAGGCTGTCGGCCTTTCCCACTAAACCTTTGTAAAAGCAGAAACTGCATGTGTCTGGTTCACTACTGGATCCCAAAAGCCTTAAAGGCTCCTAATTAATATTCAAAGTCATGTTCATAAGTAATTTAAACATTTGCCCGAAAACTGTATTTATATGATGACTTTCCTTTGCATTATTTATATTTTCAATGATTCCAAAACATAAACTCCAGGGTAACAAATATGGAGTTAAAATAAAATAAATAAAAATGTGTCCTATTTCGCAAGCATGAGATCAAACCATATGAAACTGCTGTTTTCGTAAGTCAAAATGGACTAACATCAATTTCAAATGACAGAACATAGACTCATTTCCTAATGCTCTGACATAACGATTTCATACCCTTCTCTTTCTTTTCAAGACTCCCATACTCCTTTCATTTTCTTTCTCAGCTGATGACCTCATATTCCACTGAGAAAACTTAGACCCCACCCCCCAGGAACTTTCTCATTTTCCTACCACCAAAGAAATAAAACTACCCACAACTGCACACATCTTTGCTCCCTTCTGATTATGTGTCTCTCTTATCAAGAGACAATCTTTCCTCTTTTTCTCTGATCCCATCTTGGGCTGTAAGAATTGAGCCATGATTGTCTCTCCACTCCACTCCTGAATATTCTCTTTCTTTCTTTGGTTACTGCATTCAGTTCTGCCCATTTCCTGGTCTGGAAGCTATAAGTGAATAAATATATGTATGTGTGTATATATATATATATATGTATGTGTGTGTGTATATATATATATACACACATATATATATACATACATATATTTTCTTAACTGAAAAATTTAAATTTAAATGATTTAAAAAATCATTTATTAGGTACTAGGAGAGAGAAATTATGGGAGAAAATTTCAAATATTCACCCAAATGTCTCCCTTCCATTCACTCTTGGATCTATATAATCTAGCATTTTTCCAACCACTCCTTATATGTTGCCCATCTAAAGCACTTCTCTGTGCTCATCTTATTTTCTCTTTATGTCTTAGCAACATTCAACGTAGCTGACCACTTCCTCTCATGAAATCTTGGGGTTTTGCAACCCACTACTTCCTGGGTTTCTCCTTACCTTGTTGGCCTCTCTTAGTCTTCTTAGTGGCTCACCTTCTTGCTCCTCTCAACGCCTGTCTGAGTGAGCCAATCAATTCCAGTGGGATTAAATTCTGTTATGCTGACAAACAATTATCTCTAGGACAGATCTCTTTGAACTTCAGACGCACATTTCCAACCTTCTTCTTGGTTGTCTCATAGCCATTCAAAACTCAGCATTCTGAATTCTCTCTTTTTTATGTACAATATCACCAATCGAATCACTTACTTAAGCCAGAAGCCTGGGAAATATCCAGTTCATTAGAAAATGTTGCTAATTCTACCTCCAAAACTGATCTGTCTATTCCACATCCACCACCTAAATACAAGCCACCATTTCTAGCCTAGAATACCATAATAGCCTCTGAACAAGTCCTTTTATCTCCATTTACCTTGTTCTAAATCAATCTCCATCTTGCATTAAAAATCATCTTTAAAAAAAATTTTAGTTCCAGTATTTTTTTTTTAATGTTTATTTATTTTTGAGAATGAGAGAGAGAAAGCAAGCATGAGCAGGGGAGGGGCAGGGAGAGAGGAGGACAGAGGATCTGAAGCAGGATCTGCGCTAACAGCACAGAGCCCGATGCGGGACTCGAACTCACGAACCCTGAGACCATGACCTGAGCCGAAGTCAGATGCTCAACCAACTGAGCCACCCAGGCGCCCATCCAGTATTCTTAACATACAGTGTTATATTAGTTTCAGGTATATAATACAGTGATTCAACAATTCTACACATTACTCAGTGCTCTCATCATGCTAAGTGTACTCTAAAAATAATCATTAATATATAAACTGGATTGTGTCCCACTGCTGCCTAAAAATTCTCAATTGCTTCCCATTGCCCCTGAAACAAAATCCAAGCCCCAAGGCCCTGTGTCATCTCATGCCTCCCCCCATCTCTCCCAACTTTTGCTTGAGCGACTCTGCAGTCGTCTTGATCTTCCAGTTCCTTAATTTACCAGGGTCTTTCCAGCCTGAGAGTGCAAGCAAGCTGTCCCTCTCCTTGAATGCCTTTGTTTACATGGCTAATCCTCTCCTGCCTCTGCCTTCTGCTTACAGGTCACTTCCTCAGAGAGCCATACCTTTACATCACTTTACCCAAAAGCATGTCCTCCTCTGTTATTTTACCTGAGTTTGCTTGCTTTTTGTCTGTCTTTTCCACTACAACACAAGCTGCCTGAAGGCCAGTACCAATATCTTGTTCACCATTGTATCCTCGGTGCCGGACACAGTGCCTGGCTCACAGTACGTGCTCAATGAATATTTGCCAAGTCTTAATAATGTTAATGTACAATTGTTGTATAATGATGTCAATTGATTTATGATGCATTTTCCACGCAAATTGTAATAGCATTATAAAGTTCATACATCAATATATTTTTCTGGATAACTCCTGCAAATAAATTCCTCCCCCACCCAAATTTAGTTTTTTTAAAATGTCACCTTACCTAAACTGAATCTCTCAAAAGCTTCCTGTCTGTCCTGAGTAGTTACTGGCTGACCTTCCAGACTTTCTAATGAGCGAAGGTGAAAAATGGTAAACTGGATGTAATGAGGAAGGGCCACAACTGGATTTTCAAGTAGGATCAGAGAAGTCAAATCTTGTAGTGGTTTCAACTTGCTTACATCTTGGAGCTGAAATGATATATAACATTAGTATTAGTGTAAGTCAATTTTAAAATAAAAACATACCCAAGGAAGTAAGAAATCAAGAAAATTGCTATCAGCATGGCAAGGAACCCATGGTCCTATGCATAGAACCCATTATCCAAAACTGGTGTGAGGGGAGGAACAGAAAGGGAGTATCTGAGTATCTAGAGTATATCAGAGGAGTATTAGGCATTTTCCATATACCATTTCATTCATGATTCCTCACACTAACCTATGATATAAACACCACCTTAATTCTGGAGATGAAGAAACTGAGGTTCAAAGAAGTTAAATAACTTGCCCAAAGCTCAGAGCTTACAAATGAACAAAACAGGATCTGAATTCCAGTCTGTGTAACTTAAAATCTATTATCTTTTCACTGTACTGATCGAACACATCAAAAATATAAATGGCTATAAAAAAAGATTTTGGCAAATCTTCAGGTAACGGTTACAATTGATAGTTAAAATAAATAAGAATATGGAGGGCTACTCACATTTTTGAAGTATGATTTTTATGTTTATCCAAAGAGGGATTTTAAAAGGTTGAGAAACACTATTTAAAAAAAAAATTTTGTTAACGTTTGTTAATTTTTTGAGAGAGAGCGTGAGCATGAGCAGGGAAGGAGCAGAGAAAGAGGGAGACAGAATCTGAAGCAGGCTCCAGGCTCTGAACTGTCATCACCAAGCCTGATGTAGGGCTGGAACCCACAAGCCGTGAGATTATGACCTGAGCTAAAGTCATATGCTTAACTGACTGAGCCACCCAGGCGCTCCGAGAAACACTATTTTTAATAGCTAGTACAAATAAATCTCCTCTCACAAGTGAATGTGTATCACTCTTACTGATGTCAATGTCAAATATAAACTGGGATGAGAAAGTCATGCAAAATTATAAATGATGATAAATACTTATTGAATGATTTTCCTGTTAACATCGGCTGACACCAAATCCTATCTGAAAATCAACTACTTTGAGAAGTATTTTTAGCAAATTTTAGATTCATGGCTCCCACTTTCCATCACTCCATGAGCCACAAGAGCTCCAAAGTGATGCTGTGCAACATAGTACAGGCCTTGGGCTCTTCTGAGGCTGTTGGGCTGTTGCAGTGAAATGGCACAGAGTCATCTTACCACAACTTTATAAAAGGTGAAATAAAAAAGCATAGACAATGTGAATTGCACCGCAATTAAACAAATGTTGATTATCATTATTGGCTTCCATTGGTGAAGGTTTAAGGAATACAACCCTAAGAGTTATTTAGTGTTTTAAAGTTTTTAAAGCATTTTCACATCGATCATTTTATCTGAGCCCCATAACATGCCGGTAAGGAAAGAAGGCAGAATTTGGTTTTTTTCCAATTTAAACAATGAGTTTTAGGCAGATAAAGGGATTTTCCAAGGTCACAGAAGGCAGGTCTAGACCCATATTAGAAGGCACAGCTTTTTTTTTTTTTTTTTTTAATGTTTATTTATTTTTGAGAGACAAAAAGAGAAAGTGTGTGAGCAGGGGAGCAGCAGAGAGAGAGAGAAAGAAAGACACAGAATCTGAAGAGGCTCCAGGCTCTGAGCTGTCAGCACAGAGCCCCACGCGGGGCTCGAACTCACAAGCCATGAGATCATGACCTGAGCTGAAGTCGGAAGCTTAACTGACTGAGCCACGCAGGCGCCCCAGAAGGCACAGCTTTTATTGTCTATTCTATGACTGATGTTCTTTAAATTAGGCATGATTGTTCCTCATTTTAATATAAATTTAAGTAAACCAATGTTTTTACTTAACAAATACATACTGAACACCTTGTAAATGTCAGAAGAAAATAATAAATTATACTCCAAAGAAAAATATACAGGATTATCAGATTGTGTGAGCCATGATAACAAAATTGTTCTAATATAAAGAGCTAGTGATTAACCTTCTACAACACCTGACATTATAATCAAGCTTAATTTGTAAGTCTGAAAAAAACAAAGAACTCTGTTCCTGACATTCAGTGACCTGGATTTTGGCCCACGTTGTGTGCTTTGGGTAACAGACTCAACCCGAAAATGGAAAAAAGACTATACTATCTGATAGTATTATAAAAATAATCCCTTTACTGCCTCCTTAAAAAAAGTTTTCTGAGGCTCAAATGAAATGGTAGATGCAGAAATCCTAAGAGGCCAACTCTCAGTTACCATGGAACTTTGCAAAACCAGAAAGGCCTATATGTATTTACCCTGGAGAGTCCCTTGATTATGCCTGAATTCGATAAATGGTCACAGGACCAAGAACCTTGAAAGAAGAAATCTCATTTTTTTTAAAAAAAAACTTAGATTTTAACTTTTTTTTCCATAAGTCTAAAAATTTGAAAAACATCCTTGCTACTCTGAATAACTTACCGATGATATCTTGTTGCCTTTCAGATTGAGGATTCGCAAAGATTTTAACTTCTTCCCTAACCATATTGGGATATGTTCGATTTCATTTCCTGCAAGGTTTAGCTTTTGCAAATTATGCATATTTTCTATGCCTTCAATTTTGCTGGAAAAAATAAAATCAAATTTAGTAAATATAATGATACAGTGCTTCCCTTGTATGTTTAGAATAAATTGCCTTGGTTTTATGTGGGGTTAATTTTCGTAATTAAAATTTGTTAACCCTTTTTATAAATGAGAAACAAACAAAAAGTGGCTGAAAAGAAATTGATCAGAACAGCTAAGCTGCCAACTCTGCATTACTGGGTCAGGAATCCTACGTATCTTACTATCAAACTTTAGGATCCCACAATACAGAAAAGAGTCTGTCCGTGGCATTCTAATCACTGTGAGAAGCACTAGTGTGAAGCTAGAGGAGAGCTGAAAATCTCAAGAGCACACACACGCTATGCCAGCAAGATATGGCTGCCATTTTGAACTTGTGGCCTCCCTAAAACAACACTATATTTATGAACATAAATATTTCAGTCAGAATATTTAAATCAATAAAGCATCACTCACACTGAGGAATTTTCACTGATGAAACATTTTCCCAACTGAATTGTCAAATTAATTTCTTGGTAAGTTTTCTATATGGGCAAATATTTCCAAGCTTTTATATCTTCATTTTCACTTTATTGAAATTGCTTTCATTACGATCAATTATTTTTTATATAATCCTTATGTTAAGGATTTAACTCATTAATCAGGTTTTTTCCCCCATTCCATTTTTGCTGTATTAGAGCCTCTGCCACTGTTAGTTGTTTTATTTTGTTGGCCACTGTATCTACCAAGTCTAAGGCAGGGCGAAGTATATAAAGATTTTCAAGATTTGACAATTGCATCCTTTTGTTTATAACAGGTTTTCTATGTGTATTTTTTTGCCACTGCCAGTTTTATTATGTTTCTTTCTCACAGTAATATATACTATGAAGTGGAAACATGACTGAGAGTGTATTTCTTAGAGCAATAAACAAAAAGCTTCAGGATAAACACATAGGATCAAAACACATTGGAGTATCTTTAGGATCGAAATGATAGGGTTAAAACACTGCTTCCTGTCAACTTTCTTAATGTAATAAGGCAGTGGATCAAAGACTCTACCTGTGAAAACTTCCTGTCAAAAACAGAATTAAGATAAAACTTGGTACTCATGTATCTCCTTGGATAACGCTAGAAAGATATGATTCTGCACTTTAGTAATGCCAAAACACAAAAGCAGTTATATGTGAAGCACTAGGCTAGCAATGAATGAGGATCCAGGTGTCTGCTATTTCAAAGGACTCTTTCAATTCAGTAATGTGAGTGGCATTAATCTCTCTAACAAAGACAACCCTGCAATGCTACCTAAAGAAGTACTTACTTACCAGATTTTGTTATATGATAAGTTGAGTTCACGTAATTTTACCAGCTTGTCCATCTTCTCCATCTTCCCTATTATATTATAGCTGAGATTCAGTACTTCAAGTTTAACACATTTTTCCAAATTTTCGATATACTAATTGGAAACAAATGAATACTTTAGACAACAGATTCTTTGACATAAAGTACACCGTGTATGTATGTGCATCAGGGGCTGTTTTGATCAGTCACCAGAAAATAATAAACCCTTACTGCTCTCCTGGACAATCCCTTGGTACGGGATTCCTTTGACCAGGAATAGCAGCTCTCCCCAAACTTTCCTTGCCCTTCGACAGACAACACTTCCTATGTACTGAGACACTCAAGACTGTCCACCAAGAATTCCACCTCAACTTTTCTATCCCTCTCCCTCTTCTCCTTCTTTCTTCAAAGTTCAGCTAGGTACGTACACCCTTGCATCATCTCATCTACCCCCCTCCCCCCACCCCATGCTCTTGCATCTTCAATCTTTATCTCTCCTGGATCAAATTTAAAAAGTCACTACTCAGAGGCACCAGGGTGGCTCGGTCAGTTGAGCGTCCAACTCTTGATTTTGGCTCAGGTCGTGATCTCAAGGTTCATGGGCTCGAGCCCCCCATCAGGCTCTGCATGGACAGCTTGGAGCCTGCTTGGGATTCTCTCTGTCCCTCTCTCTCTCTCTCTCTTTCTCTCTCTCTCTGCCCTCCCCCTACCCCCCGGCTCCCTATCTCTGTCTCTCAAAATAAATAAACTTTTTTGAAAAGTCACTATTCAAAAGACAGCTCTTATGCAGTTACTACATACCAGATACAGCACCAGGCAATGGATACCAATGAACTAGACCATCCCCCCCTGCTACAGGAGCCTTTTTTCGACAGGCTCAGTCTCCTCTGTATAAGGCAAATCACCTCGCGCTGAACCTGTTTTCCTATCAAGCTATCATTTTATCTCCTTTATGTGTGACCACATCCTCACAAGAGTTGGGTATATTTGTTCATTCTGCTTTCCATTTACTCTTACTCTATTGGTAAGGCAGTATATCTTCTGCCTTTACTAGGTAATCAAATAGTTCTAAGACTGCCATTCATTCATCCATTCTACACATATTTCTCAAACATGGATTATGTGCCAGGAACTGTTCTAGGTACTGGAAATACAGTGCTGAATAAGGAAACCAAAGTCCTTGTTTTCATTCGCGGAGAAAGCCAGTAAAGAAATAAACAACATTTTCAGACGTTGAAGCATATTCAAAAGAAAAGAAAGATAACGTGACATGACAGCATGCAAGGCATCCAGAGGGCAGATCTGTCTGCTGTGTTCACTGTGATAGCATAAATGCCTGGCACATAATGGGCACTGAATAAATACTCGGTGACTGAAAGAATGAGGAGTCACTGAGAAGGGAGTTAATTGCAACTGGGTGGCACACAGAGGATGTACACTGAGCTGAGACCTAAATAACAAAAAGCCAGCTGTGTGAACAGGCAGAGTAAAAAAGAAAAAATACAAAGGCCCTAAAAGAATGAACTTGGTTGGTTTGAGAAACAGAAGGACTTTTTACACCAGATCCAAATGACTTCTTCTAAGCTTTAGTCCTATTTAATGATTCCGTGACATTTTTCATCATCCGTTCGTGCTTGATGTTCTCCCTCCATTGGCCTCGCTCCATCATACTCTTAGATCTTCTGTTCTCATAGCCCCTTCAGCCTCTCCTCTGTGTGCTTTCTCTGATTCCCCTTCACTATTTCTTCTGTTAATGCTAGGCATTCTTCTAGGAAGCTCTATGTTCCCAGAGATCAGAAACCGAGCTTATTTACCTGTGTATGGTGTTCCTATAGACTAACATAATGCCTGGCATATAATAAGCATACAGTAAATATTTACCACTTTGGTGTCATTTTTGCAACTTGTAAACTCCAGAATGTCTCCTTTTTCCTTTTTTAAAAATTTTTATTTATTTATTTTGAAAGGGGATAGGGACAGAGAGTGGGAGAGAGAATCTGCACTGTCAGTGCAGAGCCCTACATGGGGCTTGATCCCACGACCATGAGATCATGACCTGAGCCAAAATCAAGAGTCGGATTGAGCCAACAGCTGAGCCACCCAGGTGCCCTCTCCTGTTTCCTTTTTAATTACATAAGTAATACATAAATATATTCTAATAAAAATTTCAAACAAAACATAATAAGCTCTCTTCATCACGTCCCCAGGCCCATGTAAAAGATCCCACTGGTCAAAGGTAGCCATTGTTGAAATACATCTGCACCTTTTAATTCATTTACATCCATACATACACATATATAAAAACAGAATTTTTAGATCTTACTATACAAGCTGTTTTAGAACTTGCTTTTTTTCCCTATTAAATACACTGGACATTTTCTCATGTTAATACATAGAGTTCTAACTCAATTTTCTAAAAAACTTGGTAGTATTTCATGGTATACTGTATCATAATTCATTTAAAACCAATCCCCTATTGACATTTGGTTATTTCCAACTTTTCTATTTTATTTATTTTTTTATTTTTTTATTTTTTTTTTCTTCAACGTTTTTTATTTATTTTTGGGACAGAGAGAGACAGAGCATGAACGGGGGAGGGGCAGAGAGAGAGGGAGACACAGAATTGGAAACAGGCTCCAGGCTCCGAGCCATCAGCCCAGAGCCTGACGTGGGGCTCGAACTCACGGACCGCGAGATCGTGACCTGGCTGAAGTCGGACACTTAACTGACTGCGCCACCCAGGCGCCCCTCAACTTTTCTATTTTAAATAATGCTTAATAAACATGCCTATATACTTTTGGATAAATGTATATGTAAATCAAGTACAACAGACATTGAGGAGTAGAATTGCTGGGTTAGTAAGTATAAATTCAGTAAATATAAACTCAATTTCTGGATCAAATAAGTACATTTGACATTTGGATAAATGCTACCAGTCTTTATAAAATACAGCACCAATCTGTATGTCCCACTAAGACCATATGATAATATGCACTTCCCACACCTTTCTGAACATGAAATAATCCTTTTGATTCTTGTCCATTAGACACACAAGATGGAAAATGGTACCAAACTCTTATTTTATTTCATATTTATTTGATGTTAATTAAGTTGAATACATCTTCATGTCAGCATTAGTCATTTATAATACTTTTGCGAATGCCTTGTTCATACCCTTTGCACATTTTCCATTGAGTTGTCTCTCTTACCAAATTGTAGAAGCTCTTTACATTATATGGGTATTGTTACAGATGTTGAAAACAGTCCCTGCCAGTTTGTTGCTTTTAACTTTTTAAAAGGTACCTTTCGGGGCGCCTGGGTGGCGCAGTCGGTTAAGCGTCCGACTTCAGCCAGGTCACTATCTCGCGGTCCGTGAGTTCGAGCCCCGCGTCGGGGTCTGGGGCTGATGGCTCAGAGCCTGGAGCCTGTTTCCGATTCTGTGTCTCCCTCTCTCTCTGCCCCTCCCCCATTCATACTCTGTCTCTCTCTGTCCCAAAAATAAATAAACGTTGAAAAAAAATTTTTTAAAAATAAATAAATAAATAAAAGGTACCTTTCATTAAACACTTTTTAATCTTTACACAAGCTAAGTCTGTCAATATTTTTCTAAGTGGCATTAAGGCTGGTGTTTGCTTAAAAGACTTTCCCGACTCTTCTAAAATATATTCTCTTATATTCTTTCCTAATACTGTTACGGTATTTTTGTGGGTTGATTTTGCTTTGGTCTCATTAAGACATTCAACCTTCTGGAATTAATTTTTGTGACTATTGTAGTAGGCATCTAAGTTTATATATTTTCCAGTTCAAAAATTTAAGTCATCTTTTACAATGTGTTCATATTGGATAGTTTATGAATAAAGCAGTAAACACTCTAGAGCAGGGATCAACAAGCTTTTTTGGAAAAAGCCACGTAATGAATATTTTTGGCTTTGTGGGCCTTATAAAAAACAGCCACAGACAATATTCATGATAAATGAGTGTGGCTATGTTCCAATAAAATTTTATTTACAAAAATAGGCAGCAGGCCTGATTTGGCCTTACAAGCTGTAGTTTGCCAATCACTTCTCTAGAGAGAATCCAATAATATATAGAATAGTAACAGCTTATGAATGTGAAAATGTCATAGTTCTGACAGAACTTTCACTGGAAACAATACAATATCTGCTACAAATTAGCAAGAGATGTTACTGTAAATCTAATATAATCTTTTAATTTTCAGTTTTTTATTTTATTTTTTTTCTTTTTCTGTTTTTTTTCTTTTTTTTATTTTTATTTTATTTTTTATTTAAAAAAAATTTTTTTTTCAACGTTTATTTATTTTTGGGACAGAGAGAGACAGAGCATGAACGGGGGAGGGGCAGAGAGAGAGGGAGACACAGAATCGGAAACAGGCTCCAGGCTCCGAGCCATCAGCCCAGAGCCTGACGCGGGGCTCGAACTCACGGACCGCGAGATCGTGACCTGAGCTGAAGTCGGACGCTTAACCGACTGCGCCACCCAGGCGCCCCTAATTTTCAGTTTTAAAACACAGGAAAATTAAAAACAATGCCCATATTTAGAAATGCTGATAACTTACCCTAAATTTCTTGCCACCATCTTTAGCAAGTGAAAGGTTCAGAGATTTTACCAAGGCCAAATTGTCCTGTTTAGTAAGTTTTTTAACAAGGGCCTCTGTAATATATCGGACTCCTGCATGTGAATCAGCTTCTGCAATTAGAGAAATAGATCATCATCAGTAGATGACATACATTTTCTGAAAAACATATTAGTTTGATGTTATATAACAAAAAAAAAAATTGTTTTAAGCCATGCAAATATAAAAACAGCTGGTTAGTGCTAATTGCAATGTTTAAATGTTACTCTATATAGCATTATATAATAATTATATAGCATCTATAATAATGTCACTAAATATTAACCATGTACCACGCTGTGCTAAGTGCTTTACACTTACAAAATTTGATTTGTAGGACAAATTTTTGAAATAGAAATTACTATATCTATTTATTTTTAAAAAATTATAACAGTTTGCTCAAGATCTTGTAACTAGTGATGTGCAAATCCAGGCTTGAACGCAGGCAGATGAATCTAAAACATACACTTGAAAAAAAATTTAACGTTTATTCATTTTTTTGAGAGACAAGAGAGAGTGGGGGAGGGGAAGAGAGAGAGAGAGACAGAGACAGAGACAGAGACAGAGACAGAATCCAAAGCAGTCACGGCTCTGAGCTGTCAGCACAGAGCCCAACGAGGGGCTTAAACTCAGGAACCGTGAGATCATGACCTGAGTCGAAGTCAACTGCTCAACCAACTGAGCCACCAGGCACCCCTAAAACTTACACTTTTAATAATTATGCAGCACTGAAGTTTTCAGCAATATTTTGATGTTAGCTTTTTTTTTTTAAATAAACTGGCACTAACCTGGGTTTGTTTTTTAAACTCCAACCTAAAGTTCAAAAACACTGGAATTCTTCATATATATATATATATATATTTATATATACATATATGTGTACATATAATTATTGTCTACATAATTTGTGAGTATATATATATATATATATACATATACATAATTTATTGTCAAATTGGTTTCCATACAACACCCAGTGCTCCTCCCAACAGGTGCCCTCCTCAATGCCCATCATCCACTTTCCCCTCTCCCCCACCCGCCATCAACCCTCAGTTTGTTCTCAGTATTTAAGAGTCTCTTATGGTTTGCCTCCCTCCCTCTCTATAACTTTTTTCCCCCTTGCCCTCCCCCATGGTCTTCTGTTAAGTTTCTCAGGATCCACATAGGAGTGAAAACATACAGTATCTTTCTCTGCCTGACTTATTTCACTTAGCATAACACTCTCCAGTTCCATCCACGTTGCTACAAAAGGCCACATTTCATTCTTTCTCATTGCCAAGTAGTATTCCATTGTACATAAACCACAATTTCTTTATCCATTCATCAGTTGATGGACATTTAGGCTCTTTCCATAATTTGGCCACTGTTGAAAGCACTGCTATAAACATTGGGGTACACGTGCTCCTATGTATCAACACTCCTGTATCCCTTGGGTAAATTCCTAGCAGTGCTTTTGCTGGGTCATAAGGTAGATCTATTTTCAATTTTTTGAGGAACTTCCACAGTTTTCCAGAGCAGCTGTACCAGTATGCATTCCCACCAACAGTGCAAGAGGGTTCCCGTTTCTCCACATCCTCTCCAGCATCTATAGTCTCCTGATTTGTTCATTTTAGCCACTCTGACCTGCGTGGTGGTATCTCAGTGTGGCTTTGATCTATATTTCCCTGATGAGGAGTGACATTGAGCATCTTTTCATGTGTCTGTTGGCCATCGGGATGTCTTCTTTAGAAAAGTGTCTGTCCATGTCTTTTGCCCATTTCTTCACTGGATTATTTATTTTTCGGGTGTGAAGTTTGGTGAGTTCTTTACAAATAACTTTTCCCATTCCGCCAGTTAGTTGCCTTTTAGTTTTGTTGATTGTTTCCTTTTCAGTGCAGAAGCTTTTTATCTTGATGAGGTCCCAATAGGTCATTTTTGCTTTTAATTCCCTTGCCTTTGGAGATGTGTCGAGTAAGAAATTGCTGTGGCTGAGGTCAGAGAGGTTTTTTTTCCTGCTTTCTCCTCTAGGGTTTTGATGGTTTCCTGTGTCACATTCAGGCCCTTCATCCATTTTGAGTTTATTTTTGTGAATGGTGTAAGAAAGTGGTCTAGTTTCATTCTTCTGCATGTTGCTGTCCAGTTCTCCCAGCACCATTTGTTAAAGAGACTGTCTTTTTTCCATTGGATATTCTTCCCTGGTTTGTCAAAGTTTAGTTGGCCATACATTTGTGGGTCCAATTCTGGAGTCTCTATTCTATTCCATTGGTCTGTGAGAAACACTGGAATTCTTAAAAATCTTTTCTTAAATGGTGAGAAACTTAAATTTGTTGGTCTTATAAATAGAGAATGACACCGCATATTTTATAAAGACTAATGTGATGGATTGCATACCCTGTCCTAAGCCTGCATATTGCTATCAAAGTTTATTAAAGCCATCTTACATTTTACAAAAGCAGCTGTAAAAAGAAAATTCTTTAAGAGTCAGAAAAAATTAATGCTGGGTTCCCGAATCAGGCTGTGTGACAAAGATTTCCTATGACTGTTTATAATACGTTAATATTACGTTTATTCTGGTTCCAAATAAAATGATTTTCCTTTACTTTGGAAAGAAACTAATATTTTAAAATATTAATCAAATTAGAGTCAGCAATGTACCAACTGGCAGCAAGGGTATAGTCTAAACTCAATTGCTGATCTGATAAGGTTTATTAATAAAAACCGATCAAATAGATAGCTATGACTTCATGACTTAACAAAGAAATCACATAGTTTTCATTCACATTTAGTCACATTAAATCGTTTCTTTGAAAAAAAATCTGAAAACAGATTCCCACACTAACAGACTGTCTTTAAGAAAGAAATAAAAACAAAACCTTGGTGGAATATTTACATGTCCCTTATAGGAAAATCAGTCCGTTCACAGACAGGCACTCTGTCAATAAGCAGACTGGAATAGTGCAAGGGTGGATAACATTTCTGCACTGAATTAAGGCACTCCACTCTGAAGTGAACACATACGCTTTTCCTCTAACCAAGGATGATGGTAAATTTGGCAGATGAGCACTAAGGCACTCTCCCACCACAGGAAATAAAGCTTCCTCTTTCTGGAAACTCCCTTCTCCTTTGCCCTCAGCTTTCAGACAGCTTCACCCTCACCCAGAAGATTTCATCCTCCACTGTCCTTAGACACTTTCCGTCGGCATAAACAATAGGTCGTGTTAGTACCAAGATACGTATTTCACTTGGACCAAAAAGGTACGTTCAGTATTTTCCATCTCTACTCAAGAGTATGTGTTCAAATTCTTAAATTTTTTTTTTAGTGTTTATTATTTCTTTTTGAGACAGAGACAGAGCGTGAGCAGGGGAGGGGCAGAGAGAGACACACACACACACAGAACCCAAAACAGGCTCCAGACTCCGAGCTGTCAGCACAGAGCCCGACACGGGGCTCAAACCCACAAACTGCGAGATCATGACCTGAGCCAAAGTTGGACGCTTAACCGATTGAGCCACCCAGGTGCCCCTGTGTTCAAATTCTTAAGATTAAAAAGCATTACCTCTATGGTCTTGGTAGTCCAGAAGCATAGTGTTTTCATCTGTGATCTCACCTTGCTCATGCCACTGTCCTCCAAAATGAAAAGGCAGAGTCTCAGATCCACCTAAAGGTGAAAGTGACCTAGATCTCATATTGGATGTGAGGGATGGTGAACTAGGAGAACGCGGTGATGGGGGCATCTTTGCTTTGGAAAATTTTTGCTGAGAACCTTTCTTCATGGCAAGAATAAAGCCAGGTGTCCATCAAAACCTGGAAGAGTTTTCAGCATATTTAATAAGGTTAATTTTTTAGAGTTCTCAAAACTATTAATTTCTAGCATTTTTTAAGTAAGTTCTATGCCCTAAGTGGGGCTCAAACTCACAACCCCAAGTTCAAGACTCGTAGGCTCTAATGACTGAGCCAGCCAGGCACGCCCCTCTTTCTAGTGTTTTTAAGGTGACAACATTAGAAACTCAGAGGCTATAGATGCCAGGATCCATACTATTCCAGGCAGATGGAAGCGGACACTGCTTCAGACACTGCTGATCACCTGGCCAAAAGAAAAGCAGACTTTCAGAGGGTCTTGTATTGACACATGCTCCACCCAGAAGTTTTACCTGTCATTTCTGTTCTCTATTGGGCCAAACTAGTCACAACACCCCTCATACCCACAAAGGTCCTAGAATGCAAGAAGGGAGAAATATCTGGCAACCAGCAGTATTTCATACTAATGAGTACTCTCTCCTCCTGATAACGTTTCTTCTTTCGCTTCTGGGACACCACATTCTCTTGGTATCCTCCTGCATCTGTGGCCACTCCTTGGCTTCCTTTGCTGGTTCACACTCTAGTCAATCCTCAAATGTCAGAGCTCCTCAAGTCTCTTTTACTCTCTCTAATCTCACGTTAGACAATCTAATGCACACCCATGGCTCCCAGTGTCACCTCTATAGTGATGTTTTTATATTTATTCCAACCTCTCTCTTGAGGTCCAGACTCCTATTCCCAACTGTCTCCTTGATATCTCATTGCCTTAGTAACTCAACGTGTCCAAACTGAATTTATCATTTCCCCCATACCTCCATTTTCCTCCCATATAGAACAATGCACAAAACATAAGTGTACAGCTCCATGAATTTTTATACACTGAATACAACCAGTATCCAGATCAAGAAACAGAATAGTACCAGAACCCCAGAAGCCTCCTCATGCCCCCTTCTAATCATTAACCCCCACACCTGGGGAATCACTATCCTGATTTCCAATGCCAGAGGTTTTTTAAACTATTTTTTAAAAAGATTTTGATTTTTGAGTAATCCCTAGACCCAACCTGGGGCTTGAACTCACAACCCGAAGATCAAGAGTTGCACACTCTACCAACTGAGCCAGCCAGGTGCCCCAGAAACTATTTTTGAGCTGCATGTAAATGAAATCATAGAGTATCTTTTATATCTGCCTTCTTTGTTAAACATTATGCTTCAGATATTCATTCACATTTGTCTCATTCTATTTGAAAAACATCTGATCACTTCAAACTCGCATGGCTTCTATTGCTTGTCCAAAATCAATTTTGTTGAAGTTCAGATCTTCCAGAAGGAACGAAGCATTTATTGATGAAAGGGGCCTTAGTCAAATCCCTTTACTTTTCATAAAAGGAAATTAAGGCCCAGAACAGTAAATGACCTGGTCAAACACAATGCTAGCTGTACTAACCATGAGAATCAGTTCTCTTCTCAAACTAATTTGTAACACAAATAACATAATTAACCTAGTAGAATGTAAGTTCCACGAAAGTAGGGATACTGTTCACTGATTTATTCCAGGCCTAGGACAGAGCTTAGCAGAAAGCAGATAAGTAATATTTACCTAATGAATTCTTCATGAAGAACTTGGAACTGACAAAATGATATTTAGTACCTCAGCAAAGGATATCTTCTTGAGCAATATTAGTCCTCAACCCCAAGACTCCTACTATGCAAGGTTAGGTTTATGCAAAACAGATTGTCATGATACACAATTGCTCTTAGAAGTATAATCATTCTAAAAACATTGCAAAAATTATAAGTTTGACAAACTTTTAGGCAAAAAAAATCTTATAAAATGGACAGGCCCTGAGCAAGGGTGCATTAACAATGATCCTATTTTTATTCAACATCCATAATCTCTCCTACTCTCCCCTCTTAAAATATTAAGACAAAACACAAATTAATTTTTAGAAAAGTAGTTTTCAATTCAAAGATTTGGGGCAGCTCAAACGTTAATGCTATATAAATTGGTATTAGAACGAGATATTATAATGGTTTGATGTGTGAAAACCTTCACAAGTACATGGGTATTATTATACAGGCTGGGATTATGAAGAAATTTATTTGTTAAATGGTTGGAACATACACAATATAGGTGAAAGAGAGCTGCCATTAATATAGTCAATCAATTAACCAACAATTGGCAGATGTAACACCTTTCAGTGACTATATAGTCATTCTAGGCATGCTGATCTTACGCAAAAACATTTCTAGAATTCTTTTTTGGGTCCTGCTTTCAGAATTAATTTATACATCTCACAAGAAAATCAGACCCATTACTTCAGCTACAACTTTTTCCTTTCCCAGTTTGATCATTAACTTTACCAAGTGTCAAATACTGTGATAAGCTCTTACATGTATCATCACAGTAGAAGGAATAAATACAATTCCACGAAATAGCTGTTATTATCCCCCCCCATAAAGATTAAAAGGTTAAGTAATTTGTTCAAAGTCCCAGAAATAATTGGTTAAGCCAAGGCTTGAAGCCTGATCTGATCCCAAAGCCCGTGTCTTCATTACTGCGTCATATTGGTGAGTTTTCTGGAGTCCAGATGTTTGATTTGCTCTCTAGAGCCTAGCATGGTGCCTCACACGAAATAGACCAGAAAAAATGCCACTAAAGGACCTTGATCAATGAATAACATGTAATGTAAGAACAATTCCTGGAGGAAAAACAGAAAATTTAATACAACAGCATCACTGAACTTATTTATGATCTAGTTTCTTAAGGTGACTAGTTTGAAGAGAGAAAAAAAAAAACCTGTTACATTTGTTTTTAAAAAGGGATTATTTTAGGGTGCCTGGGTGGCTCAGTCTGTTGAGCGTCCGACTTCGGCTCAGATCATGATCTCACGGTTCGATCTCCTGAGTTCAAGTCCCGCATAGGGCTCTGTGCTAACAGTGCAGAGCCTGGAGCCTGTTTCAGATTCTGTGTCTCCCTCTCTCTCTGCCCCCTCCCTCTCTCTTTCAAAAATAAATAAACATGAAAAAATGTTTAAGTGATTATTTCACAATTATATATTACAATATGGCAACTTCCTTATATCAATAGTCTGGCTCACTTTAAACTACAAACTTCTATGTGTCTTTACTTTCTCTTTCATTTTTTTTAATGTTTATTTATTTTTGAGACAGAGAGAGAGCACGAGCAGGGGAGGGGCAGAGAGAGGAGAGAGGGTGAGGCGGAGGACCCGAAGCAGGCTCTCAGCTGACAGCAGAGAGCCCGATGTGAGGCTTGAACTCTTGCACCATGAATGAGATCATGACCTGAGCTACAGTCAGACGCTTAACCCACTGGGCCACCTGGGCACCCCTCTCTTTCATTTTTTCATGTTAAACTATCCATATGGTTCAGAAAAGCCTCCTCCAAGTCACATAACAGCTCGTTATGCCAGTGACAAGGCTTTTGGTCCTAATTTCACAAGTGTGGCAAAAAACTTGTGTTACTATCACACTACTCTGCCATGGAAACCAGTCTCTTAGGAATACTATTGGTTCTGTAATAAGCTGAAATGGCTTCTCTTCTTAAATAAGATTAGTATGTTCAAACTTGAGGACAGCTAAGAGGCATGTGCTTTAAAAATAAAATGATAAAAACTAATTAACTAATTAGTTAAAAATTGTATTTATTCCTGAATTAAAATGTAATTTTCATAAGGGCAAGAGATTAAAAAAATAAAAGAGGGGAGGAACAGGGAGGGCCCAGTTGTCACTTCTATGTATCTTTCTCTATCCTATAACATGATAGAAAATTACATAATTAGAATAATAGTGTGTGCCACATGCTACAGAGATATGCTTTATAGATTTTTTAGTTTCATGGCTAAAAAAAAAGCACATCTTATATTTCTATGCAATGCAATTATTTCGTATCCCACATCTTAGTCTTCTCTCTAAATTCTTAAAATATTGAACTGAACCATCCTGAATTCTCCTCATAACATCCTAAGGACTGACCTTCTGGACCTCACTAGACTATCATGAAGTCCTCTGCTACCTCTCGCGATCAGAAAAACTCTGATCAGAAAAACCTTTACTCATTTATAGTTTAAAAAAAAATATCTTACAATGGATTTGGGAAATCTAGGTCAACTCCTTTCTTTGATGAATTGTAACGTGAAAGACCAAGTGATGGCTCCAAAGTCACAATGCATTCTCAGGTCCCCTCTCTGGGTCACCATAGCTCCTGTAAGACTTGGACATTCGAACAACAGATATGTATTACAATCTCATAAAACAGCTAACTCAGTAATAGTGAGCTAGGCTGTGCTTGAGAGCAGTTGGCATTATCTCAGAGACTAGCACCTGGACATAGTAAATTGTCAATTACAATTTTAAGGGAGGGATGGGGATGCTGTTTGACCCTAGATGTAGTTTGCAATCCCAGAAAGACCAAGCCAGAGAAATAAGACACTTAGAGGCAGGGCTAGAATGTGTGAAGGGGCAGGATAAAGAGAAGGGAAAACAAGTCCAGAGCTGGAGACATATTTTGAAGGCCCAGAAGGAGGTCTGCAGCAGCAAGAGAAAGTTATTGGAATGATGGGATTATCAGAATCAAATGACCAGGTCAGAAAACACCATCCATCTTGTCACCCCCTTGCCCTGATACACAGCTTAGGAAAGACCATACCTCCCCCTCTATTCAGCCTTTCCTCGCACTTCTAACTTTCCATCTTGTTTGATCTTCTCCAAATGAGACAGACGTCCATTCTCCCCCAAACCCTCCCTCTTTCTTCCCAGCCCACCTCAATATGCAAACATTGATCCCCATTTCTTGACCTCCACATCCCCCTCCATCCTGTAGCCCTTGAATCACATCTCCGCACTTTCCCTACAATTCTACTTCATCCCATGCACATTGAGCCATTTAAATACTCTAACTTTCTCTGGCCCTTTCAAATATGCTGCTGATTCCCACTCCTCTCCAAAGGCAATCCTCCACTCCTGTGCTTGTCAGCCTCTGCCTCCCATACTTCATCCCATTCTCATTGCCGAGTTCCCCCACAAACACTGTCCCAATTAACAAACGCTGTATTAGCCTCCTTTCCTCTGCAGTTCTTTCCAGCATCCTATCTCAACGCTTCTATATCCATCTTGGCTCCCCAAATTACTCATCTCAGCAAATACCCTGACATCCTAATCTCTGTTATTATACTCTGACTTCAAATTATTCTCCCCCAACAAAATAGCCAAACCTCTACCCATTCCTCTCCATCCCAATGTGATTGTTTGGATACTAGCCGTTCCCTTCCAACACCCTGACCTCCATGTCCTTTTTCACCCTATTAACATCCCGGGTTCTCCTCTCCTATCTCTCTCCATTCTACTCAGGTATCCTAAAACACAAGCTGCCCATCTCTTCCCATTAATTAATTTATTCAGTAACTCAGTTTTATTGAGTGACTTTTATGCACTAAGAACTGTGAGGCTCAAAAAATAATGCTGAGAAGGCAGGGTTTCTACACTCAAGATGCACAAAAGGATTACATCTCCCTGTTATATACAGTCCCTGCACCAAGTAGTCTCCTTTAGAACATCTCACAATTACAATTAAATGATCATTTGCGCCACAACTTGATTATTGCTTGTTTCCAAGCTACAAGACAGCAGAGATTCTGTTGTTGCATGCACAATAAATATTTGTTGAATGAAAAGAGCACAGTGCTAAGCACTCTTAAAGACATTAGCAAATTTAAATTCTCACAGATGATGTATAAGGTGAGAATTATTCATCTCATTCACAAGTGGCAGTATGTCATTGAGAATTAAGAGCTTGAATTCTGGAACTAAACAGCGGGAGTTCAAATCCTGCTTCTCTATTTACTGTGTGACATTAGGCAAATTACTTAACCTCTCTGGTCCGCAGTTTCTTCAACTTTGAAATGAAGATGGTCACTTCATACAGGTTATTTTAAATTCTCAATTAGTTAATACACGCGAAGGGCTTAGGGCAGAATTTGACACATACTGTACACTCTAAGGTAATTAGCAGTTATTTTTACAAATGAGAAAACATGCTCAGGAAGATTAAGGTACATGCCCAAAGTCACAGAGCGGGTTAAGTAACACAAGTTGGTAGAACCAAGACTTGAACCCAAGTTTTGACATCAGGATTCACCCATCCTTTAACCATTATACAACAAAGTATTTGCTTTTCCTTTCAACATTTCTTCCCAATACCCGAACTTTCATCATTCTCCACGTACTGTATTCTGTCGGATACCAGGACACTCGTAAGGACACCCAAACCGTCCTTTATCCCTGCCATTCCCCGCAGACACTTGGCACACCCCTGCCTCTCCCTCCTCCTCCTCCTCCTCCGGGTGTCAGGACCCCCATCCTTCTCGGAGCCGCACCCAACGTCCACACCTCCCCACAGTCTGGTTCTCCATTCCCAACTGCCCCCCACACCCATGCCCACCAGTGACCTTCTCACTTCTCATCCAAACCTCCCTCCTTCATCCTCCTCCCCACGCCCGTTCCGGCCCTCCCCTCCTTCTCATCCAATCCCAATTTCCAGGCACACGCCCCCGCCCCCGGATCCATCCCGAGCCGTCCCACCCCACGCTCGCTCCAGGCCTTCCCGCCTTCGTCGCCAGCCCCCACCGCTCCGCCCGATGCCGGAGAACGGCCTCGACCCGGCCTGGCACTCACCGCCGAGGAGCCGATCCGAGCGGGCCCGCGGGACGAGGCGGGGCGGGAGACGCGCAGGTTGTTCCCTTCAGGCGTCCAGCGATGCGGCGGCCATTTTGTTGTGTTGTGCCGGTTGCCCAGGGGCCGCGCGCGCGGTGTGGGCGGGGCCTGCCGCGGCCACGCCTCTCCTGGGGCCGTTGAGTGGGCGGGGCACGGCTTCCCGCCGCCTTTGCCGCCCCGAACCGTGGCGCGGTGGGTCGCGGGGCGCCTTGGCGTCCTTGGCTGCCTGTGGACGCGAGCTTTCCTGCTGCAGTCGCCGACAGCCCATCTCCCTTCCCTGGGGCGAAGCCGCAGCTGCCTCACGCCAGACCTCGGACACGCTCCTGGTGGGCTGAGCCGGAGGCCGACCCGAGAGACCGACTTAACGCAGTCGCCGCGCAACCGCCCTTTCGGTGCTGGCCGCAGCTTCTCCTGGCGCGGCCTGTTTCTGAGGCGAGGGCTCTCCTTCCGGGGCCAGTCAGGGAGCGAGCCGGGCCCGGGAAACCGGGCAGCGAACGTTCTCGTGCGCTGTGCAGAATATTCCTCCGGTTGGGGACCGAGAAGCAAAAGCAAGCAGCTTCTGAGGAGACGTGGGTTAGGGCTTTCCTGGAAGTGCTACGTTTCACCACATACATTCAGCATTCATTTAAGTAGAATTTGGCGGATATTGTGAATTAGGAAACATTCTCAAGAACACCTTCCTCCCCCCCCCCAGCCTCCCACTCCCCTGCTTGTACCTTGAACCGTGTCACCATCAGAGGCTGCACCGTCTCCAGAAATCTCCAGTGCAGTCACTACCTCTCTTTTACCGTAATCTTCGAATCTCATTTGCGCAAAAGACCAACATCCCGGCATAATCTTTAACTTCGTTATGACCTCCTCCCCCCCCCATCCCTAGTTCTTAGGCATTTGCTCACAGATTCTTCCTTCCTCAGAGTTCATGGTCCATCTTTGTAACACTTTTAGAAATTTCCCCCCATCTGTGTCTCGGTTTCCTCCTCCACGAAATGGGATAATCACACCTACTTCCTACAGTTTTCCTCATAATTACACAAGTTAATGCCCGTGAAAGAACTTAGAAAAGTGCCTCTCCCACAGTAAGTTCTCAGTATGTTTTCGTTATTTTATTATCAGGCAAAGGTTTCCCGGAAGAGGTGAGCCTGAAAGAGGAGAAGAATTTAGTCAAGGTGTGGGAGAGTGGGGGAAGAATTTGCTTGGCGAAGGGGGACAGCTTGTGCAAACCCCAGGAGGAGGGAAAACATAGCTTGAAAATCAGCTGGTTGCTAAGTAGGTCATTATATTTAATGCAAAAATCTGGAATGAAAAAGCTAAAAAAAAAAAAAAAGAAGAAGAAGAAGAAGGTGGAAGAGGAGCCATATTACAAGCCACACTGGGCCCTTCTAGTTTTTCAAGTCAGGTGGATTCACTTCAATAAGAAATTCAGGTGACTTCCAACAGGGGGCACTATTGCCTTCACATTTTCATGAATGATGCTTCCCCACCTGTCTCCCGCTATTTATGCAACACAGAAGGAAGCCCTTGGAGTTGTTGAAAAGGTGAATTTCCTGGAAAGCTCCAGGTTTTAAATTTAAGAGGAAGAGGTATTCATTTTTTTATGGAAATTAGGTTGAAATTAGCTTGGAATAATAACGTGCACGTTGCTGAATTTCTGTTCGGTCATTTTGTTTGTTTGTTTTGACACTCCTTTCTTTTTCTTTTCCCCCAGAGAATTGGATTTATCGCGTAACCTCACTGCTATGCCTCACAGTCTGCAACGATATTCAGGTGGGTTCCAATATCAACACATGGTGTGCTGGTATAGTTCATTATCAATGTTATCAGTAGCCACCAAAAATATACACAAAGTCCAGAGGATGGTGCGAAACACTTTTCCTTTTCCTGTGGGTAGTCTCTCAGTCCATATCCAGTCAGCCTTGATGGGTACTCTCCAGCCCCTTATTGCCAATTTTCCTCCTTCAACCAGATACAGTACCCTCTATTAGTGTCTAGCATGAAGGTGTTGGGCAGACCTTAGGCCTTGAAGATGTCAGAGGGGAAACCTTTCTCTAGGTAATTTGAATATTAACTGCCTCTCTTAGCATGCTACAGGAACCTCCCTCCCTAAAGCAAGAGTGAAAATTGGAAAGGAGTGAGGGTAACTCATTCATTCCACGCCAATGTGTATTTATCTGATAACATGAAAAAGTTGTTTCTCTTCTGAGTTGCATTTACAATACAAATATTAGCCACGGTAGAATGACTTAGCTGTCCCACGGTTCTTTCCCAATGATAGCAAAGTTATTCTGTTTGTTTGAACTTGCCTCATGTTATGAAACCCAGTTCAATCATTTCGCAAATTTGCTTTAGAGGAGAATCAGACTAGCTGATCAGACAGGGACGGCAGCTTCCATTACTGCCATTTCTGCCTGTGACTTTTGAAAGTTAACTAAATTACGGATGTATTTTTAAATAAATGCTTGTTTGTTTTTTTTTAATCTCACAGAGTAAGGTATAATTTGCAATAGAAAAACATATCATGTACTTTGTCTAAATGCAAATTTTGCATTAGACACCTATGAATATTGATATGTGAAAATAACCTAACTCTATACAATAATGTACAATGACCTGTCTGCAAGATCATCTTGTCTCAATGTAGTGGGTTCATTTTTTGTTTTTATTGTTGTTCATCTGTCCTTGGCTTTCCTCTCTATTCATTTTTCCTATATATATTAAAACCCTATTATGTGCCAGATCTGTGGGAATGCAGTGGTGAACGAGATAGTTTTTACCCTCAAAAAGATTGCAATCTAGTGGGAAATACAGAAAAGTAAGACACTCTGATAATGGAATAGAATTAGAGACTTGGTGGTGTTCCACTAAAGTTCTAATGTGAATTTGTGTATGGGTTGAATCCAGAATGGGAAGGGCCTGTAATATCCAGTGATTTATAACAACCCCATCCAGGTTAACCTTGGGCTGTTTCCAGTGCCAAGGTTGGTAAAGACACCGAGACTTGAAGAATTTGAGGCCTGCTCTGTGAGCTCAGATCTAAAGGCCAGTAACAGGCTTTTTGTGCTCAGGTCCAAACCAGACCCACTCAAGCAGATCCTGAACTCCTCTGTCTCTGAATCATACCACCTGAATCCACACTATTATCTATCATTTACCTCTTCAGGGTTAGAGTGGCTTTCCCGTGTGACCAGAGAATATTTGAGACCAAAACAGCCTCCAAATACTATTGGCTTGTACCTAGCTTTGAAATATTTTAACCTCTAAATTCCTGTAACTTCCTATTTTAAAGCTTTTGTAAGTTAACATTTTGAATTTCTACAAAAGGGAAACCCTTTCTTTCAGAAGCATTCCAGCTATAGATGAAATGCTCAAGTTAGCAAATTGCCATTTTGCCACCCTCAACATATTTGATTCAAAGATCATCAATAGGTATTAAAACCATTACGTGAAAGACAGTTGGGGAATAATATATTCACTTGGTCTCAAAATATCGTGTACAGATATCAGCAAAAGGGAATAAATTCAGGATAGCATCAGAAAAGGAAGTGAACTAGAAACAAATTTCTAGAAGAAGGAAAACAATGTATTTGTATTGCCAGGTGAATCAGAGATGAGCAAGATTAACTATTCATATAAAACTTTCCCAGATTCTTTTCAACAGATTTATAGAATGTAAGAACTAGAGAGAATCTCAGGGTTTGGTCATATCCTCTAGCTAACCTCCTTCAATTTACAGTTAACATTATCATCTTTCAGTCTTAAAAGATAAAGTTATTTTCTTACCTAGAAATGGCCAGGTTCTAGTGTTAAGTCATTGGCTGAAGGCTGCCTGGGAAGAGCACAGCTTGAAAGCTAATGTGGGTCTTGAAAGCATTGACAACTGGAAGCTGTTAACTAATATGCTCCTTGAAGCTGGATGGCAAGCTCTTTCTTTTTATGTTTATTTATTTTTGAGAGAGAGAGAGAGTGCGAGAGCATGAGCTGGGAGTGGGGGGAGGGCCAGAAAGAGAGGGAGACACAGAATCGGAAGCAGGTTCCACAATCTGAGCTATCAGCACAGAGCTCGACGCGGGATTCGAACCCACAAACCTTGAGATCGTGACCTGAGCCAAAGTCGGACACTTAACTGACTGAGCCACCCATGCGCCCAGCAAGTTCTTTCTTTAAGGGAAATCCAAGCAGACCATCTTCATGGTTGCCACGCTGCTGTTGATCAACCAAAGATACCACTCTGTTGCCAAAGTGCATATGTGCTGAGGGAGTTGGTGTCTGATGATAAGTGTGCTTCTGTACTGAGGGAGGAGTCTCCTGAACCAAGAGGTCCTGGCCTCTTGTCATTATTTCTTTTTTTCCCCTTTATGTCCTTTACAGATATAACTGACTCTTTCTCATTGTTAATGCTGATCACTACTATGTAAAATCAATCAAAAGCATACTACTGAGCTCTTCTTGTCTCTCAATTCCCCATGGAGACTTAAACAATTTCAGCTAACCTGTTATTGGACTTTCCTGGGAACTTAAGCATAGGCCTATTGAAGCTGAACCCAAGGAAAGCCAGGATGACAATATGTATTGTCAGAGTCCTCTCCCCATCTCCATGTAGACTGATGCAGGAACTTGAACTCCTCTTAACTTCCTCTCATAATGACTTCTGAGGACCTCCTTAGTAATTATGCCTTAGATGGCCCTCACTTAGGGTGACACTTAGATTCCAGCTCATACTCTAAAAAGTAAAGTAAAAGAGACCAAACTAATCTTAGAAGATGGTCCCATAGAAGAGAATTTACTTAGGGGCGCCTGGGTGGCGCAGTCGGTTAAGCGTCCGACTTCAGCCAGGTCACGATCTCGCGGTCCGTGAGTTCGAGCCCCGCGTCAGGCTCTGGGCTGATGGCTCGGAGCCTGGAGCCTGTTTCCGATTCTGTGTCTCCCTCTCTCTCTGCCCCTCCCCCGTTCATGCTCTGTCTCTCTCTGTCCCAAAAATAAAAATAAAAAAAATAAAAAAAAGAAGAGAATTTACTTCTAGTACAGTGGTTCTTAGCTTTGGCTACATATTTAATTACCCGAGGTAATGCCTGCCCACCCCACCCTATTCAGAGACCTTGATTTAATCAGACCAAGGTATGACCTAGGACTCAAGATTTTTTAAAACTCCCAAGATGATCCTGATGTGCAGGTAAGACTGAGAACCACTACTCTTGGTGGTGATGGAAGCCAAAGAAAGGAGCATCATTTGACAAAATCAACATGTGAGTTCTTCGATTTGTTCAATTCATCTGTTCAATGAATATGGCAAATATGACTCAGCCCTGCCTACCAGATATGACTACATTTCATTAAGGCAATACAGACAAGTAGAATATAAAACGAGATTGGCAGAATTGTATAGGAAGTGTTGAAATCAGTAAGAATGGGTCGTAAAGGCACACACAGAAAGAGGCATTTATCCTCTTCAGAGTAGATCAAGGAAGATATCTTAGAAAATAGGGTTTGTAAGCTGAGACCTGAGGACAACCTGTGGAAGTTAGCCACATGAAAAAGTTGAGATGAGCATCTAAGGCAAAAGGAATAGGTAGCTTGTGCGAGGACCAAAGATATTTGAGAGAGCAACTTGAGGAAACCAGAAGTTCATCAGCAGGGCTAGAGCACAGTTGGAGCAGTAAAGCCATAAATTAGGTGCCACAGCCAAAGGGGCTCAGATGAGCCATATTAGGTGTTAAATCTGTAGATCAGTTTGGGGCATATTGCAATCTTAACAATATGAAGTCTTCCAACTCATAAGCATGGGATGTCTTTCCATTTATTTAGGTTTTTTTTAATTTCTTTCAACATGTTTTATAGTTTTCAGAGTATAACTTATACTTCTTTTGGGTTTTTTCCTAAGTAACTTTATTTTCTTTGATGCTATTATAAATGGAACTGTTTTCTTAATTTCAGTTTAGTCATTGCTGCTATATAGAAATACAATCTACATTTGTGTATAGATCCAGTGTCCTACAACCTGGCTGAACCGATTTCTTAGTTCTAATGGTTTTTTGTTTGTTTGTTTGTTTTTTAAGTGGATTCCTTAGGATTTTCTAATACAAGATCATGTCATTTGAAAATAGAGATAGTTTTACTTCTTCCTTTTCAGTATTGATGCCTTTTGTTTATTTTTCTCACCTAATTTTCCTGATGAGAACTTCCAGTATAATTTTGAATGCAAGTGCTTTTTCCTGATCTTAGGAGGAAAGCATTCAGTCTTTCATCATTTAAATATTATGTTAAGTGTGGATTTTTCTTAGATGCTGTTATCAGGTTGAGGAAGTTTTCTTCTATTTCTAGCTTGTTGACTTTTTTTTTTTTTTTAATCATGAGAGAGGATTGAATTTGTCAAATGTTTTCTTCTGCATCTGTTGAGATGACCATGGGTTTTGTTCTTCATTCTGGTGTTACAGTGTTTTACATTAATTAATTTTGGGATGTTAAACCAACTTTACATTCCTGGGATAAATCCCACTTCCTCATGGCTTATAATCCTTTTTATATGCTGCTTAATTTAGTTTGTAGTATTTAGTTTGTAGCATTGTTGAGAATTTTTGCATTTATATGTATAAATGATATTGTTCTATAGTTTTCCTATGATGTCTTTGGTTTGGGTATCAGGGTAACACTGATCTGATAGAATGAATTGGGAAGTGTTCACTCCTCTTATATTTTTTAGTAAGAGTTTGAGAAGAATTGGCATTAATTCTTCTTTATATGTTTGATAGAAATTCACCAGTGAAGTCGTTGGACTTGGGCTTTGTGTGTAGTTTTTAAATTGCTAATTGAATTTCTTTACTTATTATAGGTCTTTCCTGATCGTCTATCTCTTCTTCAATTTTAGTAGTTTATGTATTTCTAGGAACTTTTCTATTTCATCTGTTTTTTTATTTCATCTATTAGCATACAGTTATACATAGCATTCCCTTATAATCCTTTCCATTAATGGAATATTGTGAATAATGTCTCCTCTTTATTCATTATCTTAGTGAATAAAAATTTAGTGAATAAAAATATTTAGTGAATAAAAATTAAAAAACTCTGACAATACTTTTTTCTTGGAGAGCTTAAAGATTTGACTAATTTGTTGATTTTTTTTTTTTTTTTTTAAAGAACCAACTTTTGGTTAGGTTTGACTTTCTCTATTGTTTTCCTATTCTAGAATTCCACCTCTAATTGGTGTTTTTTCCTTTCTTCTACTTGCTTTGCACTTAGTTTTCTCTTCTCTTCTGTCTTAAGATGGAGATTAGGTTGTTGATTTGAGATCTTCTTTTTTAATGTAGATGTTTACAGTTACAGAATTTCCTCTAAGCACTGCTTTTGTTGCATCCCATATATTTTGGTATGTTGTCCTCATTTTTACTCATCTCAAAGTGTTTTCCAATTTCCTTTGTGATTTTTTTTCTTTGAACCATTCGTTATTTAGGAACGTGTTGTTAAATTTCCACACATTTGTGGGGTGCCTGGGTGGCTCAGTCGGTTAAGCGTCCGACTTCAGCTCAGGTCATGATCTCACGGCTTGTGGGTTCCAGTCCCACGTCAGACTCTGTGCTGACAGCTCAGAGCCTAGAACCTGCTTCAAATTCTGTGTCTCCCTCTCTGCTCCTCCCCCACTCACACATTCTCTCAAAAATAAGTAAACATTAAAAAATTGTAAAAAAAAAAATGTCCACACATTTGTGAATTCCCAATTTTTTTTGTTATTAATGTCTACTTTCACTCCACTGTGATCAGAGAACGTATTCTATGTAATGTAAATTCTTTTAAATTTATTGAGGCTTGTTTTATAGCCTACCATATGAGAGAATGGATAATGCTTCTTGTTATATATGTCCTGGTCTGATATGATATAGTCACTCCAGTTTTCTTATGGTTGCTGTTATATATCTTTTTTTACCCAAAACCTATTTGTATCTTTGAATCAAAAGTGTGTCCTGTAGACAGCATATAGTTGGGTCTTGTTTTTGTAAAAATCCAGCCAGACAATCTTTACCTTTTGATTGTGTAATTTAACCTACTAACATTTCATGTAATTATTGATATATCTAAATTTATATCTGCCACTTTACTTTTTGTTTTCTATATATCATGTATTTTTTGTTTCTCTATTCCTCCCTTATAGCTTTTTTTAAAACATTAAATGACTATTTTCTAGTGTTAGTTTTAATTCCTGTAACTTTACTCTATTTTTAGAAGTTATTTTCTTTTCTTTTTTAATGTTTATTTATTTATTTTGAGTGAGAGATTGGGAGCATGAGTGGAGGGGGCAGAGAGACAGGGACAGAGAGAATCCCAAGCAGGCTCCCTGCTTTCAGCACAGAGCCCAACACAGGGCTTGATCTCATGACCTGAGCCAAAATCAAGAGTCAGATGCTTAAACAACTGAGCCACCCAGATGTCTCTAGAAGTTATTTTCTTAATGATTTCTCTATGGCTTACCATAACTTATCTGAATCTACTTCATATTTATGCTAACCTAACTGTACCGATACATAAAAATGTTGTTCTCATAAGCTTTCCTCTTTCTCCTTTTTGTGCTGTTATTATACTTCGTGCCTAAATATATGCTACAAACACACCAATGCTTTAACATAATTATTACCTTATAAAATATAAGATTATTAAATAAGCTGAGAAGAAAAAACAAATATATATTTGTAAAGTATGTTATATTTACTTTTCATTTAAATTTGATGTGTCAGAAGTCTCATCACTCTCAAAATGCATTATTTAATTTTCTTTTGCAGGGTATTTATTACTATATTTATCATAAATAAAGAAGAGATTGTAAAACATATAAGTATAGCTTGGAGAATAATAACATATTGAATACTTGCATATAGGGCACCCAGGTTAAGAAATAGAAGCTCTCTGTGTGCCTGTATGTACCCATTCTTTTTTTTTTTTCAACGTTTATTTATTTTTGGGACAGAGAGAGACAGAGCATGAACGGGGGAGGGGCAGAGAGAGAGGGAGACACAGAATCGGAAACAGGCTCCAGGCTCTGAGCCATCAGCCCAGAGCCCGACGCGGGGCTCGAACTCACGGACCGCGAGATCGTGACCTGGCTGAAGTCGGACGCTTAACCAACTGCGCCACCCAGGTGCCCCTGTACCCATTCTTTATATGGTGTCCCATCCTCTTCCCCAAAAGAGGATGACTTTTATATTAATAATCCTTGCATATGAATAATTTCCTTGCTTTTCATTATAGTTTTACCAGGTGTATGTTTATCCTTAATTTGTATAATGTTTACTTTTGAATAACTGAATACAAAGCCAAATATAGTTACTAAGGAAAAGTCAAGATTGCCATTAGTAGGTGAAGTATTCCTAGAGTAGATAGGTGAATAGTTTCTGGGTCACAACCTAGTTTTATCTCTTGAGAATTTACAAGAGCCACATTGGGGAATGTCTGTGTCTGTGTACATGGTAAATGTAGTGAGTTATGATAAGCACAGAAGTTACTGCATTTGGGCGTCTGGTTGGGGGTAGTGTAGATCAGGAATGGAGAGTAGGAATTTCATCAGAACAAATTGCAACAAGCCAAGTACAAATAAGAATCTGGGTCAGGTTCACCTGGGCATTCTGACCTCAAGTGAAAAAGATGATATAAGAGCAGAATGGGGGCACCTGGGTGGCTCAGTCGGTTGAGGGTCCAACCTTGGCTCAGGTCATGATCTCGCAGTTTGTGGTTCGAGCCCCGCGTCAGGCTCCATGTTGACAGCTCAGAGCCTGGAGCCTGCTTCAGATTCTGTGTCTCCCTCTCTCTCTGCCCCTCCCCTGCTCAGGCTCTGTCTATCTGTGTGTGTCTCTCTCTCAAAATAAATAAATGTTAAAAAAATTTTTTAAAAACCAGCAACATGGATCTGGATGATGAAAATCCTCAACAAATCTGTCCCTTGAGTCTCAACTGCTACAAGTGTTTGGATTTCCTGTATATCTTGTGCATAGTTGTCATCCTGGACTTTCCCTTCACTATCCCATTGAGAAATCCTTTTGCCTCAAGCCTGCATTGGACCTCCTGCATATCTTTATTTTCTTGGTTTATACTCTTATTTTGGTAGAGCACATTCTCCTAGCACATTGAAGTCAGACATATAGGAGGCAATTTTTTTTAAAGCCTTGCATTTCTGAAAATGTCTTTATTCTACCCTTAACACCTCATGGATGGTTTGATTGAATGTAGAAACTAGAAATAATTTTCCTTTAGAAATTTGAAGGTATCCCTCCATTGTCTTCTTGCTTCCCTGTGGCTATTGAAAGTTCAGACCATTCTCCATTCTAACTCATAATCCTTCTTAATCCTTCTAACTCTTAATCCTTTATATGTCATATTTCTCTCTGTGTCTTTCTGTCTGTCTGTCTCTCTTTCCTTGGAAACTATTAGGATCTATTTCTTGTCCTCAGTGCCTCCAAAGTTCCAGATGATGTGCCTTGGTATCAATATATTTTCATCTTTTTACTTGGCCCTTGGAAGGATCTTCTAATCTGACAACTCCCATCCTTCTTTTCTGGAAAATTTTCCAAATTATTTCACTGATAATAAGCTCCCTCCTATCTTTCTGGAGCTCTCATTTCTCATTATTCAGCTGCTGGACCTCCTAATCCTCTTATTTTATCCTTCTTTATCTTATCCTAATCAATTTATCCTTTTTTCTCCTATTTACCATCTCTTTGCTTTTTTGAAGATTTACTCAACTTTATATTCCAAAGTTTCTTATATGTTTTTAATACCTAAGAGCTCATTTTGTTCTCTGAATGTTCCTTTTTTATGGTATCCTGTTCTTGCTTCATGATTGCAATATTTTCTCTTTTTTTTTATGAGTATATTAAGGGAGGTTTTTTTGGGGGGGTAGATGAATAGTTTTCTTCACTTTGCATAACCTGTATATCCAAGTTTTTTTTTTTTTCTGAATGTTTCAATCCTTATCATATATGTTAGAAGCTGTCCTAATTTTTTGATATTCTGTTGTAGAGCAAGGAGATCTTTAAAGTTCTTGTGAATGTAGTAAGTTTAAGATGCTAATTAGATATCCAAGTGTCGGTTATAAGTAAGGCAATTAGATATACAACTCTAGGGCTTAGGGGGGTGGTCCAGAGAATGAAATTTAAGTGCATTGGTGTATGTAGACAGTATTCAAGTTCATGTGATTGGATGAGATTGCTTAGTGGGTGAATGCACATTAAAAAGTAGAAAAGGGGGGCGCCTGGGTGGCTCAGTCGGTTAAACAGCCGACTTCGGCTCAGGTCATGATCTCGCGGTCCGTGAGTTCGAGCCCCGTGTCAGGCTCTGTGCTGACAGCTCAGAGCCCGGAGCCTGTTTCAGATTCTGTGTCTCCCTCTCTCTGACCCTCCCCCATTCATGCTCTGTCTCTCTCTGTCTCAAAAATAAATAAATGTTAAAAAAAATTTTTTTTTTTTAAAAAGTAGAAAAGGGCCCAAACCCTGGGGCACTCCAACATTCAGATATCAATTGGAGATATAAATTTGGAAGCCATCAGTGGTCTTTGAAATAATGACTTTCCAGTGGTGCCTGGGTGGCTCAGTCAGTTGAGTGTCTGACTCTTGATTTCAGCTCAGGTCATGATCCCAGAGTCATGGAATCGAGTCCCCCATTGGACTCCACACTGAACATGGAGCCTGCTTAAGATTCTCTTTCTCCCTCTGCCTCTCTTCCCACTTGCACTCTCTCTCTCTAAAACAATTTTTTTTTTAATTAAGAAATGAAATAATGACATTCCTGTTTGTGGAAGAAACTAAGGGAATTACAGATTTCCATGGTAGCTTAAAGTAGCTAAATAGCTCAAATGAAGAGCCTACTGAATTCTGTATCTTTTTTTTATTTAAAAAAATTTTCTCTTAATGTTTATTTATTATTGAGAGAGAGAGAGAGCATGAGCATGGGAGGGACAGAGAGAGGGGGAGACAGAATCCAAAGCAAGCTCCAGGCTCTGAGCTGTCAGCACAGAGCCTGATGCAGGGCTTGAACTCAAAAACCGTGAGATTATGACCTGAGCCAAAGTCAGATGCTTAACCAACTGAGCCACCCAGGCACCCCTGTATCTTTGATAGAGGCACAAGTAAGTACCTTCCTCATTCTCTCCTTAAATACTAAAACATACAGCAATCTAGTGATTCTCAACCAGAGACCATTTTGCCCTGCTTCCCATCAGGGGACATTTGGTAGTGTCGGGGACATTTTGTGGACGTGACTAGGAAGAAGGTTCTTCTGACATCTAGTGGGATTGGAGGCCAGACATGCTGCTAAACAGCCTACAATGTACAGGGCAGCTGCCCATTATAATCACTCTGCCCAAAATGTCAGTAATGCTGTGGTTGAGAAGCCTTGAGATAGCTCCACCTGTGTAATTTCTCTTCCCATTTATCACGAGGTTGGGGGGAGAAAACTCTGAAAGTTTCAGTATTAGGGAATATTAAATGTATGTGGCCTATTTAGGTTTAAGAAGTACTGACAATAGGGGCACCTGGGTGGGTCAGTTGGTCAAGCATCAGTCAAGTGTCCGACTTCAGTTCAGGTCATGATCTCATGGTTCATGGGTTCGAGCCCTGCATCAGGCTCTGTGCTGACAGCTCAGAGCCTGGAGTCTGCTTCAGATTCTGTCTCCTCTCTCTCTGCCCCTTCCCTGTTCGTGCTCTGTCTCTCTGTTTCTCAAAAATATATTTTAAAATGCTTTAAAAAAATGTGATAATAGTGTGAAATTTGACCTGACACTTTTTTCGTTCCCGATCTTTGTCATTGTATTTGTTCCTTCTTAGTAATCATGTGAGTCCATGCATGGGACTGAGTACAAAATGAGTAACACAGATTGTCCTTTTGTGGCCCAAATTTTGAACCTATATGAGAAGAAGATATATATTAAATATGCCCTTGAAATAAAGTGATTTTTCCTTTCAGATGGCTTCAGTAACTGAGATGGTTGGCCAAAAATTAAAACAAAGCTAAAATTAGTCTCATCTCTGATGAGAGTGTTTTTGACACTGTTCGTTTGAAAATGTTCTGGACTGGATCTATGCAGCTACAGTCTTAAGGTCTTTTTACATTAAATGATCCTTTTCAATACATTGTTGCTTACTAATTTTCCTATCATTGCTCCTGCTTGACATGGTTTAGAACTCAATCAATGGTTTAAATATTAGCTTACAGGCCCCTGTTCAAAAAAAATGTGTTGCAACAACATGTATGTCAGCAACATCACTTTATGAGAGAGTTCATTAACTACTCACACAAGGCCATTAGTCCCGACAAAAGTATAAAGTCTAACATTACAGCTATAAACCTCTTGCTTATCAAAATCTAAAACTTATGATAGAACAGTTTTTAAAGTTGCTGTTGTGAATGAACATTTGACATCTCATAATTTTATCAATTTCTGCTTGCATTTTCACTAGAGAACATTTTCACTAATACTTTGCATAAAATGTACTACCTATGATTTCCATGGAACAAAGAACAGTAAGTCATAAGGAGATGGCAACATCCCCAGGGTCAGAGAAGCAATGTCGAAATTCTTTGTTTCCTGTTGCATACAAAATGAAATCCAGGCTCATTAACTTGGCATTCAGGGCCATCCACAACCTGCCCTCAGCCTGCCTTTCAACATTATCTCCCTTGGCACCTTTTCATTCATTCATTTGGCAACAACTTGTTGAGTGTCTAAGTATCCTTTGGACAGTGTAATAAGTTCTGGGGTATATCCCCATTATATATGTTAGACCCAGTACCTGTCCTCATGGAACTTACAGTCTAGAGAGAAAAACAGTCAAGTGAAGAGGCAATTACAAAACCCAATAACCTAACTACTAGCCACCCAATATACCTAGAGACTTGCAGTTCAGGATGGGACCATGCGTGCAATTGAATGCAGACTTAAGGAAGCCTAAGACAGCAATAGCTTCATTGCTCCCTTGCCCATGCCCTGGTTGTCGACCTTGAGGAGTCATTTCTAGTCCTAGAGTTCCCTGGGAACATTTCAGCATTTGGGGAGCTGCCTTGGGACTTTAGACCTGCTCTAAAGTGGATCAGTACAGACCTCGTGGGCCCCATTCAACCAGACCCATTCCATGGAAGCCCCAGAACCACTTCCATATCTGAGACATTCTACCTGAGATCCAGGATGATAGTCCCTTCCCATGCTCCTTAAAATTAGAATGTAGAGCCTGAGACAGGGAGACATTCCATGCAAGTGAGTTTATTACAAGACTTCTCTCAAGAGAAACCTGTAAGCAGTAAGGGAAGCTGCACAGGGCAGGGCGAGAACTAAGCAAAGATGTGGTATCAGCTGAGGTCTAGCTTCACCCCGACCCTACCAGGGTGCTCTGTAGCATGGATGCTACCACGAAGTTATCCCACCTTGAAGCAAGGAAGGTAGGCTGTTGTGCCCCCAGAATCAATCAGTTATTGACTACGAACCAATCCCAGACAGAGGATGTAACATCTCAAGCATTTCTGGGCAAGCTGTCATCTATGGCTGAGGTGAATTACTTGGAGAAGGGGGCAAGTGAGAAACTTTAACAGCCAGCACTCAAGGTATCTAAAGAATGGTTGCACCAAGCCCAGTAAGGGGGATCTGGTCATGGCATTAACTGCATCTACTACACCCAGAAAATGTGCAAGACCAGAGCAGCCTCCAAGTATTTTGTGTCTGTGTCCAGCTTTGACACATTTTTCTAGAGACTCCCATTTGGGTGTCTTTTCTGCTTTACTCCTCAATATCTGCTTTATATTTCAAATCCCAAAATTACTTGTAGACATTCAAAGGTTATGATTTAAATTCTTAGCTTTCCTTCTCAGTGATCCCACTATCTAATGTTAATAATTAACCTGAAGACTAATTTAACCAAAATTTTCAAGCTGAGTTCACAAAAAGGAGGACAATTTCCAGAAAGTTGTCAACAGCTTAATGCTACCCCAGGCATGGACATTTTAAGTGTAGTCTGTATTTTTTTCTACTTGGGAAAAAGTTGGGCACAAGAGCAAACGTAAGTGAAAAATCCCGTTTTCATTTGCAACGTGTTTTGGTTATGCTTTTATAGAAAACAGAACTCAATCACTGCCACACGAAATTAATTTTCTACTTCTGAAAACTCCAGGTTAGCTTCTTCTTTTCTCTATTGTCCAATGCCGTTACTCTGTTTTCTGTATGAGTATTTTGTGAACACCACATGACTTGTATTCAAAAACTTTGTATTTTTCCCAAGCTGTTACCTTTGCTCCGGGGAAGGGTAACTTTCTGATTGGTATTTTGATTAAAAAAGGTTCTTCAAAAGACAGAAGCATGATCCCTATTTGCATTTCTTATAGTGGACTCTATTACATCCCCCCCTGGCTGCAACTGATCAAAACCACTTGGATCTGCCTCCTTGAAATCTCATCCTTTGGATACTTTCAGGAAGCTATCCTGGCTTCATCATAGATAATAAAACATTGAGAAATAAAATATATGTTGTTAAATATAAGAAACGGTGCTAATTTCAGTTGATTCTCCTAAGTGAAATGTTTTTAAAAAATTATGTTTTATTAACAGTCTGACTCTGTAATTTTACTGTTTCAACAGGTATGTTGTCTCAGCACCTAAAGTATTCTATGTTGGAGCCTCTGAAAATGTAGTAATTCAAGTTCATGGATACACGGACTCATTTGCTGTGACCATTGCTATTAGAAGTTATCCCGATAAAAGTTTTACATATTCTTTTGGCCAAGTTACTTTGTCTCCAGAAAATAAATTCCAAAGCTCTGTAAACTTAACTGTATGTATTCTTATCATAGTTTCTTTTATATGCCAAGTGTTTCTTTATAAAACACACATTGATCCTTTTTTACATGTAGATATAAAAATGTGTTACATCATACTATTAAGTGCATTTACTAGTTGAGAAGAGATAAGTGTCATATGTTTATACATGTAAGTAAGTGGGAAATGTTAAGAATCTGCTTCTGATTTGCAGGCAATGTAAAGAAATGTAAAAGTGTGAATGAAGCAGATTAAGGTTATTAATATGAAAAGATTTGATGACATGAGGTGAAAACAAAATCAGCCACCACATATACCTGCTTAAAAAATTTCAAGATAAATACAGTGGTGCCCCCCCCCGCCCCGCCCCATCAGCTGTTTTACTTTTTGTGGTTTGAGTTAACCATGGTGAACCATGGTGTCCAGAAGCAGATGATCGTTCTTCTGACGTATCATCAGGTCAATAGTTGTCTAACACTATGTCATGTGTTTGCGTCGTTCACCTCACTTCATCCTGTCACATAGACATTTTATCATCTCACATCATTACAAGGAGAAGGGTGAGTATAGTACAGTAAGATATTTTGAGAGAAAAAGAGACCACGTGTGTATAACATTTATTACAGTATATTGTTACAATTCTATTTTATTATTAGTTATGGTAATCTCTTACTGTGCCTAATTTACATACTAAACTTTATCATAGGTATTATGTATAGGAAAAAAAAACAATATTTATAGAGTTTGTACTATCCACAGCTTCAGGCACCTAGTCTTGTAATGTATCCTCCACGCATAAACTGTACCAGAAAGAAATAATTAAATACTTAAATTTTATATATTCAGAGGAAAAAAATAAGAGGAAGAGAAACAGAGACATAGATTTGACTCTGTTGATCTAAAAAACTCAAAGAAGTGAACGGAGAACAATTTGAACATTTGTTTTCCTGAATTATGTACAATGTTTTAACCTCTTTGTTCTACAAAATTAATTTTCTCCTAAAGTATATACCTATCATAGGCTTTTTGTACTTTCAGTTTGGATTTGAATCAAGTAAGTTTTTTCAAACAGATTTGTGAACAACGTTCAAGGAAAATTAGAGACATGTCCACAACCCTTTTCCTCACCCTTTAATAGATATGTTCTATTAAAAATTGAATTTTGTTCAGTGATTGTCATTTTTAACAGACATTAAATCTGGATAATTTTTTGAAGTAATTGTTTCAAACTAAATTTGAGAAGAAACTGAAATACATTTTTTCAGGAACACCTCTGTATTTGCTGTTTTATTTTACAAAATTTTTGTTACAAATAAACAATTATTCAACTCATTTTCATAGCTACCTAAAAGATAAATGCTTTTATTATCTTAAGATTATTATATAATATTCCTTCTTTAACTTTGTTTTTAAACAGATACAACCAAAAGATTTATCTGGAGGACCAAATGCAGTTTCATATGTGTATTTAGAAGTTGTATGTGATCATTTTTCAAAAGCAACAAAAATTCCACTCCGCTATGACAATGGATTTATCCTCATTCAGACAGACAAATCTGTTTACAATTCAGATGAGTCAGGTATAATAGAGAGGGAATCTTAATTTCTGGGGGGAAAAAAAGTGGGATGACCTAATTAATGGTATTGAGACCAATGGATTTTATCTTTGGGGGGGGGGAATGAAAGTAATTCCCAAATTTATACCATACACAAAACTAGAGTTGACAAACTAAAGGTTAAATTTTGCATTATAAAAACAAAGAATCAGCAAAATATGAATATAATTTGGAGGTAAGGAAGACCTTTCTTAGAATGATACCAAGTCTCCTTTTAAATTTTTTTTTTAATTTGAAGTGACGTATTCTAGAACTTAATACAAGAGGCTGAATTTTAACTTGAAAACAATCTCATGTTTATTCTCAATATCCTCTTCTTTTACAAATAGAATTTCAATTTCACATTAACGTAGAAAATTGTGAACCAAATTACAAAATGCACCTAGCAATGTTTGTCTCCCGTGTTTCTGTTCGAAACAGCTTTAGTCTTCTTCCAGTAAATTCCCTTTTAGAAATTATCTAAAGGGAGAGAAGGCAGGTGAAGTAACGGGTATATTGAATGCTGCAGTGCGTTCTGAATTGCCATTAAAGATGATGGCGATGGTGATGATGCTAATTAGGTGACCGAGGATGGAGGTCACCTCCATAATTTTAGCAACAGTACAAGCTCCCTGCCAGTACACATTAATTGCTCTTTAGACACTCAGAGCTGTTTCTTGGAAGCCTGTTGCAAAAATCACTGCGTGTCTAAGGAGAGATGAGACTCTCCCCCTGCTATGCATTTAGGTACTTCATTACACCTTGAGGTATGCAGATTCTTGCCTGCATTTTTTCTGCTAGAGAATGCTTCACTGGGTCTGTTGACACAATTAACCACTTATGTTCCTCCTCTCTTCTATAATAATTTCAGATACCAGGGAGCTGCAGTCTTTCTTATCTATCAGTGGTTAAAAAATACAAAAAGTTAATGGGGCGCCTGGGTGACTCAGTCGGTTAAGTGTCCAACTCTTGATTTCCGTTCAGGTCATGATCTCATGGTTTGTGAATTTGAACACCTCATCAGGCTCTGTGCTGACGGCATGGAACCTGCTTGGTATTCTGTCTCCCTCTCTTCCCCTCTCCTGCTTGCTCTGTCTCTCAAAATAAATAAAAATAAACTAAAAAGAAATAAAAAATAAAAAAGTTTGAGTGAAAATACTCAGTAAGTTGAATCATATCTTAAGTACATAAAGAGGAATATTTAAAAACCCATTCAGGAAATTTTTGGTAAAAGAACATTTTTTTTTATTTTTTCACTGTAAAGTTCACATCCAATATTCTAATTCATCTTTCCTTTTTTTTTTTTTTTTTTGGTAAAGTAAGCTCTATGCCCAAAGTGGGACTTGAATTGAATTCACGACCCTGAGATGAAGAACCACGTGATTCTACTGACTAAGCCAACCAGACACCCCTAATTCATCTTTTCCTTTAAACTAGGATTTTATGTTTGGGGTTTCTAAATTTTAAAATAGATTTCATGACCCTCCTGTTATAGGGTTATTAATGATATTGTCAGAGCATTTAAGAGTTGAACAGAGTTTCTAATAATGAAAAATTTTTTTTCTTGTAGTAAAAGTTAGAATTTATTCATTGGACGAAGACTTAAAGCCATCACAAAGAGAAGTTACCATAACTTTTATAGTGAGTATGCCTTTAATTTAAATCAAATTTTAACCTTGGCATTTTCATTATATGAATAGTTTTCCTTACTATAACACAAGTCAAATGTGGCATTAATTTATTCAGTATTGTATAGCGGCAGGCATTTATTTAGCACCTGTTGTGGGTGCAACCTGGTAATCTTATGCTTCTTTTATCCTGATTGCTAATTTTTGTGTATAAATTAAATAGTGAAATATATTTTATATGGCCCCATTAAAAAACACCCTTTAGTGACTCCATCTCCAAAGTGGATGTAGTTAATTAGTTTGTATCCTCTTGCCATCTGTGAAGAAGCATGGGCAGATGTAGTGAGGGTTCTAGAAGTATAAATTGTGGTACCTTGAGAAGTGCATGGCATGCAGTATATCATTACAACAGTCTTATACAATCAATATAATTATTTCCTTTTTATGGAAGAAAATGCTGAGGGTTAAAGAAGTTAAGTAACCACTGAGATCATACTGATACTAATGAGTTGAATCAGGATTCAAACCCAGGTCTGTCTGTCTCCAGAACCTTAGCACTTAGCTCTCTTGATTTGTTTGGGGGATTATGGGATGTGTCTTTCTGTGGATATTTGAGTTTAGCCAACCTGACAAGCATACATAATATGGTAAACTAAGTAAAGGATAATGTATTGTCAATAACAGGCCAGCTCGAACAGGAGGCAAAGCTAGAGACGATTACTAAATTATTCTAGAGGGACTTCTGAAAGGACAAAGCCTGGTCCTGCGTGGAGAGGGTTTGATAGAAGTGGGATGATGTCTCAGATGTCATGGAGCCAGGAAGAAGCACAATGTGGAGATGACCATGACAGTGGCTTGGCCACAGCAGACTGACCCAGAAACACTTTAGGGAGAGACAGTGACCACAATGAAGCATTATTTTACATTTGGGGACCTGTGGGGGGACAGACAGACTCAAGTGAACCTGTTGAGATTCTTCACAAATCCCATCATTCTCTTGTCAGAGGTCCCCCTGGAGGTAAGACATTGAACAGGCAGAGGCTGCTGCTTTGGCATGCCCTGATGTGTTCAGGTTTGATCTTGAAGAAACATGGAGCCAAAGAAGCCTTGTGCGCATGGCACAACATTATGAAAATAGTGTTTGAAGATTATCCACAAGTCCTGTTCAGGAAGAAGGGTGGTGGAAAAAAAGCCTTGCTGGGAGTTGCTTAATGTATCTTAAATATTTACTATACTACTTACACACCTGTTCAAAATATGTTTTTGTGCCTTAGAAGTTAGTCTTTGTTGGGGCGCCTGGGTGGCGCAGTCGGTTAAGCGTCCGACTTCAGCCAGGTCACGATCTCGCGGTCCGTGAGTTCGAGCCCCGTGTCAGGCTCTGGGCTGATGGCTCAGAACCTGGAGCCTGTTTCCGATTCTGTGTCTCCCTCTCTCTCTGCCCCTCCCCCGTTCATGCTCTGTCTCTCTCTGTCCCAAAAATAAAATAAAAAAAAAAAAAAAAGAAGTTAGTCTTTGTTAACAAGCCTGACCAGGTGTCATCACCTCAATGCCAGGCCAACATTGCATGTGCTTAATTTCAACAAAGTTCCTTAGCATTTACTGAATATTTCTATAAGACTGTCAACCGCATGTCATGTTTATGTGTAACTTCTGTATTTATAGTTGTTTTAAAAAATAAAACTTGCTTTTCTTTTCACTCAAAGGATCCAGCAGGGTCAGAAGTTGCCATGGTAGGAGAAAAAAATTATACTGGAATGATCACTTTTCCTGACTTCAAGATTCCAGTTAATCCTAAGTATTTATTTTATTTTATTTTATTTTATTTTATTTTATTTTATGCAGATAATGGTTTTTTTTATTGAATAATTGATCTGTGTAGTTGCTGAGACCACTATGTACAGACATAAGAGAAGGTGTTTTATTTCTTGGTATCTTCTTACATGAAAGTGAAGGGCAATGTGTTTAAAAACAAGTGGATTTTCATGGAATCCTAAGTATTTTAACTTATTTTGGGGTAAAGTTGTTTCTCTTAAAAGCAGTGGAGGTGTCTGGGGTAATTGAACAGTCTATGGAACCATTTACATGTGACTGAAAGGTGCTGGTGTACACAAAGATTTGTTGTGGCTATCCTTATCAGGCACTATTGAGTATCCTTCCAACAGAAAGGAAGGTGGAGCCTGCTTGGGCTCTTGTGCATTGAGGCAGGGGGCCTGATGTAATAATGCCAGCTGTAAGCACCAAGCTAGTCTGCTGTATTCAGTTCAGTGAGCACCTTTTACAACAAAGTCCAGGCAGTAGACACTGTGCAAGACAGACCCTACCCCCTAAATGCTGAGAGTACAATAGAAGAAAGAAAAAAAATGTACAAAAGGAAGAAGTCCACTAACATGTGTTTAATATTCTATAGTGGATTTGGAATTTTCTCTGACATTTATTCCCAGAACTTGGAAGATATTTTGAGATCCAATTTGAGAGTTACATTGCATAACGTCTTGAAAATGTAACACCTCAAAGCGGTATTTTACTGCAGTAAAAGAACTGACATTTATGGATCCTCTACTGTGTACCAAGCACTCTGCTAAGTTCTTTCTTATTGCCATTTTCAAGATAAAGAAATTAAGGCTCAGATAAATGTTTAGGCTTGTTCAAAACCACCCGACTTTAAATGGTGGACCTGAAATGGGAACCCAGATCTCTCTGGCCAGGTTCATCCGTACTCTTTCCTTCTACCACACTGTCCCTCTAAAAGGAATTTCACTTTGGCCTCAGTTGTAAAATTTTCAAAACTATATATTTGTACCATTTTGATAAGTTTTACCTGATCAAATGGTCCTAGAAGTGTACCCTTGACTTTCTGGCATGTTATATAGTGTAACATATATTAATATGTTTAAACTTTAAGCTTGGTTCATCAAATGAAAAAACAATGCCTTTAAATGAAAAACATTTTCTAGCTAAATACTATGATATACTAGAGAGTGAGTCAGTAATATGAAAATAAATTTCAGTATATTTACAACTCCACCCAAAATGCATATTTTTGCTTATAATTTTAAAAAGTCTTTCAAAAATAGTATATTAATTAGGTGATGCATAAATCTGAAACTGCTGTCAGGGTTGTCTAAACATGAAGTTGTGGTCAAGGGTTTTGGAGCCAGAGTAACAAAGTTTGAATCCCAGTCCCACCACCTACTAGCTCTGTGTCCCTGAGTAAGTTACTTCACCTCTGTGAGCCTCATTTCTCTGATGATAAAATGGGGATGATAATATAACTTGTTCTATGGTATTTTTTGAGGATTGAATGAGTTAATCCATGTAAAGCTCTTAAAACAGTGTTTGGCCTATACTAAGTGCTCATTTGAATGTTACCAACAGTCATTGGATGAGTTAGAGATACATTACTTGGTGATACTTAAAGTTTTAAATGTATTTCTTTCACAGATACGGTTCATGGACAATTAAAGCTAAATACAAAGAGGACTTCACAACAACAGCAGTTGCAATGTTTGAAGTTAAAAGCCATGGTAATTTCTCATAAATTACTGAGATTTCCAATGTGTATTTTTGAAAACTGTTCTCAATGATTTCATAGACTAAAGACTCATTAAAGAATAAATACAGAGCAGTGAGGAGTGGTAGACAGAAGTGGACTGGGGAACAGAAGGCCAAAGACCTGGGGCTCTTAGTGTGGCTCACCTCAATTCGGTCACTGAACGCTCTGAACCTTGTTCCCTTGTCATCATTCTGCAGAGAATCAAGTCCTGTAAGGAGGTAGGATTAGATAATGTTCTTGCAAGAAACATGGTTCTCTGACACTCTTAGGGATCATCTAGTCTGACCCCCTTGTCTGAAAATGAGGCCAGGTGAGGAGGGTCAGGCCCAGAGAAATGGGAAGACTGGTCTAGGTTTCACAACCACTTTGTCCAGGCCGACAAGGAGAATGGCACCTCCGACTTAGCCAGTGCTTTTTCCCATCAGCCGTAAAAATCAATGCTGTGTTTGGAAAATTACAATGTTTAGAAAAAAAATAAAGTATAACTTACTTTGGAAATATTAATTGTACTGATAACTAACTTATTAATAATTCCTTCTGTTCATTTCTCATAGGGGCTAGATTATTAATTTGTATGCTCTTATGTAAATTTCTTTTTTTTTTTTAATATGAAATTTATTGTCAAATTGGTTTCCATACAACACCCAGTGCTCACTCATCCCAACAGGTGCCCTCCTCAATACCCATCACCCACCCACCCCTCCCTCCCACCCTCCATAAACCCTCAGTTTGTTCTCAGTTTTTAGGAGTCTCTTATGTTTTGGCTCCCTCCCTCTCTAACCATTTTTTTTTTCCTTCCCCTTCCCCATGGTCTTCTGTTAAGTTTCTCAGGATCCACATAGGAGTGAAAACATATGGAATCTGTCCTTCTCTGTATGACTTATTTCACTTAATGTAACAGTCTCCAGTTCCATCCACGTTGCTACAAAAGGCCATATTTCATTCTTTCTCATTGCCACGTAGTATTCCATTGTGTATATAAACCACAATTTCTTTATCCATTCATCAGTTGATGGACACTTAGGCTCTTTCCATAATTTAGCTATTGTTGAGAGTGCTGCTATAAACATTGGGGTACAATTGCCCCTATGCATCAGTACTCCTGTATCCCTTGGTTAATTCCTAGCAGTGCTATTGCTGGGGTAGGTCTATTTTTAATTTTTTGAGGAACCTCCACACTGTTTTCCAGAGTGGCTGCACCAATTTGCATTCCCACCAACAATGCAAGAGGGTTCCCGTTTCTCCACATCCTCTCCAGCATCTTTAGTCTCCTGATTTGTTCATTTTGGCCACTCTGACTGGCGTGAGGTGATATCTGAGTGTGGTTTTGATTTGTATTTCCCTGATGGGGAGCGACGTTGAGCATCTTTTCATGTGCCTGTTGGCCATCCAGATGTCTTCTTTAGAGAAGTGTCTATTCATGTTTTCTGCCCATTTCTTCACTGGATTATTTGTTTTCGGGTGTGGAGTTTGGTGAGCTCTTTATAGATTTTGGATACTAGCTCTTTGTCTGATATGTCATTTGCAAATCTCTTTTCCCATTCTGTTGGTTGCCTTTTAATTTTGTTTATTGTTTCCTTTGCAGGGCAGAAGCTTTTTTATTTTCATGAGGTCCCAATAGTTCATTTTTCTTTTAATTCCCTTGCCTTTGGGGATGTGTCAAGTAAGAAGTTGCTGCGGCTGAGGTCAGAGAGGTTTTTCCCTGCTTTCTCCTCTAGGGTTTTGATGGTTTCCTGTCTCACACTCAGGTCCTTTATCCATTTTGAGTTTGTTTTTGTGAATGGTGTAAGAAAGTGGTCTAGTTTCATCTTTCTGCATGTTGCTGTCCAGTTCTCCCAGCACCATTTGTTAAAAAGACTGTCTTTTTTCCACTGGATATTCTTTCCTGCTTTGTCAAAGATTAGTTGGCCATATTTTTGTGGGTCTAGCTCTGGGGTTTTGTTCTTTTCCATTGGTCTATGTGTCTGTTTTTGTGCCAATACCATGCTGTCTTGATGATTACAGCTTTGTAGTATAGGCTAAAGTCTGGGATTGGGATACCTCCTGCTTTGGTCTTCTTCAAAATTACTTTGGCTATTCAGGGCCTTTTGTGGTTCCATACAAATTTTAGAATTGCTTGTTCTAGCTTCGAGAAGAATGCTGGTGCAATTTTGATTGGGATTGCATTGAATGTGTAGATCGCTTTGGGTAATATTGACATTTTAACAATATTTATTCTTCCAATCCACGAGCATGGAATGTTTTTCCGTTTCTTTATATCTTCTTCAATTTCCTTCATAAGCTTTCTATAGTTTTCAGCATACAAATCTCTTACATCTTTGGTTAGGTTTATTCCTGGGTATTTTATGCTTCTTGGTGCAATTGTGAATGGGATCAGTTTCTTTATTTGTCTTTCTGTTGCTTCATTATTAGTGTATAAGAATGCAACTGATTTCTGTACATTGATTTTGTATCCTGTAACTTTGCTAAATTCATGTATCAGTTCTAGCAGACTTTTGGTGGAGTCTATCAGATTTTCCGTGTGTAATATCATGTCACCTGCAAAAAGTGAAAGCTTCATCTTTGCCAATTTTGATGCCTTTGATTTCCTTTTGTTGTCTAATTGCTGATGCTAGAACTTCCAACACTATGTTAAACAACAGAGGTGAGAGTGGACATCCCTGTCGTGTTCCTGATTTCAGGGAGAAAGCTCTCAGTTTTTCCCCATTGAGGATGATATTAGCTGTGGGCTTTTCATAAATGGCTTTTATGATGTTTAAGTATGTTCCTTCTATCCCGACTTTCTCGAGGGTTTTTATTAAGAAAGATGCTGAATTTTGTCAAATGCTTTTTCTGCATCGATTGACAGGATCATATGGTTCTTTTCTTTTATTACTGTGATGTATCATGTTGATTGATTTGTGAAAGTTGAACCAGCCCTGCAGCCCAGGAATGAATCCCACTTGATTATGGTGAATAATTCTTTTGATATGCTGTTGATTTCGATTTGCTAGTATCTTGTTGAGAATTTTTGCATCCATATTCATCAGGGATATTGGCCTGTAGTTCTCTTTTTTTGCTGGGTCTCTGTCTGGTTTAGGAATCAAAGGAATGCTGGCTTCATAGAATGAGTCTGGAAGTTTTCCTTCCCTTTCTATTTTTTGGAATAGCTTGAGAAGGATAGGTATTATATCTGCTTTAAATGTCTGGTAGAATTCCCCTGGGAAGCCATCTGGTCCTGGACTCTTATTTGTTGGGAGATTTTTGATAACCGATTCAATTTCTTCGCTGGTTATGGGTCTGTTCAAGCTTTCTATTTCTTCCTGTTTGAGTTTTGGAAGTGTGTGGGTGTTTAGGAATTTGTCCATTTCTTCCAGGTTGTCCAGTTTGTTGGCATATAATTTTTCATAGTATTCCCTGATAAGTGCTTGTATTTCTAAGGGATTGGTTGTAATAATTCCATTTTCATTCATGATTTTATCTATTTGGGTCATCTCCCTTTTCTTTTTGAGAAGCCTGGCTAGAGGTTTATCAATTTTGTTTATTTTTTCAAAAAAACAACTCTTGGTTTCATTGACTATAAATTTCTTACTCAACTACTTAAACCATGTTCTCTGCTTACCAGGTTGATGAGGAGACAGAAAGGTATTTATAATTAGAGAAGAACAATCCCATGTAAAAATTTGAATTATTAAACATGCTAAAACCACAGCAACAGAATATCCTCTGAAGCAATTAAACTGAATTTTAGAGTTGCTTTGTTGACACTCTTAGATGCTGTTCATATTTACAAAGTCCTTGCTCTATCTTTTCACTACCAGAGGGCATTTTTCTCTGACACAAAAAAGCAGCCAGTGGGAGCCTGGGTGGGTCAGTTGGTTGACCTTCCCACTCTTGATCTTGGCTCAGGTCATGATCTCATGGTTTGTGGGTTCCAGCCCTCTGTCAGACTCCGTGCTGCTTGCAATTCTTTCTCCGTCTCTCTCTGAGCTTCTCCTGCTCATGCATGCTCTCTCACTCTCTCTCAAAGTAAATTAACAACAACAACAAAAAAAAGGCAGGCAGAACGTGAGACACTTGATTTGCCCTTCTGCAGCCAGCCCCTCCCAATTTGTCCTGGTCACCATGGAGCCAAGTCTCCCTTCTCTCTGAAAGGCAGCTTCTCCTTTTGGGTTAAGCAGTCTGCAGAGCAGTGCATAAATAGGATTGTGAAACCTAACGTTACTCCTTGAATGGGCAGAAGTGAAAGACATAGTCCTGTAAGCAGTCAAAAAGGATTCTTTGTGAGTAATAGCCTCAAAGAGCTGCACAGTCTAAAACTTCCCTTTGTTCTAATTCTCATTTTTGTAAGAAAGTTATTTTCTAAAGCTAATAACTAGAAGATGCCTTTCCTGAGAGTTGAAGATTTACACTTACATTTTGGACACTGAATAGAAAAGAAGAGTCAAACACTAAATGCTAAAGGAGCAAAGAATTTCCAATTTAATAAACATTTATCAAACCCTATATGAAAGGCACTTGGGGCAAAGGTTTATACAGGTTAACAAGATCAGGGCTTGTCTTCATGGAGCTCATACTTTGATAGCAACACATGTGCTTTAATAAGGGCATCACTGCTAGAGCAGAAAGATGAGATTGATCCCTGATTTGAGGATAAAGAAGCTTCAGAAGCTTGATGATTGTCATAAAGAAGGATGGCTGTGTGACTGATACTGTTAAGTCCCATCGTACCGAAAAGTTTCTTGTTTGAAACATAGTTTAAACTGTATATCTTTTTTTTTTTTGCCTAGATTTACATTCAGTGAAACCACACTTCTTTATCTTAGTAGAACCAGAAAATTACTTCATTAGCCATAAAAATTTTGAGGACTTCAAGATTACTATAAAAGCTAGGTAAGAAAATAACTATTTTCAGATTAATGTAGCCCCTGAATGTGAAACAGCTTTAATTTCAAGAGTCAAAATTGACTGATTAGTAGTGCTTGCCTGAGGTCCTATGTTGAAAAAGACTTTGAGGTTCAATGTAAAAAATACTGTGATTAATAATATCTAATAGCTGTGGGAAGTGGATTCAAGGAGAATTGCCTGAAGTATATTGGCTGAGTTCAGTCTTGTAGTTATTCTACATTCTTGTAAGCAAAGAACCCTAAAGATTGAAGTCATGGTGACTATTCGGGTGACTGTAACTGGTTAGGTATTAAAAATATGATATAAAAACCATTCAGTTCTTTATATTCACGACCTCATTAATATTAATTGATCATACAACTTAATTATCAAAAGCAGTTCTAGAACAGATTGAAAATGCTCAGAAGTCATACTTGGCAGATGAGCTAATGAGAACACAGACTTGCCTGTTTTATATTTAAATAGGGAAAGTTTGTGTTTTTCATGGACTCAAAGGCAAATATTGGGCTAAACTGAAAATGACACGTCTCCAGGTTGGATGTGATATTGCCCCTTTGGCTAAAAGGAGCACTGGGGAGTGGCTCCCTGTTGTTGCCACACCATGCCACAGTCATGGAAGAAGGTGGCTCTTTACAAAGAGACCTGGGTCCTAAGCTCACTTCTCCATGAACTTGCTGTGAATTTAAAACCATGGGAAGTTGAGCAAGTTTGTTTTATCCCCCTGGGAACCAATTTCATCGTCTGTCAATAGAAATAAAAACACTTACTTTCCCCTGCACCTGCAGAGTGTAACAATGAGATGTGCTACTGTGTACACAGTTCAAGAATACAAAGCAAATTTCGCATTTTATCTGTATGTCATTACTATAACTGCTTTATCAAAAAGCAATTAATTATATTCCATTTTGACAGATATTCTTATAGTGAGAATGTAACAGAGGCTAAAGTTTCTGTCTTTTTTGGGATAAGAGAAGATTTACATGGGAGTGGAAAAGAAATGATGCATGAAGCAACACAGAAGACAGAGGTAAAGAGAGATTGAGCTACCTTCACAGTCATGGAGAACTGAGGCAGTTCACCAGCACATGGAGACCGAAAGTGGGCTTTCACCCTCAAGAGTCCACGGAATTAAACAGAAGAGAACAAAACAAACCAATAGAACTTCGGGCTTTGAGAAGTTCCACTGGTGAAAGCAGATAAGCTACAGAGATATTTATCTTCAATCTGGAGAAGGTTCCATCAGATAGACAGTAGTACCCAAATTCTAGCCTCAGATTCTGAATAGGATGAGACGTGATGTCGAATCAGAGATGTTCCATCTCTGATCCTGCAATATGGCCTGAAGCTTCAGGCTTGAAAGAAATGACCTGAATATTAATCAGTTATAAGTGTAGAATCAAGCTTATACTTTGTATTACCACAAGTTGTAACTACAATGTCATTGTCAGGTGAAGATTTTGCAGGCTGGTAAAAGAATTTGTTATTCCCTCTCAATGAATTCTTCTCTAATATTATAACTTCTACCTTTTTGTTCCCCCTAAAAAATCAGCTGATTGATGGAGTTGCACAAATTAATTTTAATACTTCAAGGGCAATTAAGAAACTGTCATATAAAAGTCTAGAAGATTTAAATAACAAGTATCTTAATATTTTTGTGGAAGTACAAGAAAGTACAGGTGAGTTCTTAAACTCATCTATCAAATTCATTTCTCACAGTTCTTGTTACAAAGTTTGAATAGAAATCTGCAGCTTATTACTGGTACATTTTGGGGAAGTGCCTTTGCCAGATGAGCTCCACCAAAATACATGTCCACCAGCTCTGTGCAAGGGAAATGCTCATGAAAGTGATGACGCCCTACTCCCACATGCTAAGGATAGACTTTTATGTTTCAAAAAGAATAGAATCATGGTACCAAAAAATTTTACTTGCAACAATTATTCACATTATGAAAGCATCCCTGAGTCATTTGTGTGCTTGCTTACCTATTCTTAAACATTTTACACATATCTTATACCATACTACCTGGTATTTGTTTGGATGTTGCCTTGGAAATGAGAACCATCCACTTTACATGTGAGTGCCTCTTCTAACAGGATTATTGACTCCTTGAGGGCATGAGGCCCTGCTCAGTTATTTTAAGTTAAAAATGGGATAAATAATCTGTCAAGTGGTCTGGAACAGGAGAACACTATCTGAAACTGGTGAATGGGCGTCTTCCCAACCTCCTGCAAACTGTGCTTTACTGGTCATGGAGTGGCCAGGTTCTTCTAGGGCGACCATAACAATCATCGAGACTTGGGTTAATAACTGTGTGTGAAATGACCAAAGAATGAATGGATAGCTTGTCCTTATCCAAATAAAGAAATGCAGAGGGATGGAGTGGGTACCCGTGCAGGTCTATGTACTACAATGTAGAACTTGCCAAATTCTAAGTGACACATTTTATTCCCTTAGGTACATTCTTCCAAGAAACCAAAGTGACTGATATCAAATACGTCCTCTTACCTTACACACTGGATTTGGTTGCTACTCCTCTTTTCCTGAAGCCTGGAATTCAATACTGCATCAAGGTTAGATGATTAGAAAATCTAATATGGTGGATTTTATGGTCTGTGGGAGGACAGAGGAAAAGGGTGTCTGATAGATCTTGCTTCTCTGTGACCTTCAGTACAGACACATGAATAGAGGTTGAGGAATAGACAAGGCAATGACGAATGCTGTGAGGAAAACAATGGTCTTGATCCAGACGTGGTAATAATTTCTTCCAACCCATGGCTTATGGGGCACATGGAGAAGTGCTCTGTTCTTATTAAATGTTCAATAACTGTACACTGATTGAATGTAATTCATATCATATATGCCTGGAGTGGTTAAAACATGACCTTAAGAGAACCACTGAATTTAATTTAATTTGCTGAATTAAATCCTAACAAATTTGTGCTTGGGACTGAAGGAGGGGATTATTTTAGGGGTTTTCTTTTGGGAAAGAATCAATGTCAACCAATGAAATGGATTTGGTCAACAGGTACAGGTGAAGGATGCCTCTACCCATTTCGTAGGAGGGATTGCGGTAATCTTGAAAGCAAAAACAGTTTGTAAAACTCAGGAGAAGAGAGAACTGGATCCAATAAAAAGCACAACAAATTACAATGATGGAGTAGCTTCATTTGTGGTTAACGTTCCCTCTGATGTGACAACGCTGGAGTTTAATGTGAGCCGAATTCTCATTTGTTGTATTTTCAAATGTCGCCTCAGTCTGTGTCATAGTGAGTATACAGGAAAGATACGTGAGATTTTATGCACAAATCTAGTGAACAACTCAGACATTTGACTTATAGGCACAGGCAATAACATGTAGTGTACTGAACATTCCATAAAGGGTGTGAATCTGTCAATTTTGTAATTAGGAAATAATTTTTTCTTATGCTAAACAAAATACTACTCAAATCTAGAAAGTTTAGAAAAAGAATTGCCAGGAGGATACAAGAATACAGTCTTCTCTTGTCCAGTATTTCCAGCTATCATCTCTCCCTCAGTTCCCATGCTAATTCTGCTAAAGAACAGCCTACATTCTTCTCCCCGTTCCATACCTCCTCAGGCTGCTGAGATCTGGCTTCTGCCCCCACCATATCATTGAAACTGCTCTCACCAAAGATATCCATCAGCCATTTGCTATGACCACTGGATAGTTTTTAGTTCTTGTCTTTCTTCCATCTCTAAGACATTTGGTGTGATTGACAATTGTCTTTTTCTTTAAACAATGTTATGGCCTCTGTGATGCCACATTTTCTTCTTTCTTATTTTTCTTCTTTGCTTCCTTCTTTATAGCCTCCATTTTGGACTAATAATCCTTAGTTTGCCCTCTAAGTGGAATCTTAGGGTTCTATTCAGAGCTTCCTTTCTTCTTATGTGACACATTTTTTATTTGACATATTTCCTCTGTCATTCCATCTGCTCTCATACCTTGTGCTGAAGACTCATCCTACAAGATTCCTACAGACACCATTTTCACCATATTTTTTTCTTGGATATTTCAAAGAAGCTAAACATTGCTTTGTCTAAAACTGAGGACCACTACCAACCTCAAACCTAGACCTCCTCCCAGTGTCCTGTTCAGAGAATGGCCCCACAGCAAACCAGTTCCTCGCTCTCCTCCCACTCTCCTTACTGAGGCAAAGGGGGTGGAGTGATCTTTCTGAGACACAAATAGGACCTCAATTGACCTTATCCTTGCTCCCTTCTCCAAACTCATTGCTTGCCACTGTTCCTATGGCTCCTCAAACTCCAGCTTCACTGGAAAGTTTGCAGCCCCCTAACACCCAGTGCTCTGTTGCCACAAGGCCTTTGTAACCCTACCTGGACTGTCCAACCCCATTTCTCTGATTCCCTTGCTCCTGCTTATTTGGGGGTCAGCTTTTAAATCATGTCCTGCAAGAAGCCTTCTCTAAGTACCCTGTGCTAATCAGGGTAGGTATCCTTTACTCTCTGAAAGCCTCAAGTTTTCAAATTCCTTAAGGGCAAGAGCTATGTCTATATTGTTCACCGTTGTGTCCCCAACAACTAGCATAGTTCCTGACACATGTTAGGGACCACTAAACATTGATTGGCTGAATGTATATCTATTTCCAAACCTAAACAAGGGCCAAATGTTATAGTCTCCCTTTCCTCTAATAGCATGAACCATTTTTCCTTTACAAGTGTTATCAAATTACCTTCCCCAGCAAATGACATCTAATTCTTCAGCTTCATGGAAAACATAAGTGGTTGTAATCTCTTGTTCAAGAACTGGCACAGCATGGCACATATATTTATAAGAGTGCCCTGTGACCCTGAACTTTACCCTCAAGAACAGATCTTGTTTACTCTCCTAAGAATTGAGATTATTCACCACCATTTCCATTCACAACCAATATCTCTATTAGCTTTTAAGAATTATTGGGGGGCGCCTGGGTGGCGCAGTCGGTTAAGCGTCCAACTTCAGCCAGGTCACGATCTCGCGGTCTGTGAGTTCGAGCCCCGTGTCAGGCTCTGGGCTGGTGGCTCGGAGCCTGGAGCCTGTTTCCGATTCTGTGTCTCCCTCTCTCTCTCTGCCCCTCCCCTGTTCATGCTCTGCCTCTCTCTGTCCCAAAAATAAATAAAAAACGTTGAAAAAAAAATTAAAAAAAAAAAAAAGAATTATTGATCTCACGGTTCATGGGTTCGGGCCCCATGTCCGGCTCTGTGATGACAACTCAGAGCCTGGAGCCTGCTTCAGATTCTGTGTCTCCCTCTCTCTCTCTGCCCCTCCCCAACTCACTTGCACTCACACACTCACTCTCTCTCTCTCTCTCTCAAAAATAAATATTAAAAAATTTTATAAAAAGAATTATTGCTACATCCCTTCCCATATTTTCCCCCTCTCCAAATTCCTAGTTCCTGCCAACCTGTGGCAGAAGGAAATGAGTCAGTAAGCTGGCATGTCATTTAAGAAAGAGAGCCAACTTTAGATCTAAGATCTTTTCTTTGACTTCACTGCACTCTTCTACAATAGCCTAGATTTTCATAGTTAACTTTATTATTTTTAAAATCAACATCCTTTTCTGTAATCTCTTGATAATGTGGCTTACCATGATGTTAAGGCAGTAGAATACTAATTTGCCTTTTCATAAGATGTTGTGAAACTTGAGAGATGTATAAGGTGTATGGATACATTCACACATGTCAAGCGCTAAAAGCCAGACCTGACAGTAAATGGGTACTAGAAAAGTGTTAACATTTACCATCTTCATCATCATCATCACGTTAAGCCTCAGTGTTGTACTTTTTTTGACACTGTCTTTTTAGGTCAGAACTGATGATCCAGACATTCCAGAAGAATATCAGGCCAGCAATGACTATCAAGCTGTGGCCTACTCATCACATAGCCAAAGTTTCCTTTCCCTTAGCTGGACAGACAGTCACAAGAGTTTGCTTGTGGGAGAACATCTGAGCATAACTATTACCCCTGAAAGTCCATATGTTGACAAGATTACACACTACAATTACTTGGTAAGCTCAATAATTTCTTACATTCACCTAGACCCCTGCTTGCAACATTTTCTTTACTTATGCAAATAATCCTTTAAATGATTTCTTATGTGACACAAAGTAGCACCCCATTGATATTTAGTGAATGAATGGATGAACTCACATAGCACTTTATAATCTGTAAAGTACGTTCACAAACATCCTCATAACAGAGTTTACAACACTTCTTTGAGCTCGGTGGACAATGGAACCAATTGGAGAGGTCAAATGACCTGCCATTTGCACAAGTTTTTAGTGGTATGTTTAGGATTTTGTTCAAGGTCTTCTGAATCTTGGACTGATATTCTCTGCACAGCATGATGCCAAGAGTTGATCACAGCCTTCATTCAGTCCCCAGACTAGTCAGTGACTTCAGCAATGTTTCATGACCAACCAGAGCATTACCACGTTTTAGATTGCTAGGCCTTGCTAACATTCCTTAAGAACATGCCCTATTTACAAAGGGAAGACTTTAAGTCTGTGCTCAAGAACAGATATAATGATTCCAGGCATTGCTCACTGCTGTTTAAAATACAAACTAACAAGGATGGCAGCATGATATATTGAAAAAGACATGGGCTTTGAGTCAGGAAGATCAGAGTTCACTTCCTGGATAAATCCATGTTCAAAAACAAACCTTTAAAAGCAAATAGTTCCAACCTATCTTATTTTCAGTGACTGATAACATCATCTTGTTTACTAAGCCATTTGTTGGAGTAAGCAATAACCTTATCAATTCTGAGAGAGGAACCTTTTAAGATAATGGGGCAGTTTACATCTCTGAGCTTCAATTTCTACAACTTCTAAATGGGCTAATAAATAAAATCACAACATACAATTGTGAGGATTAAATATGTCCATCTATATATACCTAATGCATAGTAGATGCCCAAGGGATAGTAATTCTTTTTTTTTTTTTAATCACTGCCTAATTACTAGTCCAACTTTAAGCCCACTTTGATAGATGTTTGTTATGTATTTTTAGATTTCATCTAAGGGCAAAATCATACACTTTGGCACAGAGAAGAAACTCCCAGGTTCATCTTACCAGCTTTTAAACCTTTCTGTGACTCAGCACATGGTTCCTACAGCCCGTCTCCTGGTATATTACATTGTCACAGGACAGCAGATAACAGAATTAGTATCTGACTCAGTCTGTCTAAATATTGAAGAAAAATGTAGAAACCAGCTTCAGGTGAGCCACAGATACTCTCCCTAGCCTGAGGTCATCCTGAGTAACTGTTTAATTTCACCTTGAGATACTTTTTTTTTTTCAATTCATTTTAGATCTATCTGTCTCCAAATAAAGATATATATTCTCCAGGCGAAACTGTATCTCTCACTATGGAAACTCAGTCAGAATCGTGGGTAGCGTTATCATCAGTGAGCCGTGCTATAAATAGCATCCAAGAAAGAAGCAAAAATAACATGGAAAGAGTTAAGTAGAATAAATGCTGTCATTCCTGTCGTTACATGTCGTTACATGTTACTACATGGCTCGGGGCCAGGTGGCCACCATTGTTCTCTCATTTTTCTGTGGGTCACTCATGGGAGAAAAATAAAGGAAAAAGATATGGTTGCACCAATGTCTATCTTCTCAGCTAAATTTAAGGATAGTAATACCAGCAGCTAACATTCATTGAACACTATATGCTGAGTATTATTGTAAGACCTTTTAATTTATTATACCATTGAATATTTACAACAATCCTATGAGATAAAAACCAACAATAAAGATATTTAAAATGTACTGAGTCCTTATTAGTGGAGTTCCTGTGTTATGAATGAGGAAAACTAAGTCACAGATTAGGTTTCTTGTGACCTGAGTAGAATCCCAGCACAGGATATAATCGAGTGAACTTGTTTGATCTGAGTTACCCATTTTGGTTATCCTTGTAGACATATAAAGGATAATTATCCAGTTAACTTAGTCTCCAATTTATTTTGTTTTATATGAACACACTTTATCTGGGAATATCTTCAGTTAAATGCTAAAATGCAGTTTTCTCCGGGAATAAACTAAAATGTAATTAGATCCACATTCAGAAACCTTCAGATGCAATCAATTCCAAACTAGCTTCCTTTCAGAGACTGATGACATCATCTTGTTTACTAAACCATTTTTTAAAAATAACATTATTGACTCTCAGAGAGCAGCATGTGTGTGTGGATACCTTTTAAGCAAATCTATAAAATTCTTACTCCAGGGCAGGGATATGAATAAAAATGCTGGGGTTTTGGTGAGTTGAATATATTAAAGTCAATGAAGAGGTATGGAGAGGGGAGCAGAAAAACAGGGGGTGGGGGGAGACTATGTGGCTACACATGAACACTGTGGCCATGAATAGTTGTTTTGTCTGCTCCTGCCCCTTCCCCAGCCACTCTCAGGGGCCACTTGGGTCATGGTCACAAACTCTTTAGAGGAGCCAACCCTCGTCATCAAAAATAATTCGTTGGGTATCCCTAACCGATTTTAATGCTCTGCCCTATCTTGGGTAGAGCAACAAAACCTGGGGTCTGATCCCCCTCAAAATTTAGAGCTAGAAAAGGACCATGAGAGGTAGTGAATGTTTTGTTTACTCATTCATTCACTCATACATTTATGCAAAGGATATTTTATTAATTCTATGTACTATACAAAGCTCTAAGAAGGAAGAATGTAAGCTGTTTCCTAAGAACTTCCATATCAAAGTTATATTGAATGAATTTTGATAGTATATATTCAAGAAGTGAAACCCAGTGAAATGCAGTAGGGTTTGGGAAAACCAGGGAACTAGATTTTAACATTTAATAAGTGAGAGACTTACAACTAACATTATCCCCAATTCAAGAATTCCTCATAATGGCCACTAACTGTTTTTCTTGGGGGGTGGGGAATGATTTCCTTTCTCAACAGATACTGCAATCTTTTGATAAAAGTGGCCAGGACTGTGGAGGAAGTGGTGGCAGGAATAATGCTGAAGTGTTTGACTTAGCAGGACTCACTGTCCTCACCAATGCAAATGGAGATGACTCCCAGCAAGATGGTAATTAACTGTTTTCAACCAACTAACCTGAATATTCTTGTTATGAAAATACACCTCTTTTCCTGGACCCATACTAATTCTCCCTCCAAATCCCCCCTGTTCCACTGCGTAATTTTTTTAACTAAAAAAAAAAAAAAAAAAAAAATTATATTATTGTGATAAAACTCCGAACATGAGATCTACCCTACTAACAAATTAAGTGAGGTGTTAAATACATTATTGTTGACTATAGGTACAGTGTTGTACAGCAGATCTCTAGAGCTTATTTGTCTTGCTTAACTGAAACTTTATTCCTTTTGATTAGTGACTCCCTATTGTCTCCTCCCCCAGCACTTGGCAACCACCATTCCACTCTTTGATTCTATGAACTTGGCTATTTTAGATAGCTCATATAAGTGGAACCATGCTGGTTGCCTTTCTGTTACTGGCTTATTTCATTTAGCTTAATATCTTCAAGGTTCATCCATGTTAGTGCATATTGCAGAATTTTCTTCTCTTTTAAGGCTAAATAGTATTACATGTATACATATGCACACATATATGTTGTGTGTGTGTGTATATATATATATATATAATGTGTGTGTATATATACATACACACAATGGAATACTATACATACACACTCTTTATTCATTCCTCTGTTAATGGACATGTAAGTTGTTTCTATACCTTGGCTTTTGTGAATGGGTGTTACAATGAACACAGGAGTGCTAGCATCTCTTTGAGATCCTGATTTCAGTTCTTCTTAGATAAGTATCTAGAAGTGGGATTGCTGGATCATATGGCAGTTCTATTTTTATTTTTTGAAGAACTTCTATACTGTTTTTCACTGCCTTACTTTGCATTCCCACCAGCAGTGTGTAAGGGTTCAAGTTTCTCCACATTCTTGCCAACATTTATCTTTTTTTTTTTTTCATCATACCCAGTTTGACAGATGTGATTTCTCATTGTGGTTTTGATTTGCATTTCTCTGATTAGTAACATTGAGTATTTTTTCATATACCTGTTGGCCATTTGTATATCTTCTTTGGAGAAATGTCTATTTGAGTCCTTAACCCACTTTTCAATTGGGTTATTAGGTTTTTTGCTATTGAGTTCTAGGAGTTCTTTATGTATTTTGGAGATTAACCTTTTATCACATATATAGTTTGCAAATATTTTCTTCCCTTTCCTAGGTTGTCTGTTCACTCTGTTAGTTGCTTCCTTTGCTGTGCTTTTTAGTTTGATGCGATTCTACTTGTTTATCATTTCTGTTGCTGTTCTTTTGTTGTTTTATTTTTATTTTGTAGCTCCTCAGAAATATTTTTTTCTTCAAGTTTTTATTTAAATTCTAGTTAACATACAGTGTAATACTGGTTTCAGCAGTAGAATCCAGTGATTCATCACTTACATACAACACCCAGTGTTCATCATAACAAGTGCCCTCAATACCCATCACCCATCTAGCCCATCTTCTACCCACCTCCCTCCATCAACCCTGTTTGTTCTCTCTTGTTAAAAGCCTGTTATGACTTGTTTCCCTCTCTCTCTTTCTTGCCCCCCTCCCAAATGTTCATCTATTTTGTTTCTTAAATTCCACATATGAGTGAAATCATATGGTATTTGTCTTTCTCTGACTTATTTCACTTAGCATAATACACTCTAGCTCCTTGCATGTCATTGCAAATGGTGTTGCTGTGCTTTTGATATCATATCCATGAAATCATTGTTATAACCAATGTCATGAAGCTTTTCCTGTATGTTTTCTTCTAGGAATTTGGGGGTTGTAAATCTTACATTTACATCTGTATTCATTTTGAGTTGATTTTTGTATATGGTATAAAACAAGGGCCCAATTTGATTTTTTTGCGTGTGGGCATCCTATTTCCCCAACACCATTTGTTAGAGAACTTCCTTTCTCCATTGTGTACTCTTGGCACTCTTATTGAACATCAGTTGGCCATATATGCATGAATTTGGTTTTGGGCTCTCTATTCTGTTCCATTGGTCTGCATGTCTGTCTTTATATTGGGATCATACTGTTTGATTACTGTAGCTTTGTAATATCGCTTGAAATCAGAAAGTGTGATACCTCCAGCTTTATTCTTCTTTCTCAGGATTGATTTGGCTATTCATGGTCTTTTGTGCTTCCATATGAACTATAGAATTGCTTTTTCTGTTTCTATGAAAAAAATGCCATTGGGATTTTGATAGATTGCATCTAATCTGTAGATCATTTTTGGTAGTACAAACATTTTAACAATATTAAGTCTTCTAGTCTGTGAACATGGGATGTCTTTCCACTTGTTTGTGTCTTCTTTCATTTCTTTCATCAGTATTTGTAGCTTTCAGCAAGCACATATTTCACCTCCTTAACTAGGTTTATTCTTAAGGTTTTTATGGAGAGGTACTATTGTAAATTAAATTGTTTTCATAATTTCATCTTTGGATAGTTCATTGTTACTGTATAGAAACACCACTGATTATGTAGATTTTTTTTTATCCTGCAACTTTACTGAATAAGTTTATTAGTGTAATAGTTTTTTATGCAGTTTTTTTTTTCTATGTATATAACCATTTTATCTGCAAACAAGGACAATTTTACTTCTTCCTTTCTGGTTTGAATGCCTTTTTTTTTTTTCTTGCCTAATCACTCTGGCTAGAACTTCCAGCAGTATGTTAAATCGAAATGATGGAGAGTAGGAATCATTATCTTGTTCCTGATCTTAAAGGAAATGCTTTTAAGTTTTTTCTTTTTTTTTTTTTTAATGTTTATTTATTTTTGAAAGAGACAGAGACAGAACACGAGTGGGTTAGGGGCAGAGAGAGAAGGAAACACAGAATCCAAAGCAGGCTCCAGGCTCTGAGCTGTCGGCACAGAGCCCGACAAGGGGCTCGAAGTCATGAGCTGTGAGATCATTACCTGAGCCAAAGTCAGACACTCAACCGACTGAGCCACCCAGGCGCCCCCTTTTCAGTTTTTTACCATTTAGTATGATGTTAGTATGATGTTACCTGTGGGCTTTTTATATATGACCCTTATTATGTTCAGGTACTTTCCTTCTATTCCCAGTTTGTTGAGACTTTTTTATCATGAAAGAATGATGAATTTTGTCAAATGCTTTTTCTGTATCGAGACAATTGTGTAGCTTTTATTTCTTTATTTGTTAATGTGGTGCATCACTGTGCATCACATTAATTGATTTTCATATGTTGAACCACCCTTACATCCCAGGTATAAATCCCACTTAGTCATGGTGTTTGAGCCTTTTCCTATGCTGTTGGATTCTATTTGCTAGTATTTTGTTGAGGATTTTTGTACTTATATTCATCAAGGAATTTTATTTTCTTGTTGGTGTCTTTGTCTTTGGTATCATGGTAATTTCGGCCTCATTAAATGAGTTTGGAAGTGTCCTTCCTATTTAATTTTGAGAAGAGTTTGAGAAGGATTAGAATTAATTTATCTTTACATGTTTGGTAAGTTCACCAGTAAAGCCATCTGGTCTGGACTTTTGGTTTCAGGGAGGTTTTTGATTATTGACCCAAAATCTGTACTAGTTATAGGGTTTTTGGTCCTTCTGTTTATTCATGATTTAATCTTGGTAGGTTTTATGTTTCTAGGAATTTATCCATTTAATTTCTTCTGAGTCATCCAGTTTGTTAGCATGCAACTGTTCATAGTAGTCTCTTATGATCCTTTTTATTTGTGTGGCATTAGTTGTAACGTCTCCTTTTTCATTTCTGATTTTACTTATCTGGGTCTTCTTTTTTTCTTAGTTAGGCTAGCTAAAGGTTTGCCAATTTTGTTTATCTTTTCAAAATACCAAGTCTTAGTTTCATTGATTTTTTTTTTTATTTTTTATTTAAAAAAAATTTTTTTTTCAACGTTTATTTATTTTGGGGACAGAGAGAGACAGAGCATGAACGGGGGAGGGGCAGAGAGAGAGGGAGACACAGAATCAGAAACCGGCTCCAGGCTCTGAGCCATCAGCCCAGAGCCCGACGCGGGGCTCGAACTCACGGAGCGCGAGATCGTGACCTGGCTGAAGTCGGACGCTTAACCGACTGCGCCACCCAGGCGCCCTGATTTTTTTTTTAATATTTCATTTATTTCTGCTGTAATCTTTGTTCTTTTCTTTTTTTTTCCTTTTTTTTCTTTTTTTACTGACTTTGGATTTGGCTTGGTCTTTTTCTGGTTCTTTGAGGTGTAACATTAGGTTGTTTATTTGAGATCTGTCTTCTTTCTTAAATTAGGCATTTATTGCTATGAACTTCCCTCTTAGTACTGCTTTTGCTGCATCCTATAAGTTTTGGCATGTTGAATTTTTGTTTTTATTTCTTGAAGTATTATCTAATTTCCTTTTTGATTTCTTCTTTGACCTAATGGTTGTTCAAGAGTATGCTGTTTAATTTGCACATACTTGTGAATTTTCCAGTTTTCCTTCTGTTATTGATTTCTAGTTTCATTCCATTGTGGTCATAAAAGATACTTGGTATAATTTCAGTCTTCTTAAATTTGTTAAAACTTATTTTGTGACCTAACATATGACCTATTCTGGAGAAGGATTGTGTGCCTTTGAGATTAATATATATTCTGCTGTTGTTGGTTAGCATGCTCTGTATATGTTTGTTAGGTCTATTTGGTCTATAGTGTTGTTTAAGTCCTCTGTTTCCTTATTGATTTTCTGTCTGGATGTTCTACCCATTATTGAAAGTGTGATACTGAAGTCTCCTCCTATTACTATATTGCTGCCTATTTCTCCCTTCAGTTCTGTCAATATTTGCTTTATATATTTAGGTGTTCTGATGTTAAATGCATATTTAGTTGTTATATATTCCTGTAGATTGACTTTATTTATCGTTATATAATATCCTTCGTTGTCTCTTGTGACAATTTTGACTTAGTCTATTTTGTCTAAGTATAGCTGCCCTTGCTCTCTTTTGATTACCATTTGCATGGGATATCTTTTTCCATCCTGTACTCCCACAACACATTTCTGATAAGCTTGTCAGCACTCTGCATGAACCCCCCCTCCCCCCACCAGCATCCAAGTCCCTCTAAGGAAGAGAGTCTGTCTTAGGTCAGATTAAACTGCTTCCGGATCTTTTCCTTTCTTGCATTGCTTTAGGGCCCTGTGATCAGACCTCACTTGTCTTCTTGGGGAGCACCTTAGAGGGGGTCTTGTTCTGTCAAACCACTGCCTGGCATGCCTTTCTCCTATCATTTGCCATAAAAGCTCAAGCTTCACCTTTTCTTCCAACCCCATTCCCAAGCTGGCCTTGGAGAATGACCTCTCCCCCTGTGCTAATTTGCTAGGGTTGTCAAAACAAAGTAGTACAGACCAGGTGGGTTAAACAACAGAAACTGTTTCCCCACAGTTTTTAGAGACTAGAAGTTCAAGGTCAAGGTGTCAGTAGGATAGATTTCTTCTAAGCCTTCTCTCCTTGGCTTACACATGGCCACTTTCTCCCTGAGTCCTCACACAGTCTTTCTTCTGTATGTATCCGTGTTCTAATCTCTTCTTATAAGGACCCACCCAATATTGGATTAAGGCCCACCCAATGACCTAATTTAACTTTAATTACCTCTTTAAAAACCTCATCTCCAAATATTTTGAGGTACAGGGGGTTAGGGCTTTAACATATGAATTTGTGGAGGAAAACTGGATTCAGCACCTAACAGTCCCTTTATACTCAGTCTGACATTATAATATTAATAGAATGAAACCCCTATTTCATGTCTTTCTTTTTCAATTCCTTTTTAATTTTAATTTTATTTTTTAAATTTATATCAATTAGTTAACATATACTGCAACAATGATTTCAGGAGTAAATTCCTTAATGCCCCTTACCCATTTAGCCCTTCCCCCCTCCCACAACCCCTCCAGTAACCCTCTGTTTGTTCTCCATATTTAAGTCTCTTATGTTTTGTCCCCCTCCTTGTTTTTATATTATTTTTGCTTCCCTTCCCTTATGTTCATCTGTTCTGTGTCTTAAAGTCCTCATATGAGTGAAGTCATATGATGTTTGTCTTTCTCTGAGTGACTAATTTTGCTTAGCATAATACCATCTAGTTCCATCCACATAGTTGCAAATGGCAAGATTTCATTCTTTTTGATTGCCAAGTAATACTCTGTTGTGTATATATACTGCATCTTCTTTATCCATTCATACATCAATGGACATTTGGGCTCTTTACATACATTGGGTATTGTTGATAATGCTGCTATAAACATTGGGGTGCATGTGCCCCTTTGAAACAGCATCCCTGTATCCCTTGGATAAATACCTAGTAGTGCAATTGCTGGGTCTAGGGTAGTTCTATTTTTAATTTTTTGAGGAACCACCATACTGTTTTCCAGAGTGGCTGCACCAGCTTGCATTCCCACCAACAATGCAAAAGAGATCTTTTTTCTCCACCTCCTCACCAACATCTGTTTTTGCCTGAGTTGTTAACGTTAGCCATTCTGACAGGTGTAAGGTGGTATCTCATTGTGGTTTTGATTTGTATTTCCCTGATGATGAGTGATGTGGAGCATTTTTTCATGTGTCAGTTGCCATCTGGATGTCATCTTTGGAGAAGTGTCTATTCATGTCTTTTGCCCATTTCTTCACTGGATTATTTGTTTTTTGGGTGTTGAGTTTGTAAGTTCTTTATAGATTTTGGATACTAACCCTTTATCTGATATGTAGTTTGCAAATATCTTCTCCCATTCTGCTGGTTGCCTTTTAGTTTTGCTGATTGTTTTCTTTGCTGTGCAGGAACTTTTTATTTTGATGAGGTTCCAATAGTTCATTTTTGCTTTTGTTTCCCTTGCCTCTGGAGACATGTTGCATAAAAAGTTGCTGCGGCCAAGATCAAAGAAGTTTTTGCCTGCTTTCTCCTCAAGGATTTTGATGGCTTCCTTACATTTAGGTCTTTCATCCATTTTGAGTTTATTTTTGTGTATGGTGTAAGAAAGTAGTCTAGGTTCATTCTTCTGCACGTCGCTGTCCAGTTTTCCCAGCACTACTTGCTGAATAGACTGTCTTTATTCCATTGGATATTCTTTCCTGCTTTGTCAAAGACTCGTTGGCCATACGTTTGTGGGCCCATTTCTGGGCTCTCTATTCCATTGATCTGAGTGTCTGTCTTTGTGCCACCATATTTCGTGTCTTTAGATTTTTGTGATACCCAGGATAGGGACAGGATTTTACTGATTTTTGTTGTTTCCTAACTGGGAGACGAAAGGCACTCACTAAGTGTTTTAAACAGATGAACAAACACCTTAAAAATGTGTGTATTTTATACTTTCTGTCTTATTATGTTTGAGCTTCTTGAGGTCATACTTTAGCAAAGAACAAATAATAATAGTGCTACCAAAAATATGCTTACTCTGCTCTTGTACATCTCTGTTTTACGGGTATACAGATCAGAATTGTTGTGGGAAATAGAACAGATCTCTGATAAAATATACACAGTCCATTCTGTGAACTGGTAATTTAGATAATCTGATGGAAGCATTTATTCTGAGGTATGTTCTCTCTCTCTCTGTTTTTTAACAGGTGGATTGTTGGAGAAACTTCCCAGATCAAGAAGAGAATTAAAAGAGAAAATAGAAAGTCTAGGTGCTCCAAAGTTTCATGTTGTTTTCAGAGGTTATGATGAAGTGATCCAGGATCTGCTACATTTTCTCATTCTAGCTAATTGATGTAGACCAGATGAAAAGATCTGTAGGCACACCCAGCTTTTGATCTTTATACGAGTGAAGCAAACTGGTTAAATTAACACACATTTACTTCGCAGAGTCTTAACTTAAAAGAAATAAGTCACCACCATAGCCATTCTCTATAGTGATGATAGAGTTGCTTTCTAATTGTCTCATAGATCTTCCTCTCTCTCAGAGTAGCTGGTGCAGCAGTTAAATGTGTAGCTTCCCCCCACATTCTCACAAAAGCTAGGTCTGATGAACTTTAGGTTGAAATAATAGCTAATGCTAATTGAGGACTTACTACATGCCAGGCACTGTGGATGCCTCATAATCAGATTTTCTCCTTGAACACTCACACCAATCTCATGCAGTAGGTACTCTTATTACCTCCATTTTCCAGATGAAATCATCAAGGCCCAGAGAATTTAATAATAAGTAACATGTCCAACATCTTGGGCTAGTGAGTGGCATAGGTCAGATTGACAGCAGAGCCCACTACACTAGTGACTGCTATGCTCTGCTGGGCACTACTTCTATCCTTTGGATGTTCAGAACCTGTCCGGGTCACTTGGAAGATGTGTGTGAAAGAACTGATTTTAAATTTTTTTTTTTAACATTTATTTATTTTTGAGACAGAGACAGAGCATAAACGGGGGAGGGGCAGAGAGAGAGGGAGACACAGAATCGGAAGCAGGCTCCAGGCTCTGAGCCATCAGCGCAGAGCCTGACGCGGGGCTCGAACTCACGGACCGCGAGATCGTGACCTGAGCTGAAGTCAGACGCTCAACCGACTGAGCCACCCAGGCGCCCCTTTTTTTTAATTTTTTTTTTAACATTTATTTATTTTTGAGACAGAGAGAACTGATTTTAATATAGCACTTACATTTTAGTTATACTATCAATAATGTCAAGGAGTTACAGATATTGTGCTTTAATAATAACGATGATAATATTGTCATTAGTATATGTCATTAATAATAATGACGATAATATTATTAGTAGAATAATGATGATAATAACATTATTATAAAGTGCCCCCCCATTTCCAGCAGGGATTTGCCACAAAAGCATATTTAGAAGGCATCACATAAAACAATGTGTTTAGAATTAGAGACCAGGTTTGGGTCTCAGCTTACTACTTACAGCTAAGTGATCTTTGCCAAGTTAAATGGAGATAATTTCTCTCTGCTCTGCTCTTAGGAGAATTGAATGAGATCGTACAGGTAAAGCACTTAGCTTAGGAGGAACTAATGTTTAATGCTTTATTCTTTTTATTTTTTATTGCTTTAAATTTTTTGATGCCTATTTATTTTTGAGTGAGAGAGAGAGAGAGAGAGAGAGAGAGAGAGAGAATGAGCGAGGGGCGGGGGGTACAGAGAGGGGGAGACACAGAATCCAAAGTAGGCTCCAGGCTCTGAGCTGTCAGCACACAGCCTGATGCAGGGCTCAAACCCATGAACCGCGAGATCATGATCTGAGCCGAAGTCAGATACTTAACCAAATGAGCCACCCAGGTGCCCCAGTGCTTCATTCTTTTTAAAGCTCTTTCTCACCAAAGCCACACTCTGACCTAGGCTAGGCAGAAACTATAATCATTTAATGATGGCAAAATGAGTTTCTGAAAACTGAACTGTGTTGCAAAGTCCAGATGACTGGAAGAGGTGGGGCAGCCACAAGTGTCAGAGCTTCTATTCTGTGGCCCAGTGGCCTTTTCACTACATGATGCTGCCTCTTAGCTCCAGCCACGGCTCTGCCTCTTAGCAGCTACACCCACTGGGACAAGTCTCTTCCCCTATCTGTACTATTATTTCCTCCTTTCTAAATGACAGAGAAGACATGACCAAGTCTAAGGTCCCTTTCAGAGGTTTTTGAGAAAACAGGAGGGCAACCTCAGTGAAAGTTCTTACTCTTCTATTCACTCACTCAGACTTTGTGCTGGCTGGCTTGACCTTCTTGGCCAAATGCGTGTCCAGGGGAGAGTGACTGTACAAGGGCTTTGAAACCATATCCTGTGAAAACATGGTCCAAATAAAAAAGCCTCAGGGATGTTTACTGGAGAAAGGATGAGATTTAGGTAGTCATGATGACTGTCTTCAAATATTCAAGGAAGTGGTGGTTATGTGACTTTTGCTGCACAAGAGGATTAATTCCATGAGTACCTATAAAGAAATAGGAGTGAGAGTTTCATTTAGAAGATGTCAGGACGAGTTTTTCAGCAATTAGAGTTCTCTGAAATGGAACAGGTTGCCTGGAGAGGAAGCAGCTTCCCATTCTGATAGCTGTTCCAGCAGGGGCTGGTTGACCATTGGTGCTGGAGGGGGTGGAGCCGGGGGTACCAGGGAGGAAGATGAACCAGAGCCTGTAAGTCTAGCCCCAAGACTTTGAATCTGTACTTGACTAAGAGCAGTTGTATTATCTCAGCATCCACGTTCAAACACCCATTGATCCAGAAGTGCTGTTATGACGGAGCCTTTAAAACCGAGGAGAGCTGTGAGCAGAGAGCTGCAAAGATTACCCTTGGCCCACGTTGTTCCAGAGCTTTCTCTCAGTGTTGTGAGCTGGCAAATCAACTGCGGGAGGAGTCGTCTTACATCTATGTAATGATCGGAAGGCATGGTATGTGTAAGCGCTCCTGTTTTGTGTGCAGTACAGTAAGAGGGTGCAAGCAGAGTCTGTGCTGCCATTGGAAGAAGTACTTCCAAATTTGGCTTAACGTAGAAAAGATGCAGTATGAACTCCTGCCAATTTGGCTTGAAAAAAACAGAGTGGTCAGTGGCAATAATACTAGTTTGGATACCACTAGTCCCACTAGTCCCACTGACCAGCTTTCTCACTAACTCAGTGTGTAGCGTTGCAGGTCATTATTTATCCTCTAAGAGCTCGTTTGTGAAATGGAAATATTTGACTGAATGATTCTGTGATACTCATTTTGTACACACATCATTGACCACACATGATACTTAAAATCTTGCAAAAAGACAATAGGAGACTTTTTGAAGAATCAAAATATCATTATTGATTCTGCCACAAAGCATAACCAATAAGAAATTTTAGAAGTAGAAGAAATCCCAGTAAGTATATACAGAAAAGAGTTTCCTTTACTTCAATTTCACATGGTTTCATGGAAAATCCTGATGAGTACAACTTTTATTACAATTTTGTTTAATTTTAATAACCTTTTCCACCTATTTTCCTTGGTTTCATCTGAATTCTACTTAACTGCCGTACTGTGCAGATCATGCAAGTTAAGGCATGATCATAATTAAGAAAAATATTGCAATGTTAGTTTAATCTGGTACTTTAAAAAGTCAGTAACTTTTAAATTATTTTTTAAATTTTTTATTTTTAGTTTTTTTCCAATTTTATTGAGATATAATGGGCATGTAACATTGTGTAAGTTTAAGGTGCACAACATAATCATTTGGATTATGTATATATAGTGAAATACTGTTTACCACAGTAAGTTCAGTTAACATCTGTTACCTCTCATACTTACAATTTTTTTCCTTGTTAAATAACGTTTTTTAAAAAAAGAATTTAATAACTTCCTTGTGCCTTTCCATGAACTTATAAAAGTGTATAAACAAGTAAGCTCTGAAAAATATTTTAAAATATAAAACTTATCTTAAATCTTCAATAATAGTGATATTGCTGGGAAATCCTCCTAAACTTATGAATGCATATGATTGAAATATTTTTATTAGTTAAAAAATATATGAAAGTAATATAACCTATAGGCTTAAAAAAGCCAAATAATAAAATTTAGAGGAAAATCAACAAAATATTTAAGAATAAACATTAAAAAAACCTCTGTCAGTTGACTGTTTTCCTTATGCTCTGCCTTGTGTTCCCATGACTTATTCATTGCCTGTCTGGAGAGGCCTGTACCTCCCTCTCCCCTTCACCCATTTTTTTCTAACTCCTTACTTCCTTTCCCTCTGGCAACCATCAGTTTGTTCTCTGTGTTTATAGGTCTGATCCTGCTTTTTGTTTGCTTACTGTTTTGTTTAGATTTCATTTATGAGTGGAATCATATGATATTTGTCCTTCTTAGCCTGACTTATTTTACTTAGCATAATGCCTTCCATGTTAATTCATGTCCTCTTTTCTTCTCAAACTTGCCAGAGCTTTCTCTATTATATTGATCTTTTTAAAGAAACAATTTTTTAGTTTTGTTGATTACGTCTATAATTGTTTTCTGTTTTATATGGTCCATTAATCTCTACCTTCTACTTTTTTTGTTGTTTTATTGTTCTTTTTCTAACTTTGTAAGTTAATTACATTTATTTTTCATATGAATTATTGATTCAGGTGTCTCCTTATATTTTTTACAGTTTTTGCTGTATGTACTTCAAAGCTGTGTTCTTAAGTACATAGTTTATGCCTACCTCTTCTTTTTAGCAAAATATAACTCTATCCACATAAAATATTTTTTTACCCCATTTAAATTGTTCTGAATTCTGTTTTATCAGAAGTTATTATTTAACTACTAGCTTATCTTTTGTCAGTATTTGGCCTGTATATGGTTTTCTATCCCTTTATTTTAAACTTTTCTCTATCACTTGGTGCTGTTGTATAGCTTTTAAATCTGTTTCTAGATAAGTTTTCTTTTCTTAACCTGTTTTGAGAATGTCTAACTTTTAATGAGATATTTTAAGCCCACTCAAGTTTGTTGAGTTTATACTTATTCATGTTCTCTTATATTTTCTATTGAATATGCTTCCTTATTGTTTCTTTATATCCTTTCTTGCCTTTTGTTGATTTGCTTTGGCACATCCTTCTTTACACTTTTATTAAAAATTTGCACTAGTTTTCATTACAAAAACAATACTGTAATAGAAGAGTGTGAAGTACAAGGTAAAAATTCCTGACCCCTGTACTACCTGCTTTCTAAGTAAGACATTGCCATTGTTTAAAATTTTTTATCTTTCCAGAAATTTTCTCTGCCTATGTAAATATTTATGTCTACACCTGTAGCTGTATCTCTGTATAACATTTTGTTTTATACCTATGGGAGGTTACCATTCTGTATTTTGCTTTTTGCATGTAATGCATATTAGACACCTTAAATCGAGGATTTTATTTTCCTATTTTGATATTACAAAAATTAAATGTTTGATCAAATTCATTAAAATATTTAATTTAAAGTTAGCCATCATGCTTTAACATGTAGCTCTATTGTATGTTATGTTTACCCTGTGTTTTCATATTTTTAATTTAGATGCAGCAAGCAGGTACCCAATAATGTTTGACAGAAACACTTTTTTACAAAACGGGTTATGGGAAGTACATCATGTCTCTAAAAGGTATTCTAAGATTTTATTGTCTTTTCCTTAGGAATTTTAAAAAATATTCAAATATGATATATAAGTGGTCTGTCAATCTTCAGAGGGTTTCTTTGATTATTAAAGATAGCACTGACATTTGATCAAGGTTAATTTGGTTGGCTATTGGGCTGGTTTTTCCCTCAGTAGCAGGATTAACTGAGCACTGATCTTTGTAGAAGAATGCCATTTCACTTACCTTGAATTTATACTGAGCATGTAGTTTGGCGTGATATCTGGGCATTATACTTCTGTGTAGTTGTTTCAGTACTTCTAAACAGACTCTGGTGTGTAACAAACACACCAACAATGTATATCATCCATTTAGGTATGTATTTCCAATGCTATTTATCTACATAACAAATCAGAGAAGGCAATATTTTCCTTGTATTATAAACACAAGCTGTAAATAACCGATTATCCATAAGGTTTGAGAAATGATCAGTTTTTCTTCAGTTATCATGACTTGCCTGATGTGCAACAGCCTCCTTTACTCTCCCTGATTCCAGCTCTATCCACTTCCCTGATTCACTCTCTAAGCACAGCCACCCATGTCATTATGTTAAAATCCAAATCTGATCATGCCATTTCCCCACCTAAAACCATTTCTCCATGACCCATCAGGCAAAATCAATGTAGATTAAGACCCTCTCATCCACTGCTCTTGCCAATGGCTCCAGCCCATCTCCCAGCAGCCCTTGCCACTATCCTTTATTGTGCCCTCTGTGCTCCAGCAGTACTTGGTCTGTGCAGTTTTCTTACCTTTTCCTGGAAATCCTCTTTCTTAATCCTCCACTCCTAACAAAAGGCATTTCACATTTGACAACCAACTCAGACACTGGGTTCACCAGAAAGTGGCCCCCAAAGAATTAAATACTTACCTCTCTGCGTTCTTACTGTAGTTTGTACATGCTTGTATTGAAGCCCTTATTACCTCTGTGATCATGTATTTGTTTACATATTTCTCTCCTCTTCTAGAATAAGTTATTTGAGGCAGACAGCTTGTTACTTATCCCTGTATTTAGTCTTAGGACTGTGCCATGCACATGATAGGCACTTAGGAAATGTACTGTTTAGACTAAATGGACTTTGATATTCTGAAAATTCCTTTTTGTTTCAATTGTTTTTGATTACTCTACTTTTCTTAAAAGTAGAGTTCACTGAAAATAATATAATTTTAATTTGATAACTTATCACAGCCCTTTCAGTTTATAAAAGTAGGGCAATGAAAACAAAACATGGGAGTATGTTGAACCATGTCTTAATCCATCTGGGCTGCTATAACAGAAAACCACTGACTGGGTGGCTTATAAACAAGACATTTATTTCTCATAGTTATGGAGGCTGAGAAGTCCAAGATCAAGGCACTGGCAGATTTAATGTTCAGTGAGAGCCCACTTTTTGGTTCACGGATAGCCATGACAGAAGGAATGAGGGAATTCCCCAGGACCTCTTCTGTAAGGACACTAATTCAGTTCTTGAGGGCTCCACCCTCATGACCTGAGCATTTCCCAAAGATCTCCCGTCTAAATGCCATCACACTGGGGATTATATTTCAACGTATGAATTTTGGGGGGGATGCAAACATTCAATCTATGCCAAACCATATGTATATGCCTGTAACCAAGCATTCTTGACCCACACAGCAATTTTATATATTTCAACTTAATTGGTGTATAGGCAATTATCCTGAGAATGTAGGAGTCCCTTGTTGTCCTTTGTTCTTTTCTTGACTTTCTCCCCACCTATGGTCACTGATTTAAAATTTTTTTTTCTTAATGTTTTTATTTATTTTGAGACAGAAAGGGACAGAGCATGAACAGGGGAGGGGCAGAGAGAGAGGGAGACACAGAATCCGAAGCGGGCTCCAGGCTCTGAGCCATCAGCACAGAGCCCGATGCGGGGCTCGAACTCCCGAACCGCGAGATTGTGACCTGGGCCGAAGTCGGACGCTCAACCGACTGAGCCACCCAGTCACCCCCTATGGTCACTGATTTAACTTTGTTTTCTTGTGATTTGCTTCAAGAGCCCATATGTGAAAACTGTAAACATTTCTGATTAATAGACCATGTTAAATTGGTTCCAGGTTAACTAAGGCTCACCTGTGTGTGATAGCTGTGAAATATTTTATTTTCTAGGCATCAGATAGAGTTGACGCTACCTGATTCTCTAACTACCTGGGAAATTCAAGGTGTTGGCATCTCAAATCAAGGTAAACAGATAGTATGATATACTGAATTAAGGAGCAGTTTATTCATTGCAATATGTTTATCATTCTATCGACAGTTTATCCAGAACTTTGGCAATAGCATATTTTAGACTCTCATTGTAAGCTCGTATGAAAAAGATTTATCTATATGTTTTTGAACATATTTTGTTCATTTGATGTTTTTGTAAGCCATCATTATATGAGCCACAGTTTCAAGTTCCTACTTTCCTAAAACTGTTATGATTTGCTGGGAGGTTGAGGTGGAGGATAAAAACAGGACTCATTACTGAGTTTTCCCTCAAACTATGGGTAACAGTGCAAATCAATATCATTTGTAAATTATTTTTAAGGATATTTATTTGAAGGGTGCCTGGGTGGCTCAGTTGGTTGAGCATCTAACTCTTGATTTCAGCTCAGGTCATGATTCCAGGGTTGTGAGATCAAGCCCCACATCAGGCTCTGCCTGACCATGGAGCCTACTTGGGATTTTTTTTTTTCTCTCTCTCTCCCTTTCCCCAGCTCACACACCCCCATTTGTGCACACCTTCTCTTTCTCTCAAATTAAAAAAAAATGTTATTTCATTTTTTATAATTCAATATTTCACCCATTAAATGGTTTCCATAATGTATTAATGTCTTTGGCTACACTGAAAAATAGGATGGAGACAGACTGCTAAAAAAAAAACAAAAAAACCAAAAAACTATGCCAATTTTATAACCAGAGCACTAACAACAGCAACAAAAGAACAATAGTCTGATAAAGTTCCAAAGATATTAAATTCTAACAGAAAATGTTATAGTACATACAGTACTTTAATCTTTAAAAAGAACACAAGTAAAGGTAGCTAAACAGAAGGTTGTGTGAGGGATGGCTGTGGTGGCTGAGTTATGGAGAAATGTGTAGACGTCTGGGGAAGCTGATGGCCAAATGGAGCCGATGAAAATATGTGGGGCAAATGGACGTTGTGTCATAGTACTCAGTTCCTCATTTGCTGGCTGCTTTCAGCTGAGTAATGTACTTGTGTTCAGCTCCTATTACATGGTGGCCAAAAATATTGAAGTGTTAGGGGAAAAAGTGCACATGAATCACCAGGATGCATTGCCATCATTCCCTGACTTAGCAGTCATTGCAAGCTAAGAACATTCAGGCCTATACCTGGAGCTGAACAGACTGTGCCTAAAAAAATGTTGTGCGTGTGTACTTAATATTTTTATCCAGTGCCTTAAGGAAATGATTCTCAGGCTAATGGAAGTTACTAATGTTTTGTTGTGGTGGTGGTGGCTGAAGTTCACAAACTAATGGTGCAAATGTGAACACTGAGTGGATATTTGATGATACTAAAAACTCTCATTGTTGTTTTTTTTTTTAATTTTTTTTTTAACATTTATTTATTTTTGAGACAGAGAGAGACAGAGCATGAATGGGGGGAGGGCCAGAGAGAGAGGGAGACACAGAATCTGAAGCAGGCTCCAGGCTCTGAGCTGTCAGCACAGAGCCTGATGCGGGGCTTGAACTCACGGACCATGAGATCGTGACCTGAGCGAAGTCGGACGCTCAACCGACTGAGCCACCCAGGCGCCCCTCATTGTTTTTGACAGTGAGGTTAAAAAAATGGAAGTTATTGTCTTTGAGAGATATATGCTGAAATATTGACAGAGAAAATAACGTGATACTGAGATTTGCCTCAAGATATTTCAGGAAGTTCAGGAGAGATGGGTACAGAGGAAACAAAACTGGCCATGAGTTGATAATAATCACTGAGCTGGCTAGTGGGAACGTGGAGGTTCATTATGCCATTCTTTCTACTGTTTATATAAGTTTGATTTTTCCTATAACCAAAAGGGTACTTTTTTAACTTTACAAATAATCATAATAAGGCCTCTTTGTTTATGGCCATTATTTGAATGTTGAAGACAAAGCCTGCCTGCCAGATAGTCCCGTGGCTCACTCTGCCACAGGTTCCGGGCTTCCCCTGACCACCTGTGTACCGGACCTTATCTTCTTTATATGTGTCACTGCCTCATAGTTTATCACATATTGTTTATGTCTTCGTGACTAGAGGGAAGATTTTGCCTGTCTTGTTCACTATTGTATCTGCATTAGCTAGAACAGTGGCCCATGGTGGTAGACTAAGTATTAATTGATTCGAGAAATAAGCATCACTAAGTAGAACTTTCAAGAAGAAGAGAGAAATACAGGGGGAAAAAAAAGGAAACTCAATATCGTCTTTTTCTCTTCCTCCAAGTAAAATACAAGAATTTTGGAGAAGAAGAAGTACCCTGGGGGCCCCCTAATGTGCTTCTGTGCGCTGTCACCCCTCACAGGTCTGTGTGTTGCTGATGTGCTGCAGCTCCAGGTGCACAAAGACAGTTTCCTGGTCGGAGACAACAATGTGGCAATCGTCAATTAAGAGGGACAGTTTCCCACACTAAAGTTCCTAAGTAAGTAGGTAAATATGTGGCACCAGAGTCAAGGGCTGAGAAATATAATGGTAAATCCACTACACACAATTCACTTTAATGTGGCATGAACACTGCCCTTAATGCAAAAGGATCTGACATCAGGGAGGATTGGGGTGAGGGGGAAGGAGTGAGAGACTCTCAAGTTGTATATAATTAACGTATCACCAGAGAAAAGGAATGGAAGTTTAGGTGAGAATAAGGTCATATTTTTGTTGGGAATGGTGGGAGTTGAGGGAAGACTTCCTTAAATTAATCCACAGAAGCACAAGACTGGTGGTTGCCAGTGGTGGGGTTGGGGGCTGCGAGAGATGTGGAGTAACTGCCTGATGGGTAAGGGTTTTTTGTTTTTTGTTTTGTTTTGTTTTTTTGAGCAATGAAAATATTTTGGAATTAGATAAAGGTAGTAATTGCATAATATTGTGAATGTACTGAATACCACTGAATTTTCACTTAAAAATGGTTAATTTTATGTTATATGAATTTCACCTCAAAACAAAGAAAAGTCTTCTTGTACTAGCTAATGTTGGGGAGGGCAGTGGAAGTCCCCTCCTCTGTAAAAGTAGGAGGATTGGCAGATAAAATCATCTCTGTCCCACCCCCACATCACTCTGGACATTTGGGATGGATCTCAGAGAATGGGTAGGATTTTCACAAGTAGAAATAACGACTGGAGTATTTTATGATGATAAAACAGCATACATATGGAAAGGGGAAACCATGGACAGTTTATTGTGGCCAGACCCTAGTAGGCTTGGAGGTAAACATTCTTTTGAACTTCTAAATTATTCCCAGAAGCAGACTAAAGGACCCTTCCCAGTCTTACAGTGAGTTGATGGCAGACCTAAACCTAGAACTTTGGTCTTTTGACTTTTAGGCTTGTGTTCTTTTCACTATAGAAAATAATCGATTCCATATGCTTTAGATCAACAAATTGGTCTTAAATAAATTGTACTAAGAGTTGCAGTATATTTAAAAATGAATATGTAATCCAGGAATTAAAACCCCAAATCTCAGCCTGGAATGACCATATAGTTAACACCAGTTTGTCTTTCAGAGTTCCAGTGAGAGCCATTTTCTTGGGGAACCTTCTATTAGCCCCAAGCCCTGATAGAACTGTTACTTTCCTTTCTATTTATCTCAAGTCTATCATTACACTCATAAGCATGCTTATATAGCTAATGTCTGTCTCTCCTACTAATCCGACCTAACATTTACTGAGGACTTAATCAAGGTCAGATCCATCCTAAGCTTTTTGCAAGAATTCATTTACCTAATTTTCACCATAACCCTATGAAGTAGATATTTCATTTGTTCTCCCTTTACGGATAAAGAAACTGAGGCACACAGCGATTAATTTGTGCAAGTCAAACAGTGAGTAGCAGAACCAGGACCCAACCCCAGCAGACTCATTCACGAGTCCACACACTGAAGCTCCTCCCTGAGAGCAGCAGCGACTGTCTCTATGATTGCATCCTCGGCACCTGCCTGCCCAGAGCGTGTGCACGACTGTCAAACAAACGCATGGTTTCAATGCGAGCTCAGGAATGGCTCATACTTGGTTGTGTAGCCTGAGCAAGTCACCTGGCTTCTCTGAACTCAACATTTATCCTAACCACCATGTTTAGAGTTGTAAAGCCCAAATGAGATCATGGATGTGAAAACACCTTGGACAAGAATGAATGTTTAAATAAATATAAATGCACAGGATGACATAGTAAGGATGCTTCATAAATTATATTCTTCTAAATACTTTAATTATTTGAGAGAATCATAGATTTGGATTCACTTTTGTTCAAAAAGCATTTGAAGAATAGTTCAGATAGAAGTCTTTTTCAGTGGCACGATTTGCCTCAATGAGATGCATTATTTGGTAACAATTCTCACTGGCTTGAGTAACCTGCCAGCAATGACAGCTAATTGCCTTTTGGACAGAGGCTTCACATAGATCTTAACTTCTTCCTTCATATATTGGAATAGGCTCAGTTTCATTTCCTTCAGAGTTCAGCATTCACAAGATTTATGTGTATTATTTATGCTTTTAATTAAGGCCTCAAGTAGAATAAAAGCACACTTAACCTTACTTGGGAATTGATTTCCATTTTAAAAACAGTAATGGGGTCACTCACTTTTGATTGGCTGTCCTAATTATAAACCCACTAAATAAATGGTTACCTAAAAAAAGAAAGAGGTTATTAAACAGATGAATCAAAAGCAGTGAACTGCTCTTATTTATGGTGCCCACTTTTATTTCTAATTTATTTCTAATGCTTTTATTAGAAGTGAGGGCCCTGGAGCAAGCCCTGTAGTAGAGATCCAAACCTAGACATCAACCCCAAATTCTGGCACCATAACTAAACCTTCAGGTTTGTACTCAGCTCCTTGACTCCTTTGAAATACTATGGCAACTTGAAGTTATGGATTTCAAGTCATTCTATATTAAAGCAAGTAAAAAGAGGGAATCTTTCAGAGACAAATTCATTGCCAGTGTTCATTCAGCCCACAGTTACTAGCATTGACTCAGGTGGCGGGCACTGAGATGGCAATAAGAAGTGACTGCTGAAGCAGAAAAACAGAAAAATTCCGAAACACCACCTACCACTGTTGTCAATATAGAAATTTCCTTTTTTTTCTGCAACTGAGATAATTTTGTAATAGCAAGGTATGCTTGACCAAACTTGACCTGATACCCTGATTTGTACTGTTTGGCCCCGGGTCTTTGCCCTTGCCTTGAGTATCTTCGTGGTGGTTTGCTCATCTCTGGCTACTGATGGCCAGAGAAAAGATCTCCTTAGTTGAGTACATTCCTGGCAGAAAAATTCACCTTCCCCCCCCCCCCATAAGCTCAAGGTCTTAAAATGAAATATTTAAATATATTTATGAATTCTGCCTTTCCGTACAAAAGAATACTCTGTATTGCCAAAAATAATAATCTTTGGGAGTTCTGCTAGAATTCAACATCATGTTTTGATATTCAGGAATATGGAACGCAAAAGATGAAAACACTTGTGTCAGCGAGTACTAACTAACCTGGAATTCATTCTTTCTTTCCTCCTTATTATCAAAACCTGAATTTTAGCTGGCCTTCATTTCCCTTGAAGTTGGGCACAGCCTATTCCCAAGTCTCTTCATGAAATGTATGTATGGGACTTTGGAGAAGGCTGCTCAAAGCAAGTGGATTCAACAGGGAGGGGTCTCTTTTCTGCCTTCCTTTTTGCAGCCCTCATCCTACAAACAATGGCTGGAGTTCCAGCAGCCAACATGGACCATGAGGTAACACTGAAGATGGAAGCTAGGTGATAGCATGGTGGAACAAAAAAATAACGGCCCCTGCCTCTGAGGACATATGGAAATGCCATTGCAGCCTTGGACTTCTTTTATGTGAGAAAGAAATAAACATATACCTCATTTGGGCAACAGTGATTTTGATTGCGTGTTATATACAGCAGAACCTAATTCTGATTATTATAAACTCATTTTCTTTCTCTGGCCCTGTATAACTCCCCTGTCATAACGCTCATCACAGTTTGGTTTAACTGTTCATTTGATGGTCTGTCTTCAACACTAGACTCCAAGTTCCTTGAACATCCTGTCTAGTTCCCCATTGCTTCCCCAACCACTGTCTGGTACATTTTAGGTGCCCAGTGAACATTTGTTGAATGCTTGACTGCAGGCACACCTAAATCTCAATTCTCTCTTCTCTCTTTCTCTTCTCCATCCTTTATAGATTATTCCTGCTATCAGACTTCTCCATCTGATTAAGCCATCATTCATCTCTCTCCATCCCTAATGACAGCCCAGCCATCTCTCTATCTCATCCCAGCCTCTTGCCACCCCCTGCAACATTCCCATCCCTGTCCACCACATCCTTCATTCTTAAGCCAGGGATACCTGGGGTGCACTCCACCAATTTCACAAGGGTGAAGGACATTATTCTTAAAAGGGAGAGCTAGGATGCTAATACAGGCCTTCTCGCCAAGTGCACTTGAAGCTAGATCCCATGTGGCACCTGGGGCTGGGGTTCCAAGGACCCTTGGGGAATTCTGAGAGACAATTCCAAGCCCAAACCATGGTCTTAGCAGTTCTCAAGGTGCCCCTTACCCATGGCCTGTGCCAGGGCTTGGTGCACAGGATCCCCCCCCTTATGTGGCAGAATTAGCCCTCCCTCTTTCCCAGATCCCTGTGGTCTCAGCCCCATGTTCTGTCCCACAGTAGCTGGCATAGTAGCTGCTCAGATGAGGAAACCTGTCCAAGCAAGTGAAGAGGCCACCAGAGATGTCCACACTGAACTGCCTTTCTTGCTCCCCTAACAGAGTAGGGAAAAGCTTTTAAGAGGCCCTACACTCACCCCAGCCAGATCACATCCATCATTCCCCAAGATCTTATTTTCTTAAGGGAAAAGTGCAGAACTCCCAGAAGTGATTCTATGTGGTCTAGAGGCAAGATGTTATTAAATGCTGAGTACATGTGGTATAGGATTTGGCATCTACTTCTCCTTGCTCATATTATATATGCCTCAGTTCTGATCTTTGAATGTCTGCCTCCTCCCTGGTCTATCTTTCTTTTTTCTTTGCAGCTTAAAAAAATTATAGTAAAATATATATAACATAATATTATTTTAACCACTCATAAGTATACAATCCAGTGGCATTAAATACATTCACAATGTTGTGTAACCTTCAATATCATTTATACCCCAAACCTTTTAATGATTTGTAACAAAAACTCTGTGCCCATTAAATGATGACTCCCCCTCCTGGTCTGTTTCTTGATCAGAGACCCTTCCTCCATCATGGCCATCCCCTGACCTCAGCCGTATAGTTAGGTAGGTCCTACCTAGTTGCCAATAGTCCATCTTAATGTGATTTTCTGCCTGGCCTCTTGAGGAACGCATCCCAACATGACCTACCTGTTAAGATATCACTTTCTTAGACCCCTGATACTGGCTGCCTCTCTTTTGCCTCGTTTTGAAAGTGCCTTGTAGATGCTGGCTGCCAAAAGGAATGCTTTCTAAGCATCTACAAGCTAGGACACTGTCTGTTCCACCCTTGTGGGGGCTGGCTTGCTTCCAGGTCATATCTCCTAGCTCATGCCAGTCTGTACGTCTGCCTAAAGTAACTGAGCTATTGTGTCCTTTTGACAACCATCTTCCCATCCTTATCATTCTCCTCCCAGATTGCAATCCCTTTGCTACTTGCCCTGTGTTATTTGAAGAGACTCCATGTGATGTTAAGAGACTTTGGAGTCATATATGGCTCTGCTCCTGGCTTCGCTACTCCAGAGCTGGCTTCGTGGACATGCAGCTTGTGCAGTCACAGAGGGCCCAGCACTCAGAAGGGCCCACACTTCTGAATTTATTAATAGTTATATCTTTGAACCTGTGTCTTATAAGTCTGATGGGGAAATGGAGCATGTAGGTGAACAGAGGAGATATGTGCAAACACATGTGCCCACCATTCCTTTTCACCCCATTCACATAGAGCATTCACGATACCCCATGAACACAGAATACCAGTGGACCCACAATGCAGTTTAGGGAGACTCAAAGTGAATACAAAGTAAGTATGTCATGTCTATGATTCAACAAGCAGGGTGCTGACAGCCTTTAGAGGCCATATATTCCTTTGGAGCCAGAACTTGGTTTGAATGCAAAAACAAACAAACAACAACCACAATGGCATTCTAAGAAACACAAATGACAGAGGAAACTCGTCATATTCTTTCTTGTTCATGTTATTAGCCAATGACTTAAACTAAATATGATGACACAGAAGGAAGGGGAAATGCAGGATAACCCATAGCTCCTTTTCCATTCAGGCTTTTCTTACTCTTCAGTAAGCAAAGGTAGAGAGTGTTGGTAGAATACACACATGTCAAAAAGTAAAATAACAATTGAGTTTGTTTTGCACTGCATTTCCAATGTTCTGATAAGAACAAAGTATACATGCATGTATGAGATCTGAAAAACAAACTGCGTGGTCTTGGTGATTCTACATATGAATTAAGTGCCCTTGTATTAGCATTTAAAACTAGCATCGCACTAAATGAAGATGAATGGTAAAATTCACGCCATTAATTTTAACCTTTGATTTTCCTTGACTTAGAATAACATTAAAAATAGCAAGTAAAAAACACCATTGCAAGTTGAGGAAGAGACCACAGAAGAAATGAAAAGGTTTTTATGTTTTAATACCGCACCTTTTCTTACTTTTTGAATAAGCAGGTCTACATTTTCATCTTACACTGGGACCCTCAAATTGTACAGGTGGCCTTAGCTACTTCTTTCTGTGTGATTCTAGGCCCCCTTCCTTCCTTTGAGCCCTTTCTGATCATCAGGGTCTTTGTGTGTAAAATGAGAACAATGCCAAATCATGCCAACCAACATCAAGTGGCCTCTGCTGCTGAGCAATCATTTTATTCATTCCTTATTTTCTTTCTAAATAAGTTCCATGAAGATATCTGTACAGCAGTCTGGTGAGGGGGAGTCCATGGACAAATGGAGGAAAAGAAAATTCTAAAGAGGGAGCAGACTAAGCCTTTGAGAGGTTTAGCAGTGATTTTTGGAGAAAAATCCATTGAAAAGTTCTGTGATATTTGGCTTTTTTTTTTTTGTCCAATTAATGGAGACTTTTTTTTGTCCAATTAATGGAGACTTCTGCATGTTTGGAGGCAGAAAGAAAGAAGTTGATAAAGCAGGAGAGATAAAATGCTTAAAAAAATAATCATAAGAACTCCTTACATGTTTATATGATTTCCAATGCTCAGGGATATCACATTTCAGCATTCCTATAAGAAGGCAAGGTAGGCATTGCTCTCTCCAGGAACTGAAGGAACTAGTTCTCAGAAGGGACGAGAAAAGGGAAGTCTGTGTCTACCTTGGAGAAGGTGTTACGTGTTAGCACTGGCCATCAGCACAGCACAAATTATTCCAGTCTGCTTTGGGATGCGGTTAAGTTACTACCAGCAGGTGGCGCTTTCAAGGAGCTGTCTGAACCTGCTGCTCTTTAGGAACTTAAAGTATGCTTGAGAATTTTTATTTTTTAATTTTTATTTATTTTTGAGACAGAGAGCATGAACGGGGTAGGGTCAGAGAGAGAGGGAGACACAGAATCCAAAGCAGGCTGCAGGCTGTCAGCACAGAGCCCGATGCGGGGCTCGAACTCACAGACCCCGAGATCATGACCTGAGCCGAAGTCGAAGGCTTAACCGACTGAGCCACCTAGGCACCCCAAGAGTATGCTTGGGAATTATTGACTGGTAAGCAAGTGCCCATTAGTGGTGGTACTGAGCACAAGGAGCTTTCCCCAGTATTGTATCGTTAGAGAAACAGCTATTCTAGTGTACAAGTTTAGTGTTGCTAGGTAATGGCAGGGATTCAGGAATGCCTTAGCTGGGTCATTTTGACTTGGGTTCTCTCAAGGACCTAAATACAAGATCATCCATCCTTGGATTTGGATCGCCGTGTTCCCTAGGGTGTGGCTTACCTGGTTGTTCTCTGGCTGTGCCTACCTCTAGCCTTGTCAGGTCATCTCCCCAGTCTACCATCTGCCTGGTTGTCTGATCAGCTAGTCTTACCTCAGCACCCTGTGAGGAAGAGAGAACTGGACAGAAGTCAGATTAGTCCTTCACTTAATGTCATACCTATTCCCATGTAGTACCTTTGAGCCTTTGTCTAGAATTTACAATGGTGTGTAAATAAAAATCAGAATGTGTGGATCAGGCTGTATAAAGTATTATAGAGTTTATAAAATGGAGAATCAATTACAAATAGCTGGAGGAGGGGTCAAAGAGAAGCTAAGACTGCGGCCTGGTTTGGTATGTCTCTCTTCTTTTTCCTACTGACCCTACCACAATCAAATCCCCATCTCTGCTAGTTATTAGATGTGTTCCCTGAGGCAAACCACTATATTTTTCTGAGCCTCAGTTTCTTCATTGGTGACCTGAAGGTTATAGCACCCTTCAGAGTGGTTGTGCAGATCAGAGACCATTTGTGTAACTTCATTATTGCAATAATGGATACACATTAGGAGCTAGTAATCGGTGGCTATTACGTTGTCATTACTTGGATAAGCTCTTTAAAAGTTGAGAACATGTCCTCTATGTCTGGCTCTCACAAAGCACCTATTAAAATTCACTGAAGTTCAATAGGTCTTGTTGAGATGGTGAATTAACATTTATGCCCTTCCTTCCTTTAAAAAAAAAATATTTACTTATTTTGAGAGAGAGAGAGAGAGAGAGAGAGAGAGAGAGAGAGAGTGCACGCTCACAGGTGAGGGAAGGGCAGAGAGAGAGGGAGAGAGAGACATGGAGCTCGATCTCATGAACCTGTTAGATCATGACCTGAGCCGACGAAATCAAGAGTTGGACACTTAACCGAGCCACCCAGGTGCCCCTATGGCTTTCCTTCTTAATTACTAAACCTCCTCCTGCGAAATAAGAAAATGCTTCAAACAGTATCTTTCATAAGGGTCAGAGTGAGGAGGACCTTTTTGAGCAACGACTTCTTATGGTTTATAAGGAAAATAGTAGGGTACACATAATCTGCTAATGGAAATCAATGTCATAAACAAAAGAAAATTTTCTTTAAATGCCTTCTAAAAAGGTTCTGGTCCATGGAAACCTTTTTGTGCTCCTTTGCTAAGTTAGGCTATCAGACTCTCAGGATGTAGCAATTAGATAGACTCTTAAGATGTTAGTCATCTAATCCCAGACCTTTAATTGACAGTTGACAAACAAAAGAAGTGGGAAGCAAAATCTGCTGGGTTCGATGATAAAGATAACGTTTCATCCTGAGAGTCATGCTACCATTGGTGTTGTGGTCTGCCCAGCAGCGGCCAGGAAAATAAAACTGTATCAAATACAGATTGCCATGATGCTGTGCACATATTTCCAAAAAAAGAGTAGAAGGTCATAAGTCTGTCCTAGCCAATAAGAAGAACAGTGACCATTCTCAGATTCACGCTATGTGTCAAGAACTACATACATGTTTCATATCATTCTCCCATCGGCTCTATGAAGAATTATCATTTGATTTTATAGACAATGAAAGTGGATCTTAATTTGGCCAAGATCCCATCCCTAGATAGGCAGTCAGGATTTGAGGTCGAGCCTGCCTCACTTCAAACCATCCTTTCTTTTTTTTTCAATGAAATATTTCAAACTTTTAGAAAAGTACAGTGAGTGATGTATCAAACACCAGTATAACTACTGCGAAACTCCCCTGAATTATTTGTAAAATATTGCCATACTGACTTCAGATCTTCCTTTAAAACAAAACATAAGGGATACAGTCTGTGTACCCTTTTCCTACACCTTCCCCCATTCTCCTTCCCTTCCCAGACATTACCGTTTATCCTGATGCAGTATTTATCTTTCACAATCATGTTTATGTTATTACTACTGATGTAAATGTCTATAGGCCATAACATTGCTTTGCATTTTTTTAAATTTATGTTCGTGTTATTATGGTCTTTGTGTCATTTTGCAGGTTGGTTTTATCAGCCAACATTGCTTTCCATTGCATGAAAATACAGTCATGTATTTACCGTTTTTCTATTGTTCTAGGTTGCTGCCAAATTTTGCTATGACAAATAATGCTACAAAGAGCATTCCCGTGCTAGTCTCTTTAGGCAAATGTGTGCACATTTTCTGGGGTATATACCTAGAGTTTCGACCTTTCCATTATCCTCTACCAGGCCTCTTGGAGCTTGTGGTGAATTGCTGAGCAATGTTGGGGTACTGGGGTCTTGGCTGTAGGATACAAGCACAGGATTGTGAAGGAACAAGGGACTTATAGAGGACTTGGTGTTGACAGCCCAAGTCACTTGGGAGAGGAATTTTAATTTGCAGCTAAAGCAGTGGCTCTTGGGCACGAGATGAAAAAGAGATTAGTTTCTCCTTTGGCCTGATCAACTGAAAAACTAATTTCAAGCTGGACTTGGAGATGTTAGTAGAAGTAACGGGAAAGGACCAAGTGAAGCAAGAACGCTTGGAAGAGGTTGTTGGTACTTTAAGTCAACAATTTTTAAACCATGTGCCCAGGGACCCCAGAGTTCCCATTAAGCCTCCTCAAGGGCCACCTGGGGGTGCACCTGGGGGAGACAGGCAGACAGCCTGCACCCCACTGTGCTTCTCTCAAAGCACCTCTACTCCAACTATTTTACACATTGGAATTTTTGTCAAGACTTTGTTTCAGTAAACTATTGTAGCTAAGTGTTTTTTTTAATCCATTTAAATAGGAGCACCTGGATGGCTCAGTCAGTTAAGTGCCCAGCTCTTGGTTTCAGCTCAGGTCACGATCTCAGGGCTTGTGAGTTCGAGCCCCACATCTGCTTGGAATTCTCCCTCTCTTCCTCTCTGCCCCTTCCCCACTCATGCTCACTCTCTCTCTTTCTCAAAATAAATAAATAAACTTTTAAAAATCCATTTAAATATATAGGAAGACAAGTAACTAAGGATTTTGTAGTTTGTACCCCAATATTCCCTCTCACGTGGCTGTTATAAATAGACTGAGTGGGCTGCATTCTTCAGTGCTGGTAGCACTAACCCATATATATCCCATATTTCTGATGACACACCAACTTGAGGATATAAATAAGGTAAGAATAATAGTGATAGTATTGGGCTGACTATTTAGGTGGTAGGAACACCTTCATATCATGGTGACTTCCGAGAATAATAATAAGGAATTACGCTATTTGACTGGAGTGAAGAAGGGCAACATTGAGGCTGAAGAATCAAGTAGAATCCAGATCAGGAGGGGCCTTGTGAACTAAGTGAAGTCATGTGGGCTCTGTCCTGAGGGTAGAATCAACATGGCATTAGCAGGAAGGCCAGATGACCAGCAAAGTTTCTGCCAGACTTGGATTCTCCTCTTTTAGAGTTGCATATTTGTATAAAAGCTAAAAACTACCCCCGAAAGTCAACATTGTGAAGAAGAATCCACCTCTGAGCCATGTTTAAAAGGCAGTTAAAAAGTTTCAAACACACTTGAAAATCTGTGAATTGAATTTTGGTTTTAGTGGGGACCTCTGAGATCCATTATTTTAAAAAGTGTTTTCGGGGTGCCTGGGTGGCTCAGTCGGTTAAGCGTCTGACTTCGGCTCAGTCATGATCTCGCGGTCCGTGGGTTTGAGCCCCGCGTCAGGCTCTGTGCTGACAGCTCGGAGCCTGGAGCCTGCTTCGGATTCTGTGTCTCCCTCTCTCTGACCCTCCCCCATTCATGCTCTGTCTCTCTCTGTCTCAAAAATAAATAAAGGTTAAAAAAAATTTTTTTTTAAAAATTAAAAAAAAATAAAAAGTGTTTTCTTTCACAGAAATATGCCAATATGTTTGGAAATGCTTGCAAATGTTTGCAAATATCATTTATCACTATTGATTCTATAATACAAGCAAACTTCCTTGGGCTTAAAACACAGATATCTATGATGATTTGAGTATTCTTGCTTTCTCCTAAGTATCTTTTCCCGAAAATGATGGCAAAAGGACTTTGTTTGTTTTAACTTGACCCATCTTTCGTAACCCAGTTTAATCATTTCACAGATTCCCTTTTGAAATAAATGTACTAGATTGTCAGACAATCATGGAAGATTTTTTTTATTTCTAACATGCAAGAAATATCTTTAGTGAAATTTGTATATCAAATTCTCTTTTGTGTGACATTTTTCTAATGAGTTTAGTACTAAAATGTTGGTAAGGTTAAAACCTTATTTATTCAAAGCAAGGAATGCCAATGTGACCCTAAAACATCTGAATAATTGAAAAATGTCTAGAGAAATTGGTTCTGTTACTTTAGAATAAAGTACCTATTAGGTAATAAGGTAGATGAGTACAAATATAAGGAAGATTGTACATAAATTTTTTTCTAGCAAACATAAAACATACAAATCTCAAGGATAAAATTTTATTTCATTCTAAGTTAATAGACTTGTTTGTTATAGGAAGCTTTTTTTTTTCTTCAGCTCTTCTATTAAAATTATTGAAATCTTCATTGAAAGGTATAAACATGAGTTTATTTTTAAAAAAAGATATTCTGCATCTGAATGAATGCAAATTTGGAATTTGTGTCATATGAATTAATAGATATTGGAGGATATCCATTCCCTGCTAAATAGAAAAGTATTTGATGGGTTATTTCCTAGAAAACAATGCCAGTGTCCTCAGCATGGCATTTTCATTGCCTATCACAATCTTTCCTGTACCTAATGTTCAGCATCTTCTGTAGACTGGGACAGACCAAGGAACAATTCCATAGAGCTTCTCTGAAGATCTGTCTTATCCTTAGGCCATTTCCAGTGCCAATGACACAACCACTCAGGATTTCTCTAGAAAGATTACTTCATGAGCCTTGTCTAAACCAGACCTATCCTAAAATCATCTCATTTTGAAACTGAATCCTGGTGGGTCTCTGTCAGTATCAGAGCATATAGATTTATCAGAGGCATGCTCACAGACTGATACAACTTCAGAGCAGGTGTCCTGGTCAAAAGGGATAAGGCCAAAGGCAAAGAGATCTACTGGCTTCTAGCTTTGAGCCATTCATTCTACTGTCAAATTCCCATGTTAGAATCTCCTTATTTGTATTAATCAAAATAGATCTCTAGGTGTAAATCCCTCTCTAAAAGATCTCCTACCTCTGCATCTGGGCATTAAAGGGTGTTTTTCAGTTCTGATTTTAGTTTTCCGACTTAAAAGTCCCTCTTTCTGACATTAATAATTAACCAGTAAACTAATGTACCCAAATTCTTCAATCTCAGTTTATTTAAAAGGAGAGTAGCTTCAAAAAGGTTATATCCATGGTTTACTGATACCTCCAGCCATGGGCCTTTGGGGCATACTTGTTTTTTTAATCTTCCTGGGTAAAAGTTGGGGACAGGAACAAACGTAAGTAAAAGAACCCATCTTCATTTATCAATGCATCTTAGTTGTGATGAGTGAAAAATAAATTCAGTAGATGGTGCTAATTTGAAAATAACTTTCTACTTCCTAGAGCACCTGGTGAATAGTCTCACCTCTGAATGAGAAAGTCATGGAAGCATTTTGATTTGAGGAGTGGCTTACAACACAGCAGCTTTATGGGATTGTTATTTATAAAAATCTACATAAGTGATTGTTTGAATTCCTCTTCAGAAGAGCAGAAAATAAACTCAAGATAACAAACTTTCTTGCCATTGATTGCTTATTTCTATTTGGTTCATAATTTTCTTTGTATATTCCATGTACTTATTGTACATAGTAAAGCACATGTTACTTTGAGGTCAATTCTAATACTGTGATTTGAAAACCTATTGTAACTGTTTATGTAACTAAATTTATGAATTAATTCTTCACAAATTTTGGTGTTATAGAAATATTGTGCATTTTAAAGTATTTCTTAAAAAATACTGGTTTGGGGGCGCCTGGGGGACTCATTCAGTAAAGCATCTGACTTCCGCTCAGGTCACGATCTCAAGGTTCATGCATTCAAGCCCCATGTCGGGCTCTGTGCTGACAGCTCAGAGCCTGGAGCCTGCCTCAGATTCTGTGTCCCCCTCTCTTTTTTCCCCTCCCCTGCTCATGCTCCGTCTCACTCTGCCACTCAAAAATAAATAAATGTTAAAAAAATACTGATTTTGGGGGCACCTGGGTGGCTCAGTGAAGCGTCCAACTCTTGATTTCAACTCAGGTTATGGGTCAGGCTCTGCACTGACAGCGTGGAACCTGCTTGGGATTCTGTCTCCCTCTCTGTCCCTCTCCTGCTCGTGCTCACTCTCACTCCCTCTAAATAAATAAATAAATGAATAAATAAAAAAATGATTTTGTATCTAGAAATAGCATTTTAGTACTGAAAAGGAACTGGAAAGTATCTAATTGAACCTACTTATTTCACATATAAGGATAAACCCAGACAGAGGGGAAAGTGACTTGCCAAAGATCATGCTGCTGGAGGGAGACAAAAGCAGGGCTTGTATTAAGGATTCTTTTTTTTTCCACTTTGGTTTGCTTTTTCTTTTTTTCATTTTGTCATAAATGTATACATAAATATTGAAAATATAAATATAAATGTATACTCAGGATGTCATAAATTTACAACACTCTCCCACCCCTATCTGAGTTTCTTACATGGCCACAATCTTACCCCCTTCCCTCGGTAGTTTTTATATAGTCGCTTTTGAGAGGCAAGTGGCAAAAGTTCAGGGAGATTGAGATTAAGTGACTTCAAATTAGTAGTAGAATTAGGACTAGAACCTGGGTCTCATGATTCTGAATTCTTTCTACTACACCGTACTGGCCCTTAATAAGCACCTCCTCTCTTTCTCTGAAAAAATGACAGTGTGCTGTTTACAGCATAGCGAACAATATAATTAATTTGACTGATTGATTCAACAAAATTTATTGAGCACCTACCATGTGATAGGCACTGGGGATGTAATAGGTGGTATAAAGCTTGCATTCTAGTGGGAGAAGCAAATGATGGGTGGATGAATGAACCAATGAATGAATGAATAATATTAGGTAGCTATCAGTACAAGGAAGAAAAAAATAGAGTCAGAGGATAAAGAAATGATGGGGTCTTACCCCAAAGTTGTAGAAAGTGAGAGGAAGCAAATTATGCAAATATCTGGGGAAAGAGTATTCCAGGTAGAGGCCAAAGTCATATTTTTGCCTCTCTGCAAGCTCAGTGGCCTGATCTTCTTTTCTTTTTAAAATATTTTTAATTAATTTATTTATTTTGAGAGAGACAGAGAGAGCGAGTGGGGTAGTGGCAGGGGAAGAGAGAATCCCAAGCAGGCTCTCCACTGTCAGTGGAGAGTCCAATGTGGTGCTCAAACTCACAAACCATGAGATCATGACCTGGGCCAAAACCAAGAGCCAGACACTTAACCAATTGAGTCACCCAGGTGTCCCTGGCCTGACCCTCTTAAACTGTTGAAAGAAAATAAGAAAAGTAGGATATATTTTTTTAAGAATGGTTTTTTTATGTAAATAGATTGTGGTACTGATAAGCCAATAAAGACCAGAATCTGTATGAAGGGTGATTCCAAAGCCATCTTTTAGGGACTTCTAAATACTGAATACTTTATGTTTTATCACCACCACCACCACCACATGGACAATTCAAAATTAAAACAATATTAAACTGAAAAAGATAAAACTTACGAGAATGCTGAAATTAAAATAGCATATTTTTCTAGATTTTTCAGATTGCATAACTCTTGCTATCTAGTTTAGTATAGCAATTGAAATTGTTAACCCAGGAAACGGGCTGTTTGGGTTCAATTCCTAATTCTGTAACTTAACTGTGTGACCTTCGGCAAGTAAATTATCAGTTTCTTCATCTGTAAAATGGGACTAATAATAAGATCTTCCTCACAGAGTGGTTGTAGCACAAGGTGAGTATATCTATCTACCTATCTATCTATCTAGTTGTTAAAACAGTACCTAGCACAGATTTCAGGAAATGTACCTTATTATCAGCAAAACTTAACTTTTCTCATTTCCTCCTCTTCCTGGGTAAGCATTTGAGGAATTCAGATGATGGTTGGAAATCTGGAGATCTTTTCCCTCTTTTACAATTTGTTTGCTGCCAGATGCTTTAAAAGGACTTAATTGCTTCCAAATTAATTTCATTTGTTACCAAAGACTTCCTGACTTTTTAAACGTCATATTGTTGACATTGGCCCGCAATAATTCTGCCAGGTGCCATGGCAGGTGGCCTCCAGGCCTGTTCGGCCACTTGAATTAGTCCGTCACTGTGACCTTTTGGGTTGGAGCACACTTTTCTTTTCCTGTGTAATCACACATATGGCTCTCACTATCCAAATTAGCCACTTTCATGAAATATAACTAAGAGTTTATATTTGTAAGTGTTCTTTTAACAAACCAATGAAAATACACACATTTAAAAAATTTATTTCAAAAACCTATATAGACTCATTTGCATTCTTGTATAAACCATGTGAAAAACAGTATTGGGAATAGCTTTTAACTCATTTTAGTCAAATTAAGGAAACTTAACATTTATCGAGTACTAAGCACGCTAGGTGTTTTCATATACATATTCTCATTTAGTCCTTACTGCAAGCTGGTAAAGAAGGTGATATTTTCACAGGTAAATTATTTTGGTCTTAGAAAGGGTTAGTGACTTTACCATGGTCACTCAACCAGTAGATGACAGACTGGAATTCAATCCCTGGTGCCTTTGTCGCCTTCTTCTTCATTCAGTAAATATATTGACCTTAGGTACATATTCCAGTCAACAGCATTCAGAGTCTCTCTTTGCTGCCGCGGCTCAGGGAAAGTGTTATTAGTAACTTTCTAAATGCTAACTAAATCTCCAGCTCTGTTTCTCAAGTCTTAATTCCAAGCTTCTTCTTCTTGGAAGCCATGCCGAAATTATCCTAGATCACTAATAAACTTTGATTTAAAAATACCACTTTTGAGAAAATGTGCCTATTTGAATTTCTCAAGTGAGATGAAAAAATAAGAAACACGACGAAATGCAATCACCTAAAGATAACGGCCCTTTTTTTGTCCTGTTTCAACAGGTATGTCATTTCAGCGCCAAAAATATTCCGTGTTGGAGCATCTGAAAATATTGTAATTCAAGTTTATGGATACACCGAAGCATTTGATGCAACAATCTCTCTTAAAAGTTATCCTGATAAAAAATTTAGTTACTCTTCAGGCTATGTTACTTTATCCATGGAGAATAAATTCCAAAACTCTGCAGTCTTAACAGTATGTATTTATTCTTCATTTTCTTTATACATACAGAATATTCTCAACAAAATGTGTACCAACTTTGAATGTTGTAGAGATTTGGCCATTTATTATCACTCACCACTGTGTAATTATTAAATGATGTCAGTCACCCCTGATAATACGGATGAAACAGAAAACTCTAAATAGAAGAGTTGTATCTGCTTTTTGAGCAATGCATGTAAATTGTAATGATCGTATTGAAAAGTAAAATTGTACTAATGCAAAAATATTTGGAAATTAAGTGAAAATACTTGCTAACTGTGAAAATTACCATTACAAAGAAATTGAAAAATATGAATATGCATCTTGATCTGTAATGCACTGCCTACAAAACCCCAACGATGCTATAGAACATTTGTTAGCTTGAACTCCAATATTCTGCAATTATAGCTTCCCAAACTAATAAAATTATTGGTTACCTGAGTGAACAGCTCCCATTGACAAACTGTATCATTCTGGATCAAATAACTTTTCCTTCTATGAAGATATTGTAGTGTACCTTGGTTAGAGTAGTGTTTGCAGCCATTTCTTATTTAAAATTCTAACTAAAAATTACTTCCTGCTCAAAATGCTGTTTTAAATTCTGATATAGATTCAAAAGTAAACAACCAGAAAATCAAAGACAACTAGACATGGAAGGGGCTCTGAAGCTCATTTAGACCAGTGTTTCTTAAATTGTGGTTTATATACACTATGGAATACTACGTGGCAATGAGAAAAAAATGAAATATGGCCTTTTGTAGCAACGTGGATGGAACTGGAGAGTGTGATGCTAAGTGAAATAAGCCATACAGAGAAAGACAGATACCATATGGTTTCACTCTTATGTGGATCCTGAGAAACTTAACAGGAACCCATGGGGGAGGGGAAGGAAAAAAAAAAAAAAAGAGGTTAGAGTGGGAGAGAGCCAAAGCATAAGAGACTCTTAAAAACTGAGAACAAACTGAGGGTTGATGGGGGGTGGGAGGGAGGGGAGGGTGGGTGATGGGTATTGAGGAGGGCACCTTTTGGGATGAGCACTGGGTGTTGTATGGAAACCAATTTGACAATAAATTTCATATATAAATAAAAAAAATAAAAAAAAAA
>NW_024412401.1:43793412-43846653 GCF_014898765.1 Herpailurus yagouaroundi | reverse complement strand
GATTCTGTGTCTCCCTCTCTCTCTGCCCCTCGCCCGTTCATGCTCTGTCTCTCTCTGTCCCAAAAATAAATAAACGTTGAAAAAAAAAATTTTTTTTTTTAAAAAATAATAATAAAATTTAAAAAAATAAAAATAAAAAACAAAAGAGCTTAAGATGAGAATTATATTGATATTCAGTATTTTGAATTTATTTCATAAATCTGTTTTGGTTTTATAATTATATAAAACTCATAAGCATAAGAAGATTACACTGGTCTGAGGTTTTACATATTTAAGTAACATTGTAATAAAAATAAGTTTTTATTATATTATAAACAATAAAAAGTCAGCACTGAGAGTCCTCCAGAACATTTTATCCGTTATAAAATTTTTTAAGTTTATTTATTTATTTTTGAGAGACAGAGAGACAGAGAGAGTGAGAGGGGGAGGGATAGAGAGAGAGGGAAAGAGAGAATCTCAAGCAGGCTCCACACTGTCAGCACGGAACCTGATGTGGGGCTTGAACTCACAAACCATGAGATAATGATCTGACCCAAAACAGAGTTGGATGCTTAACTGACTGAGCCACCCAGGCACCCCACATTTTATCCTTTAAATGGAGTCTGTATATTATTCAAGTTTGAGAAACACTGATCTAAATAAATTGTAACCAAATGTAGGAAGTTTTTCATTAATGTTCTTGATTGCAAATCCCCTAATCTCTTAAATACTTCCAGTTACTAGGTTTATTAAGAATTAAAATTAATTTCCCAATTAATTTCAGTAGACACTCTTATATCTGATGTCACTGGCCACACATGTGTGGCTGTTACCTTTAAATTTAAATCAATCAAATTTAACTGCAATAAAAAATTCAATTCATCAGTCACAATAACCACATTCCAAGTGCTCAAATAGCCACATGTGACTGGCGGCTACCATATCGGACAATGTAGATATTGAACATTTCCATCATCACAGAAAGTGCTCATGACTTGAGCAGACTTAGATAGTTAATTGAAAGAGTAGATTAAGTAGGCAATCATAAAACTTCATGCATATCTTCGGCATTTAATTTTACATTGTAATGTATCTTTGTTTGCCAATTGTTTGATGTTGTGCCAAGGTCTTTTCTTTAAGCATGGGCACCCTGGTTGGAGTGTCAAATCTTATTTATTATGCATTGCACCTTTAACAAATCATCTTTGTTTACAGTTTCTGTTTCTTTAAAACGGAGAAAGAATGTAAAGACACTTGTAAAGCAATCTGAGTGCAGAGTCTTTATAGGTTTCCACTGTCTTCCAAACTTTGACAGTGATCTCACAGATTTAATTCCACGGCTGTTGGTTTTAGGGATTAACTTTTACCCCATGTTTCCAAAGCCTGAGTTTTCATAGAAACACTTTTCTTTCTTTTATTACTCTTTATGTATTATATTTGCATATCATGCAAACGTATGTAAAGTAATTACAATTACATACACCAAATGAGAAAGCAGGCAGGTCAACCCGTGGGGGCAGAAGGATAGAGAGAGTACAAAGTGTCCTGAACATCAGGCAGGATGTGGCACTGAGGGAGTGGAGAGCATGGGCTAATCCAGTGAGCTGATGAAATGAACGTTTGTTAAGAAGCTTCTATAGCAGCAGCTTTATTAAGGGTATATAAAATTTAGGAAACATGGAAACCAAAAGACTTTTAATTGCTTAAGGCTAAATCCTGACTATGATATTTGACAGTGACACACTTTGGGTAAAATTTATTCAGTATTCTGGCTCCTCTACGACTTTTAAATGGTTAAATACTCATACCCATTTTTTTGTTCTATTGAAATGACAGTAGGACTCAGAAAATCAACAGTTTTTATAACCTAAAAACTATAGTCCATCAACATTTTCTTTAACAGGTACAACCCAAACAGTTGTCTGGAGGACAGAACCCAGTTTCACATGTGTATTTGGAAGTTGTATCGAAGCATTTTTCAAGATCAAAAAAAGTGCCAATAACCTACGACAATGGATTTCTCTTCATTCATACAGACAAGCCTGTTTACACTCCACAACAGTCAGGTAGGGTATAAGATGCCTCTTCCTCTGTGGTGGAGAGGGGGGGATTAACATTATACTGTAGAGTTTTTTTTTACACTTGAAATTAAATGGACACAAGTTTCCCACTTGATCAAAAGAGTCTCAATTCCCAATGACTTCTATATTTATAAATAGCATTTTAATCTAAAATTTATATAGAAATTACTAAATACACCATTTAAGTATAAATTTTAAAGTCGTATGAAAAGTACAAAACGAACCATTATATAATCTGCCCCATTAGTTGTTTCCATGGAGAAAAAAGCTTTTTTAAAAATTGCGAAATATTGTGTTATATTTTATTTATTAAACAAGTAGAAGATGTAATTGCAAATATAATTTTGGAAATGAGAAAATAATTTATTATGGAGCCATGTTCATTTTTTAAAAAGTTCCTTTGACTTTGGAGCTATTCCTCAAATTCAGAAAACAAATCCAACCCTAGGGAATCAGATGATTCAGCAAAGAATAAATTAGATAACCGATATATGGATATTAATTTTCTAAGGGACTCTACTTAAGAAAGTTTCTAATAGAATATTGCTTCATATTCGTGGTTCCTCTGTTAGTGGGAGAAAGGGCAGGATAGCAGGCAACATTGGATGACTGGATTTATTCCCAGTGAACCAAAAGTAAAACTCAAAAAAGTGTAGGGGTGCCTGAGTGGCTCAGTTGGTTGGGTGTCTGACTTTGTCTCAGGTCATGATCTCACAGCTCGTGAGTTCAAGCCCCGTGTCAGGCTCTGTGCTGACAGCTCGGAGCCTGAAGCCTGCTTCAGATTCTGTGTCTCCCTCTCTCTCTGCCCCACCCCTGCTTGCACTCTGTCTCTCAAAACTGAATAAAGGTCACATGTCTGCAGTCAGTTGACTCCTCTGTATCTTCTTCTCACCAATCTTAACTTTTGAGTACATCAAAGATAGCATTATAAGAGAGCTACATGTGGGAGGGGAGTTTATGGACTTTCAATAATGTTATTGTTGGTGAAGGACAGGGGGAAGGGTAGAGGGACCAGCCAGCTTTGTGGAAATGCTTTTCACACAGTGCATACTTGCTAAATGTTGGTTGATGTTGGTGATGACAGTAGTAGGAAGGAACAGGCCTAACCATGGCCACTGCAGCAGGAGTTCCTATTCAGACAAGCTCAGAAAGGAAAGCCCTAGAAAGGGTAGGATATTGCTGTCAGCTTGGACAGATTGTCATTGGCAGAGTAACAGCATCTCTTGACTCCAGGAAGAGGACTTAGTATGTACATAGAGCCCATAAAGCTTGGGCCCTTTAAAACATAATCATCCTTGGAGTGCCTGGGTGGCTCAGTCGGTTAAGCGACAGACTTCAGCTCAGGTCATGATCTTGAAGTCCGTGAGTTCGAGCCCCACATCTGGCTAGAAGCTCGGAGCCTGGAGCCTGCTTCGAATTCTGTGTCTCCCTCTCTCTCTGCCCCTCACCCGCTCACACTCTGTCTCTCTCTCTCTCTCTCAAAAACAAACTTTAAAACATAATCATACCTAGAAACAGACATATCTTTGCCCTTGTCCTCCTCTTATATCAAAGGACTAATTTAGGAGATTAGACACTCTGGAGCCAGATTGTCTGGGTTCAAACCCCAGCTTGGGCTGTTGTGAGCTCTATGACCCTGCACGTGTTACTCAACCTCTCTGAGCCCCACTTTCCTCATCTGTAGAATAGAGATAATACTAGAACTTACCTCACAGAATCGTTGTAAGAGATAAGTGAATTCATATGGATAAAGCACTTAAGACAATGTCTAGCTCAGATTAAGCACTAGGGAAGTGTTTTCCATTACCATTTGATCTGTGGAATAGCACAAAGCCTCATTAACACAGAAGAAAAAAAATTACTTAAAAGTCATTCTCTTAGAACTGATTAAATCTTGTTATTTCTAGCTCTCATGTCTTGATCCACACATTTAATCTGAAGATCCTTGAGGGATTTAGTGGAACCATCTTTAAGGCTAAAGGCTTAAGTCTTCAAGGCTTTGTAGGTTAAGGACTTCAGAATATTAGCCAAAATCCTTCAATTCCATACAACCTGTGTCCTGCCTTCCCCTCCAGCTTTATCACCCACCATGCTCCCCCTCATCTGTGGAAACCAGTCAAACTGACCTCTTTCTAGCTGCTTTCTCACACTACGTTCCTGCCCATATTAAAGCCTGTATATCTCTGCCTGGTACATGCATGGGGGGGGGGGGGGGGGGGGGGGGGGTATTAACACCCACTCGATTCCCACATGTCATCCATAGAGCACAGCCTTCTCTGACCTCTATGACTGCTTCAGATCTCCCTCTTCTATGCTCTGAGAAAGCCAGGCAGTGTCTTCGTATGCTTCTCACCCTGGATTGCACATACACTTGTGATATCACGGGTTCGCTCTCTCCTCCACTCCGTGTCTGATTTGCTTACCGCCCTATCTCCAGGTCTAGCATCGTGTCGACACATAGAAGGCATTCAATACGCTTTTTTCAAAACCTAAGAAGCCATTATCTTTGGTACTAAAGAATTATATTGATCTTGCCTCCAAATACACTGTTGCCGTGAAGACAAGATTAATTTTCTAATCTAGACTCCAACTGGGTAAAAAGTAGATATGTAGCAGTTGTAGAAATAACAATACTAAAATAAAAGTAATAAGCACTCGTTGAGTAGTTATGATGCGCCAGGCTGTGTAACAGCTTTGTCTCATTTGGCCCTCACAATGCTACAGAATGGATAGGAGCAGTTCTGTTTTACAGATGAGGGAACTAAGATTTAGAGGGATTAAGTCTCTCACTCCCGGGCATGCTAGGAAGCGACCTTCCCAGGAATGAAACCAAAGTTTTGGCCTCCAGAGTCTCCAGGACCTGAGCTCTTAACTTTGTGTGACATACTGCATCTGGCAGCATCCCAGTGACACTCAGTCTGAACTGGGTATGTCCCTAATGCAGAAGGGAGGACACGAGGCGGAAGGGGGATGAGGGCAAGGGGGACAGCAGAGTGTGCATGGCGGGGGAGGGGGGTGGGGGGGCAGATTTACTGAACATTTTTGACCTTATTGAAACCAATTTTAGAGAGCTTAATGTGGCTTCTTTATGTAGAGCTTTGCATAATACTAACCCTTTAAAAGGATTATGGCTCCACTTCAATTTTATTTTGTGGCTAAAGTTTTGGCCATGAAATGATTTGAGCATCAGTAAATGAACATCGGGGAAATTACAATATGTCGTATGGGAAGGAACTAGATCAGCAGGTCTCAAGCAGTTAAGAGTTCAATTCTAAGCAGATGCATTTCTTAAAAGGCAGGGAGGGATCAATTAGCTGGCGGAAACAAATGAACAGAACTAATTGTTCCTGAGCCCTTGCCATTACACATTCAACAATGACAGAACAATGGTAGGATCTGGCTCAATGAATCTAATAATACCACACAATTCAAAGCTGCCATTAGCAACAATAAGGGATACTTTGGGGGCCTTGCTGGTTTGTATAAGTGCAAAAGTGTATAATGTTGAAATCAAACTACCTAATTTTCCACTGAAATCTTCAACTCTTATACGAGACATTATATTCCCATATAACCATATGGTAGAGATCACTATGAAATTCTTTTTTTATTTACCATGAAATTCTTGATAAACAGTGGCCTGATGTGTGTTCCCCAAAAAGTTGTATGGATATACATTTTAACAAAATGACCTGTACTTTACTTTCACTGGGAAAAGTAGCTCTTTAAAGACATCCAAGAGAATTCTCTTTAAAAGAAAATAATCTTCAGTAATGTATATGTCTGTAAACTAACTTTTTCTTTCTTTTAAATATGGATTTTTTCTGTGTAGATTTTTGTGATTGAGTTTGTTTTTTTTTTTTTTCAACTTTTTTTTATTTATTTTTGGGACAGAGAGAGACAGAGCATGAACGGGGGAGGGGCAGAGAGAGAGGGAGACACAGAATCGGAAACAGGCTCCAGGCTCTGAGCCATCAGCCCAGAGCCTGACGCGGGGCTCGAACTCACGGACCGCGAGATCGTGACCTGGCTGAAGTCGGACGCTTAACCGACTGCGCCACCCAGGCGCCCCGAGTTTTTTTTAATTATACTCATCTCTTTTAAGGATGATTATTGTAAAAAAATCAAAATACTCTTGTGTTTAATGGAGGTTTTGATAATATCAATTATTCTTACAGTAAAGGTTAGAGTTTATTCACTGAATGATGACCTGAAACCAGCCAAAAGAGAAACTGTCTTAACTTACATCGTAAGTATGTTATTTATTTAAATAATAATTTAGCTCATCTTCAGGATTAGGTATGTGGTTCCAAAACTCTGTCCTAACCCCACACTAACTCATTCAATGTTTGGTAAACGGTTATTGAACATCTTCTGTAAGCATAACATTGTAAGTCTATACCTCGACAATAGATATATGTAAAAAAAACTCATGAAAATTAACTTTCAGCAGTTATGACTTTGAGCTAAATGCTTTAAATATATCCTTCATGATTCCTTTCTTAAAAAGCATCAATCAACCACCAAGAGTTGGTTGACTATTAATTGAATATTACATCTGAGATTTTTTATTTGTACCATTCAAAATAAAGAATTATAATCTGGGCCACTTACACTTAAGAAACTTAGAGTTTAGGGGCACGTGGGTGGCTCAGTCAGTTCAGCATTCAACTCTGGATTTCAGCTCAGGTCATGATCTCTCGTGGTTCGTGAGATCGAGCCCCGCATCAGGCTCTGTGCTGGTAGTGGGGAGACTGCTTGGGATCCTCCCTCTCACTCTCTCTTTGCCTCTCCACAACTTGCTCTCTCTCTCTCAAAATAGGTAAACATTAAAAAAAAAAAAAAACACCTTAGAGTTTAGTAACATACTAACACATGCAAAAAATAGTGTTAAAACATGAGATAAGTAAGGATCAGTAGTTATCAACCCTTTATCAGCCATAACATGCATAATAGAAGACATGCCTCCTGTGGTCTTACCAGTTTGTGTCACAGCCCTATAAAACTTTTGTGAGGAAGTAACACTCACCCATTAACAGCAGGTATATTAGTCATGGTCTTTCACAATAGGCTGCAGCCCCTTTTCTCCTACTAAAAAAACCCTGTAAGATGAAAGCCTTACCAGAACACAAGAAGGAGTGAACTACAGGGATAACTTGGAATGCTGTATAGCTCACAAAAATCATAAACCTTTAACAAACTTTAACCTCTGACTATGTTATAATGATTTACTTGTGAAACATCAGAGTGTGCCAAGAATGTGGCTGATAACTATTGATATAGACTGTAAACTCCAGCAGTCCAGAAAAGAGTTTAGGATGGCCAAGGGATGGGTCAAGGAAGAAGTGAGATTTGGACTAGGCCTGTAACAATTGAGCCAAATTGAGAGTGGTGGAGAAGACATGGGCAGGTTGCTAGAAAGGAACAACCGAGAGCAGAATCAGAGGTGAAAGGAATTGGACAGGAAGAAAGCAATCTGATTCCAGAGCAGAGGCATCCCTGGGAAGAGAGGGGTCAATAAGATCTGAAAGGTAGAACAGGGCACCAGAGGCTTGAATAACCAGACCTGGAAGTTGAGAGTTGATGTAGCAGGTTGTAGGGAGGAACCCCTGCGGATTTACGGAAGAGACCAGGGAAAAGAATGGAGGGCAAATGTGTAGTCATGAGCACCACTATAGCAGAAGTGAAGGGATGTGCAGTAAGGGAATCCCATGCTGGGCTGCTGCAGAAACCTAGGTGCAGGGAGAGGTGTGGTAGCAGCAGCAGAAGAAATGCAGAGAGAGGCCCCTCAGACTGCCTGAATGAGGGTGAGGAGAGGAAGCCAGTGAGAGTGGCATTGACAGCCACTAGGAAGCCGATGTGAATTTACCAGTTTATAATGGGTCTGTGTGGGCTGGCTTGTCCTAAAACTATGAGCCTTTCCCTCTGAAACCAAGACTTGAGTTGAGGAATAGCTATACATACTGGAGTAGATACTACAGGATAAAACCACACTGGAGTATAAACCAAATTATACAGTAGGGCCAATGGCACATGAGATCAGAGGGAAGGCTAAATGGAGGTGAGAGGGAGGGCTGAAGCGATCCTTTTCTGGAATAGAACAGGTTTCAATTAAAAGAGTAGACACAGATTTGTAAAAGTAGTGGAGAACTTCCTATGTAGGGAACAGGATGAATTTTCCAATGGCAGCAGGAGGGAGTAAGAAAGGAGATCGCAAATAAACTGGCCAAGTGGTATTGGGAGTCTGGGAGGGGACAGAGTGAGGAGAGGCAGTGTCAGCTCAAATGCCCTTTTTCTGTCAGAAAAGAGAAGAGGATGTGGACAGGTGCTTTTTATTTTATTTCTCCCAGTCGAGCTTCAGTGCTGAAAAATCCTGGCACAAGGGAACCTGGATGCCAGTCATCCCATGTATGAGCTGCCCCAAGAAGAGAGGATTGAGGAATCTGATTCCAGAGCCACAGAGAATCTGTATACAGGAAGTGTCCTGAAAATAGTGCTCAAGAGAGATCACATGGAAGCACTGGGTGGGACGAACTCCAGGGATAAAAAACAGCACAGAAGATATTTAGCTGCCATCCTGATTCTTGTTCAAAATAGGCCTTTGTACCTCTAGGGAAAAACACCTTAAAATCCTGGCCATGAATTTCACAGTCATGGCACATGGTGGTAAATTTCTGGATTAAGGTCAAAATGGACCTCTACATGTAGTCCAAAGAAAATAAAAAAAAAAAAAAAACCTCCTTTCAATAATTTTCAAACCCCCACATAGAAGGAAATTTATGGGGGAAGCTTTACGAAAACTTTCAAGTTTGATTAACCATTTTGGGTGTTTAATCAAGTTCAAAATGTCCATAGGGCACAATTCTAAAATGTCTTGCTAATAAAAGCATTTTATAGCATGTTTGCTTTGGAAAACTTCACATGAACAGATATGGAATTTGGGTTGTGGTACCTATAAAACCTGTAAGTTCACATTTGGTTAGTTACAACATCAGTTATTGTTACACTTTTTTTAGTTATACAACAGAAAGTTGAGTCTCTTCCAGATAATTGAGACTAGGATATGCCGAACACCAATATAAACCTCCCTCTCTCTCCCTCCCTCTCCCTGTGGCAGGGCATGGAGGAGAGGTTAAAAAGAGGGAGCTTAAATGAACCATATTTGCCTTTCACAACATGTAAGTGATCTTCCTCCTTCATATTTAATTTGGAGACATAGATATTCGTTAGTAAATATTTCCATAAGTCAAAGATAATATAAATCGATTGACTTGTTTTTGTGGCTTATGTGATTTGAGTTTGTTTTTTATTCAAAGGATCCTGAAGGATCAGAAGTGGACATTATGGAAGAAAATGATTATACCGGAATCATCTCTTTTCCTGACTTCAAGATTCCATCCAATCCTAAGTACTTTAAAGTATTTGTTAATATAAGTTTTCTCTAAAAAGCACATCTGGAACTTTTGGTTGTGAGGCAGATAACCAATCAAATGGAGCCACCTAGTGCTAACAAATGGTGTAAGCGTGAAAGAAAGGAGGCTGTGCAAAACAGTGCCCTTGTGATGAGCACCGGGTGATGCATGGAAGTGTTGAATCACTATATTATACACTGAAACTACTATAACGCTGCGTGTTAACTAACTGGAATTAAAATAAAATAAATAATGAAAAAGTAGAAAGACCCTAAAAAATGTTCTTCAACAAAAAGGGCACAACGTAAATTTGAAACAAAATGTAAGTCTAATGAGAAGTGAGGCTCAGTTTCTGGCAAACAAAAACCTCCCACTTCTCATCAATCCTCTTTATATATAGAAATAAAAATTTGGGAGAGACAAAAATAGTCCCCAGGATTTTTTTTTTTTTTTTCATTAAAACCATCAACCCTCTACCCTTCAAGGAACCTAAGAGACTATCAGTCTAAAAGGCTGGTATGGTCCCATGCCTTGCTCTGAGAGTTATAAAAATATTGGTCCTCCGTAGTCTTTGTCTGTGTAGACTACCAGAAGACAGATTTCAAGAGGGAGAGTGTTCTCAGAGCCATTTCTTTTCTTTTTTCTTTTCTTTCTTTATTTATTTAGGCCTCATGTGAAAAGGATTTAAGGTGGCACCTAGGTGGCTCGGGCGGTTAAGCATCTGACTCTTGATTTCAGCTCAGGTCATGATCTCATGTTCATGGGTTCAAACCCCATGTGCAGAGCCTACTTGGAATTCTCTGTTTCTCCTTCTCTCTCTCTGCTTCTCCTCCCATGCTCCCTCTCTCTCTTTCTCTCTCTCAAAATAAATAAGTAAACATTTTAAAAATGGATGTAAGAACAGTTTAAACTGCTCAATGTAATAAAATGAATTCAGTGTAATAAATATTTAGTGAGCATCTTCCTGATATGTGCAAAGCACATAAGGAATGAATACACAAAATGGAAATGAATAATCCACAGTCCGTGTCTTCATGGAAATTATAATAGAGTAAGACAAATAAGTGTACTTATATCTACCCTATGACCCAGCAATAGCGCTGCTAGGAATTTACCCAAGGGATACAGGAGTGCTGATGCATAGGGGCACTTGTACCCCAATGTTTATAGCAGCCCTTTCTTTTTCTTTTTTTTTTTTTTAATTTTTTTTTTCAACGTTTATTTATTTTTGGGACAGAGAGAGACAGAGCATGAACGGGGGAGGGGCAGAGAGAGAGGGAGACACAGAATCGGAAACAGGCTCCAGGCTCTGAGCCATCAGCCCAGAGCCCGACGCGGGGCTCGAACTCCCAGACCACGAGATGGTGACCTGGCTGAAGTCGGATGCTTAACCGACTGCGCCACCCAGGCACCCCTATAGCAGCCCTTTCAACAGTAGCCGAATTATGGAAAGAGCCTAAATGTCCATCAACTGATGAATGGATAAATAAGTTGTGGTTTATATATACATTGGAATACTACTTCGCAATGAGAAAGAATGAAATATGGCCTTTTGTAGCAACGTGGATGGAACTGGAGAGTGTTATGCTAAGTGAAATAAGTCATACAGAGAAAGACAGATACCCTATGTTTCCACTCTTATGTGGATCCTGAGAAACTTGACAGAAGACCATGGGGGAGGGGAAGGGGGGAAAAAAAGTTAGAGAGGGAGGGAGTCAAACCATAAGAGACTCTTAAAAACTGAGAATAAACTGAGGGTTGATGGGGGGAGGGAGGGAGGGGAGGGTGAGTGATGAGCATTGAGGAGGGCACCTGTTGGGAGGAGCACTGGGTGTTGTATGGAAACCAATTTGACAATAAATTTCATATTAAAAAAAAATAAAATCAATTTGAAAGTTAAAAAAAATAAATGGCTAAATATAACTTTAAAGCAAAATCTCCTTATAGTCATTTTTCTGACCTCTGGAAGGGAGTTTGCAGTTAATTTGCTGTTTGCAATTAATTCACTGAAGATGTTCTAGAAATGTGAGTGAAGTTGGGGATTTAATTTTTATAATGCATACTTCCTTGAAAATATTACATGCTCTATCACACAGAACTGATCTTATTATTTTATAACTATTATCATTTCTCCAACTTCATCTTGTGCCATTTGCTCCCTAACAGATTTTATTTATATCAGACATGGTAGCCCCTCACGATCACTACTTTTCTACCCCAGTACCTTTGCACATGGTGTTCCCTCTGCTTAGAATGTGCTTCACCTTCCTCTTCACAAGGCTGGCTTCCTCTCATTCTTTGGGACACAAAGTAAATGCTCCCTTTTCAAAGAGGCTATTCCTGGATGCACCATCTAATGTAGTCCCTCTCTCTTTCCCTTTTTTTTTTACTCTCTTATTTATTTACTTCATGGTACTTACCTCAATGTTACATTTATTTATTTGCCTCTTTATTGTCTGTTTTTGCCCACTGTTGCATCGTTAACACTTCAACATAACAGGCACTTGGCAAATATTCATTGAATTGATGATGATGATGATGATGATAGTCACAATATTAAGTATATTGATTGCATAACCAACATGCAAGATAAATAGCATTTTTCTCATTTCACAAATGAGGTTAAGCAACTTGCCCAAATCCAATTTGCCAGTAAATGGAAAAGTGGGAATTACAAATCTCTTGGACTGTAGCTCTATGAAGACAAATTCTTCCATTTTGTTCATTTTTATCTCCAGTTGTTTCTCCAGTGCTCAGTAAATATTTTTAAATAGAGGTTGTTAATTAAACCCAGGTCATTTTCCTCTTTAAATGAACCATGCTTTGTCTCTAACCATAACTTCTTTTATGTGAGGTGTGCGCTGTATCATCTGGGTAAGCTCGACTTGTATCTTTCTACAAACATTGTCCTACTATAGTGCGGATTTTAGTATTATGTTAGTATAATTATGGTTTAGATTAATTAAGTTAATCCTCAAGTTTCACAAGCTCTTCAAATCAAAGCCATTGACTAGATTAAGACAAAATTCCTGAAAAAAATAACAATATATGAAGAACTAATTACCAAACAATTTCTATTGTCCTGAAAATGCTCAATTATTTGTTTGTTACTTAAAGTTCTACACAAATAAAATACATTACATAGGCTAAATGCATCTCTACTTACTTTCTCCTCTTTATTTTTTTTTAACATTTATTTTATTTTTGAGACAGAGAGAGACAGAGCATGAGCGGGGGAGGGTCACAGAGAGAGGGAAACACAGCATCTGAGGCAGGCTCCATGCTCTGAGCTGTCAGCACAGAGCCCCAGCAGGGCTCAAACTCACAAACCGTGAGATCATGACCTGAGCCAAAGTCGGACACTTAACTGAGCCACCCAGGCGCCCCATTTTCTCCTCTTTAAAACACAAATCGATTGGATTTCCTCTGGGCAAATTAAAACTACTTGATGACTTCCATAATTTTAAATATTTTGCTTCCACAGATATGGTGTGTGGACAATCCGAGCTAAATATAAAGAGGACTTTTCAACAACTGCAACCGCATATTTTGAGATTAAAGAATATGGTAATTTGTGATAATTAAAAGCTTACCTGTAAAAAAATTAGTGTTTGTGCACTAATGCTTTCCATTAGTGAACTTACGGCAGAATCAGTCCCAGATGAAGAGGCAGCCCAGCTGGCATGGTTGTAAACAGTGGCTGGTGGGGGGGGGGGGGGGGGGGGAGGGGGTGTGTGCTCATTGTCGGAAGGCCTAGGCTCTGGCTCTAGCATGCCTTTGTTACCCTCCAATAAGCTCACAAACCTCTCTGGACTTGTGTTCCTCATCAGAGAGCCAGAAGAGACCTAGTCCCCCAGGGAGCTTGACTAATGACAGTCAAAAATTATGATTTTAGGAGAAACTTAAGTAGGCTGAGATGAAGTGAGCAGAACCCAGTAAGACGAATGATTTACTCAAGTCATTGAAACGAACTGGTGCAAGAACGAGAGCAATTGGGTTTGCATCCCCCAAGTTCAGTGCTATTTTCCTTCTGGCTCACTAATCCCTAATATATTTATCTGAAAACTTAAGATATTCTTATTTCGGAATCAATCGTATTAATGGACTAATAATTAACATATAAATGGCTTATCTTTCCATTCTTATAGTTGTTTACTAGAGTATTTATGTGCTTTGATATCAAATTTAACTTTATTTTGCTTGAAGTCATTTTGTATTCCTCCAGGAGACTCATAATAATATGGAGAATAAATCCACAGATGTTAACAATTGGCAAACAAAACAGTGACAAAAAATAACTTGTTATGCTGAAACAATTTCAAAGGTTCTAGCCTCTCAATAACCTATAAGCCTACCTGATCCCACTCCCTCCAAGTATGTTTGCTGCTTCTCGTGTATATCTAGAATTCATCCACCTCTTACCATCTGAGGCCATCCTCATCCATTCATCACCAGGCTCCTCCCCCCACCCCACCCCCCACCCCCCCTAGACTACTGCAAAAGTCTCCTAATTGCTGTCCCTTCTTCCAAGCTATTCTCACTTGGTATTGGCCAAAATAATCTTGAAATGCAAATCTCATCATGTTATTTCTCTATTGAAAAGTCCCCAATAGCTCCTCGTTCCTTTGCTAATCGAAATCAAAATCCTTATTTTGAGCTGGCCCCTGCCTACCTCCTCTGCAGCCTCATTTTATACCATTCATCCTCTTATTTCCCTCCAGCAATGGTGACTTTGGACACAATGTTCCACCTGCCCAGAACACTCTTCCCCTCCCCCACTACCTAGCCAACTCCTACTCATGTTTCAAGTCTCAGCTGAAAAGCCATTTATTCAGCAAATCTGTTCCTAACTTCTCTTTCCTGGGAAGGATTCTCTGTAATGTATATTGGTTTTCATAACTGTGGTATAGGTGTTTTTCTGTGTAATTATTTGCTTACCACTGTCTTTACTGCTTGACTAATGAGCTCATTAAGGACAAGGTTTGTATCTTTCTGTTCACTGGGATATCCTTGTCAGTAGGAGCATGCCTGCCACATAGCAAATAGGTATTAGATGAAAGGATGAAATGTTTTCCTCCATGTCATATCAGAGAGAACACACCTGCCTTCATCTTTGGTAAAATAGGGAATGCACCCTAGAGCAACAAAGTGCATTCCTCTTTATTTCCATGTTGTCAGCACAGAGCCCAACGTCGGGCTCAATCCCATGAACCATGAGATCATGATCTGAGCCGAAACCGAGAGTTGAACACTTAACTGACTGAGCCACGCAGGCGCCCCAATTACCCAATTTTCTATTAACAGTTTCGCTGGTTAATAGAACTAGAATCTATGGGACCCCTGGGTGGCTCAGTTGGCTGAGCGTTGAACTCTTGATTTTAGCTCAGGTCATTATCTCACGGTCATGGGATCAAGCCCCACATTGGGCTCTGCACTGGGCATAGAGCCTACTTGCGGTTCTCTCTCTCCCTCTCTCTCTCTCTCTCTCTCTCTCTCTCTCTCTCTCTCTCTGCCCCTCCCCCACTCGAGCACTCTCTCTTTCTCTCTCCCTCAAGAAAAAATTAATAAAGAATCCATAAGCCCTGGTACACAGCTTTAGTATAAAGAGAAGGCAGTGCTCTTTTGACAGGTGAAATTCTTTTTTCTTGAGCAATCAAGATACCAGAGAGAGACAGAGAGAGACAGAGAGAGGGAAAGAACTCCTTCCTGTCTACCCTAATTTTAAATTTTGCATGAATGTTCTTTCTTTTAGCTAATTATAAGCTTTCTCTTCTTGACTAAAGTCAAAGTTTTATGTTGGAATTTGGAGACTGGATGGGTTTATCTATAAGACAAAAAAGGGAACTGTTAAATCAGCCAGAATTTTCCTCTTCTATTTTAAACTTAGCAAAACTCATGGAGCATATACTATGTTTAAGACTCATGAGAAGCGTGGGAGGGGGAGAGATACAAAGATACATAGAGTATAGCCTTTTTGGTTTTCAAGGAGTTTATACTTTAGTGAATAAATGCTGTAATCAAAGTATAAGCAAAGTGCTTCTGGTACACAGAGCTGGATAAACCTCTGATGGGTAGAGTAGGAGGTGTCCCAGAGATATTGCTGACAGTGATGAGAAGGAGGATGACAATGGCAAGGTGGATGTTGTATTGATGTCACAGCTTGTCTAACTATACCGGAAAGAAGGCTACTCTAATTTAAACGGTAAAATTGCCTCTTTGTTTTTATTTTCAGTGTTGCCACATTTTTCTGTCTCAATAGAACCAGAAAATAGTTTCATTGGCTATAAGGACTTCAATGATTTTGAAATTACTATCAAAGCAAGGTAAGAAAGTTTTCTTTTTTCTTTCTTTTTTTTTTTTTTTTTCAGATTATCCAATTAAATTGAGGGCTAACTCTTGTTGGTGATAGTTGCCCAAAGTGAGAAGTGTGATTCCTCCATCCACTTTATTGAGATATTGTTGACATGTAACATTGTGCAAGTTTAAGGTGTACAATGTGTTGATCTAATTTGCATATATGTTGCAGAGATCTGTGATTTACTGGCAGTGTTTTTCGTGACTTTGGGATTGACTGAGGAAACATCGGGCTTATAGTTTATTTGTTTTGATTTTTTGCTCATTCTGATTTTAGTTTTGTTGGTTACTCAACAGCAAAAACTCCTAAAGTTTTAAGTTCAATGTGTGTGTTTAGGAACCAGTGTGACATAAGGATATTGGGGTTGAATGTGAAGACTTTATTTCTCGTCATTTTTTAATGGCTTAATCAACCAGCTAATGCCGCATGACCTCTTCAAGACCCAATGCTTTAAAACCACAACCATTTACAACACAGCTGGGCAGTTCTGCTGATCTGGGCCAGGCTGAATGTAAGCGGTGCTCACCCGTGTGCCTGGGGTCAGTTGGCAGCTCACCTGGGGGCTGGCTGGTCTAGGGAGGTCTTATTTTCATGCCTGGCAGTTGACTTAGATTGGCTGAAAGTACAAAGATAATTGGACTATGTGTATCTTTCATCATCCAGCAGATTTGTCTGTAGTAGCAGCAATGCTCAGAGAAAGAATATAGAAGCATAAAAGTCCATCACTTCTACCACGTTCTTTTGTCCAAAGCAAGTTACAAGACCAGCCCAAAGGAAACATTTCTTTTATACCTTTTACCCACGAGGAGCTCCAAAGGTGGTAGATATATGGGGCAGTGGAGAACTGGAGTTAGTTTTGCAAGCAATCTCCCACAAAAGCTCAGGTCATTTAAAAATGACAATATAATATCATTAACCAATTTCCATAACTATATGTGTTGGGCATCTTTCTAAGTACTCTGTATATATTAGCTTACTTAATCTTTATGAAATCTCTATGAGATAGTTACTATTTCTGTCCCCATATTACAAATGAAGAAACAGAGGTACATAACTGTTAAGTAATTTGCCCAAGATCTCACAGCTAGGAAGTCACATGGTCTGTCTGGTTTCAGGGTTCAGGCCTTTCAACACTATCCTACACTGCCTTTCTTGGTAGCATTTATTCCTAAAATAGAGTGTTACTTAGTCTAAACCAACATAAAGACTCATTTGACAGAGAATTAACAAAGTGACTTCTTGTAGTTTATTTTTTTAATGTTTTATTTATTTTTGAGGGACAGAGAGACAGGGTACGAGCTGGGAAGGGGCAGAGAGAGAGGGAAATGTGGAATCCACAGCAGGCTGCAGGCTCCGAGCTGTTAGCACAGAACCCTATGTGGGGCTTGAACCCATGAACTGCGATATCATGACCTGAGCTGATGTCGGACGCTTAACTGACTCAGCCACCCGGGCGCCCCAACAAACTGACTTCTTTTAATGGAGGAACTTACTTTATGTGTGCAGACCACGGATAAGGGAGGTTAGCTCTAGCTATAGTATTGTTTTCTATGCAGCAAGTTTCCTTTAGCCTCTCTTTAGTTCTAAACTAAAAAAAGGAAATACAAAGTTAGAATGTTAAAAAAGAACTTATCTCCTCTAACAATGAGATTGAGTGTGCTGCTTCTAAAGGTGTAAAAGAAGGTAGGGCACAGTGCTTCACTGATACCAAAATCATCAAGGAAGCAGTGTTTCCTGATCCCGGACCTGAGGTCTTTTGATCTCCTCAAGCAAGATCCGTTTTGTTTTCATCTAGCACAGAGTCATAAAAATCCGCACTTCGGCTTTATTATTATAGCTTTATGAGGATGAGATATAATAGGGGATGGAAGACACTTTATTTTTTTATTTTATTTTATTTTTTTTTAATTTTTTTTCTCAACGTTTATTTATTTTTGGGACAGAGAGAGACAGAGCATGAACGGGGGAGGGGCAGAGAGAGAGGGAGACACAGAATCGGAAACAGGCTCCAGGCTCCGAGCCATCAGCCCAGAGCCCGACGCGGGGCTCGAACTCACGGACCGCGAGATCGTGACCTGGCTGAAGTCAGACGCTTAACCGACTGCGCCACCCAGGCGCCCCATGATGGAAGACACTTTAAAGTGTATCGAGTGCTTTATGTAATTTCGAGTTGTTACATTTGATCTGAATTTTATTATTGTAACCATGTTAGCAAAACAAATTTACGGCATTATTGTTTGGCAGATATTTTTATAATAAAGTTGTCACTGAGGCTGAAGTTTATATCACTTTCGGAATAAGAGACGACTTAAAAGATGATCAAAAAGAAATGATGCAAAAAGCCTTGCAAAACACAATGGTAAGACGTTAAGACACGTGCGTTCACTCGTACCTAAAGATGCATCACAAAGGCTGGAGAAAAGTCACTTCCAAATCATCTAGTCCAACCCCCCATTTTACACAGGTGTGCAAGTCGAAGCTAAAATGCTCTCTTGGTTTCCCCTGGGCCTCAGGATGAAGTCCACTTTGTGTGACATCAGCCTCCCTCACCAGCCTGTCTCCTGCTCTTTCCCCTTTCCCTCTCTCCTGTTCTGGTCACTAGTTCCTGGAACTCCCACTAGTCTCTCTTGCCTCCAGGTGTTTGCAGTGCCGCTCCTGCCTGGGAATGCTCTGTCCCTTTGTGGCTTCTGCCTCTTTGTGGCCTGGCTAATCCCTTCCTACTCTTTAAATCTCAGTGTTAACACCCTTTCTCTGAGAAGTCTTCCCTGACTCCCGTCAATTAGGTTGGCTGCCCCTGCCAGTTCTCGAGCCTCCCTTACTGGAGTGTGTTTTGTACTTTATTACAGTGTTCTCAACCAGAGACGTTGTTTACGCCCAAGGGCACATTTGGCAATGTCCAGAAAACATTTGTGGTTGTCACAGCTGGGAAGGAGGGGGGTACTACTGGCATTTAGTGAATAGAGGCCAGCATGTTGCCAAATTCCCGCAATGTGCAGAGCAGCCCTAACAACAAGTTATCCTGTCCAAAATGTCAACAGGGCTGAGATTGAGAAGCCCTTCTTTACTGCAATGGTTTAGTTGCTTCTCTCTCATCCTCTACACTGAACCCTTTGTGGGTCTGAATTGTTCCCATTATATGCCCAAAGCCAACCTGGTTCCTGGCAAATGGCAGGTGCTCTATGAATATTTCTGAGTGAATGAACTCATTGGGAAGTTATTTGTTCATGGTCAAGAGCTAGTGGTTGCCGGAGCTCAGATTAGAGCCCTGGTCCCCTTATCCCTTGTTCAGTGTTCTTGACACTATACCTCAGATGATAAGGGCTCATGTCATTCTACTGATTCTTGTATATTCTCGTATACATTCTACTCATTCTTGTATATTCTTGTGGTTTGTATCATCTTGTGGTTTGTATTTAGCCTATGTTTTTCCAAAGAGTTCTATTTATTCAAGTTATAAATCAGACACCTCTTTTTAATGTAAGATTTTATGCTGGACACTGAGATTTGAGGGTAAATAAGACAAAAGTCCCTGGCCTCAAGCTACTGGATTTTAGAAGAAAAATAAGGCAACATCTATTTGACTGTTGTGGTTAATAATTAAATAATATGATATGACTTAACTCTATGTCCCTTTACCCATTGGGTGTTTTTAAGTTAGTGTTTCCATGTGTACGCAGTGAAGTCCAAATTAAATATCATAGAACCCAACAAACTCTCAGGAGCAAAAGTGAACTAAAAGCAGGCCCAGAAACATGGGTGACAACTCAAAGATTAGAAGAAGGAATCTGTGTCAGCTAGTATAAAAAACAAAAAACCAACAACAACCAACCTTGTTGAACCATATAGTGTTTAAGACTCTTCCTATACGTCTACCCAAATTAAGTTAGAAAATAGTATTCTGGGCTCAACTGTAGACTCAATCATTCACTCTACTGGTGACAATAAACTACTCCTCTGATAGTTGCCTTCTATTTAGAAGCTAATAAAGGCAGATTTTGTTAATTTTTCCCTTCTCTGATGTCGGACGCTTAACTGACTGAGCCACCCAGGTGCCCCACCAAACTGAAATACCTCTTTCTGAAAATACCTCTTTCATTTTCTCTGAAATACCTCTTTCTTCTCTGAAATACCTCTTTCATTTTTTTTCAAAAAGTTGATCAATGGAATTGCTCAAGTCACATTTAACTCTGAAATGGCAACTAAGGAACTGTCCTATGAAAGTCTGGAAGATTTAAACGACAAGTACCTTTATATTGGTGTCACAGTCATAGAGTCTACAGGTAAGTTTTCTTTTTCCTTGAATAATATTTAGACAGCATATTAAAAGTGTAAATAATTTCTAAAATTCTTTCATATTTTATTTTCTTCCATAGCTAAATATTCCTTTTCATATCATTAAAAACAGATTAGAGTAGAGCTCTGCCACTCTATCATGAGGTCTCTATCACCCCATGTGCAAAAATGGGATAGCACTGCCCAGTTGACATCTTGAGTAGCCTAGCAGGCTATGTGACTTGAACATGTAGCACCCCAATGTTCTCACCTGGTAAGAATAAAAATCTAAATGACATTAGGTATGTACAAATGTTTGATAAAATGCTATGCAAATGGAAGATACTGCATCATCATTTAGTCTCCTTATCCGTACAACGATGGTGTTGAACTATATACAACCTAAAGCCCCTCTCAGCTGTAATATTCAGGAATTCTATCTAAAATCAGAGATAATGGTTTTAAAATGGGCACAATAATAGCATACATATAGGGTTGTGGTGAGGATCAGAGAGTCAATATATGCAAAGCACTTAAAATAATACCTGTCAGCTAGTGAATACCATATAAGGTGTTAGCCCCCCTCCTCCCCCTTCCCCTCTATCTTCTTTTCTCCTCCCTCCCTCCTTCTTCCTCTCCTGCTCCCTCTTCTCCTTTTCCTCCTCCTCCTCCTTCTTTCCACTTATTACTTTCTTAGCATCCTTAAAACTATCTTAGTGCTCTCAACCCCGACTCCAGTGGTTTGTAATAGTCATTAATTATTACTCCAAATTCGGTCAATTTGTCTTACTTCTGGTGTATTGATTACTGATGTTCTTTATATTTTCAGGTTTGTATTAAACCCCCAAACTAACTTGAACAAGTTATGTAACAGCACTAGCCCCTCCTTTTTGTGATGAAATGAGAGTTAGACCACATGATCCCTAAGGCCCCTTCCACCTCTTTGTATTTGTCCTTGAAGGGTAGTAGAATGAAGAATGGCAATAATTATCCAGTTATTGAGTACCTTGTACTTATCAAATGTTTGATAGATGTTGGAGAATGATACTCCTTGCCCAGGATGTTACTTTTGACATTATTTTAATGTTTGTTTTTTACTTTTATTCTTTCTCAATTTATTTCAAATAAATTCAGTTTAAGCTACATTTATGAGATATTCAAAGAGTGTTGCTAAACATACAGGCTTACAAATATGAATGTGTGTAATCCCAGCATTCAAGTGGCTTACAAACTAGCATCGGCTGTAAGACAGGTAAACGAAGAATTCTGTTATAAGCAGGAATTCTATTTGACCTCTAGGCAAAGTTCTTAATGCTACTGACCTTCAGAGGTAGGTGAGCTCCTAGATGATTGCTGAGCAACCAAGTATAGCACCCTGAATGTAATCAATCTTGAAGGATAAGTAGGGTTTTGAGGCAGGGATGGTAGATGGGGAGAAGTGGGACACCATCCATAGAGAGGACATGCCACAGGTAGCAGGCAAGACCTGATCTTTGAGATTATCTGGCTGATTGTCCAGTTGGCCGAAGTATAGGATATGCATATGGATGTTACGGATGTAATATTGGAAAGGACTTTGGGGATACTGGAGCTTTGTGTGTTATTGGGCCCCTGCCAGTGGACTCTCAGGACTCCCTCTACCTCAGGCACTCTTTTTCTGTTTTCCTCTCCATATCTCTCCATATCCCTGTGCTCTACAGGTGAATCCCTGCAAAGCTTAGTGCCTAGTCCTTTCCCTCTCTCCATAATCCCTTGTACATATTCAACGGAAACTCAGGCCACTGACAAAAAGTGGTGGCCCTTCCTCACCTTCCTCCCCAGTCCAACCCTGTAGCTCTCCTTGTACAAGCCTTGGATATAAGGCTTTGGAAAACACCTGAGGTCTAAACTTTTCTCTGCACTACCCCCTTTTAACCAAGACTACTGATAAATGAATGAGTGCAGGAATGGAGCAAGTAAGTGACTAAGTCTGTGGAGACATACACAGGTCAAACAGATCCCCGTAGGGATTGGCATAGTCTTAAAAAAGGTCAACGTGATGCATGTCATTTCTTTAGGTGGATTTTCTGAAGAGGCAGAAATTCCTGGCATCAAATATGTCCTCTCTCCCTACAAACTGAATTTGGTTGCTACTCCTCTTTTCATGAAGCCCGGGATTCCATATTCTATCAAGGTAGATGAAGGAGGGAAGGTTGCTGAATATGGTTCTCTTTTTCTGTTTACAGAGAGCATGGGGATGGCAAACAGGGGAGGGAAGCTGGAGAAGGGAATCACAGAGGGAATTCATTTGTAAAACCTGATCCTTAAGATGCACAAGGAGGTGGGAAACTGCTGGCCAGCTTCAGCCTCAGAGTGATTTCAGCCTGTAGGGCAAGTGCCGGTATTTAGCAAGTACTCAGGTAGCCTGTGCTAGGCATTCCCTTAAAAAGCATTGCATTAAGTTATATGTAAATAAAACACCGTAAGTTTATAGTTTTAAAAAAATGCCAACATTTGGGGCGCCTGGGTGACTCAGTAAGTTAAGTGTCTGACTTTAGCTCAGGTCATGATCTCAGAGTCCGTGAGTTCAAAACCCACGTCAGGCTCTGTACTAACAGCTCAGAGCCTGGAACCTGGAGCCTGCTTCACATTCTGTGTCTTCCTCTCTCTGCTCCTCCCCTGCTCATGTCCTCTCTCTCTCTCTCTCTCTCTCTCTCTCTCTCTCTCTCTCTCAAAAATAAATAAAAAGTAAAAATTTTTAAAAAGTAAAAATAATGCTAACATTTAAAATTATTTGGTGGCATGTTCTTCAAAAGCCTTAAAACAGAAATATCACTCCTTGAAAATAAAACCCCTTTCTCTCCCCATTTTCTACTTCCCATGTGTCTTATCTGAGTTTGCATTTCTGTGCTTTTCAGTCTGCCCCTGTGGTCTTTGTATACACCTGTCTCACCTCTCTCTGTGTTATTCGCCATCCTTTCCATTTTGGCTCTTTCTGTCCTTCTCTGTTTCTCTCTTTCTCTCTCTCTCTCTGTTTGCTTCCTCCTTCCTTTTTACTATTTTCTCTCCTCCCTCTACTTTTCCTTTTTAAAATATTGGTAGTATAGCGTTAATGTGTTCATTTGACTTTCTAATTATATTTTATTTAGTGTTTTATATTTCACTATATATAGTACATGTTATAATTTATAATATAAAAAATATAATCATTTTTAAGATGAAAATTTTTGTTCCCTGTTCTTAGCTTAGAAAGCTAGAACAGAGTGTTTTACTTTTTTATTCTTTGAAAATGTGTTGCTATTAAAAATCAACTTTAGTATAATTAAAACGTGTTACTTAATATTCACTGTGGGTCACTGGCTTTTAAGAAAGAAAGAGTTACCAAGCTAAAGCAAGTTTTGTATGTGCTTAAAGTGTCTAAATAGAATTAGGCCGTTCTATAATCTAAGGCCATGCCTCTCTCTACTGAGTTAAATGTGAATAATTTATACTTTGGTGGGGAAGAAGAAAAATTATTTCAGAATTGTTCCGCTTTAAAAAAAAAGTGATGAGCTGCTGAAATGGATCTGGACTGTTCTGGCAAACAGGTGCAGGTTAAGAATTCATTTGACCAATTGGTAGGAGGGGTCCCGGTGACCCTGAGCGCACAAACGGTCGATGTAAACCAAGAGATGTCTAACTTGGAGTCGAAGAAAAGTGTAACACGTTCCAGTGATGGAGTAGCTTCGTTTATGGTTAATCTTCCATCTGGAGCAAGGATGTTGGAGTTTAACGTGAGCTGAATTCTCCTGTTGGACTTTCTGGGACAATGTGTGCTTTTTGACTGTGTGTTTTGGCTAGTGTGCAGAACAGATGCAGCAGATTTTAAACATGAGTCCAGAGAACAGATCCGCAATTTTGCATTCAAAGGCGGGGGGAAGGCACCAGAGGCAATATGCTAATCCATTGCCTGGTTCTTGAGGAAGATAAATCTATCATTTTCTATTTGGGAATTAATGATTTTCTCTTACATTAGCAAGACTTTATTAGAATAGGTATAGCTTCGGAATAAGTATAGCAGTGGAAGTCAGCGGTAGAAACATTCTCTCCCTCACCCCCACTTCTTATCTTTTTTCAGGGACACAAAGGGGTCACACATGGAAGTCTCCCTTTTTCCTAGCTGCATAAGCCACTCTACTTTAGAGCTCAGTTAACAGGCTTCTCTCTCAGCAACTAATGTTTAAGTTCCCAATCCGCCCCCGCCCCATAAATGATTAGTTAATGCACATTAATGACAGTGACATGCATACATTCACTATCATCTACTAAGCACTTAGGAAATGCTAAGAGCTTTCTGTTGAACACATTTAATACCCAGTTAGTCAGCTCTATGAATTAGAGAATATTTTTGCCATTTTGCAGTTGTGGAAATATAGGCTTCTAACCTCTCTTGTGATTAACTTATCCAGAGTTAATAAATGGTGGCTCTGGGATGCAAACCAATGCATAGCTCACTCCAGAGTGTGAGCTCATAACCCCTTTGATAGCAAAGGGGTTATTAGCCATGATATCATTTCTGCCCCATTCCATATTTATAAGTACACTTCCGTGATGCTACTTTACAATGAAACTAGACCAGAAAGTCTGTGCGATGTTCACTCCTGTCCCCAGTCCTCAAGGCCTCCTCTTGCCACCCTTCTCTTACCCCCAATCCCTGCCAACCCATGGGAAGAGGAGTCCCCAACTTGCCAGGACATTTCAGGAAAGGTGCCAATATTTGTTCCGGAAGCATCTTTGCCTCTCCCCTTCACCAGACTTTCCCACCATGGCTCATAACCCCATATTATTCCAATTATTGTCCATAGTCTTTGTAAAGTTACTTGATATCACAGCTGTACAAACATTGGAGTAGTGGAGGGTTTTTTTTTTTTTTTCCTCTTTAGCATCTGGTGTTGTGAAAGTTAGAAATTTATAAAGCAAAGAAAGAAATTTACAAGGTATGTTTCATAAAAAATATTTCATCACAGTCCACATATCTTTTTTGAAATTTCCCTTTTCAGGTCAAGACTGATGACCCAGATCTTCCAGAAGAAAATCAAGCCGGCAAAGTTTACCAAGCAATAGCATATTCATCTCTCAGCCAAAGTTACCTTTATATTGACTGGACTGGAAACTATAAACCTTTGCTTGTGGGAGAATATCTGAATATTATTGTTACCCCCAGAAGTCCATATATTAACAAAATAACTCACTATAATTACTTGGTAAGTACAGTAATGATAAATTTAAAACTATCTATTCCCCCACCTTGAACATTTCTCTTTGCTTACAGAGGAACATTAGAATGACCCCTTATAGTTGTTTTTACAAGGTACTTTCAAGGACATAATTCAATTTGATAATCAGTTTTTTCAAAAACCTTTGAGATGGGTCATGATTTTCATGACCATTTCCCAGATGAGGAAACTGAGGAACAGAGAGGTTAAAACGCTCACCATGGTCACTCAGCTTGGAAGAGGAATATTTTTTTATTTGAACTGGGAACCTCTGACTCCTTATCTGATACGCCCTTCTCCTAAGAGAGCCTGATTACTCCACAGAGACTGATTAAATTTTCACATTACCTCTGCTCTATTTCATGGCCAAAGATTACAGGCCTAAACCTATTTCAAGTATGTGCATTTCATTGGCATAAAAGGGAGACTCAAATCCTGCTCTTAAGAGTTGAGTCATATGATATCTACCCCAATTCTACCCTTTAGCAACAGCCCTATTACATCCCTTATATTAAACAAAGGTGGCCAATCAAGCCTATAGGTGAAACCTAGGACAGAAGGTGGGGGAGATCTTAAGGGCTTCCTGACATTGCCAAAGAAATGGAATGAATTATTCCAGTGGCCAGGCCAAACAGGTGGTGATAGCTTTTTCAACATTTTTGAGAAAGAAGTTTAAAAAAATAAATGAGGAACACAGATCATATTGATGGATGAAGAATTATGGGACCTGTTTAGGAACTATGTACCAAAACCACATATGCAGTCTATTTAAGTTTGAGGACAATTTAAGTTTGAGAACATTTTGGGTTCATGTGATTTGTAACTTGTTTTTTAGCCATATGCCTCCAATACAGAACCTAATCTCTGGCTTTAAAACTTAATTCCCAGGGGTGCCTGGGTGGTTCAGTTGATTAAGCATTTGACTTTGGTTCAGGTCATGATCTCACGGCTTATGGGTTCGGACCCCGCATCAGGCTCTGTGCTGACAGCTCAGAGCTTGGAGTCGGCTTGGGATTCTGTGTTTCCCTCTCTCTCTGCCCCTCCGCTGCTTGCACTCTGTCTGTCTCTCTCTCTCAAAAATAAATAACATTAAAAAATTTTTAAAAAAGGGCACCTGAGTGGCTCAGTTGGTTAAGCATCCAATTTCGGCCTAGGTCATGATCTCACCGTTCCCGAGTTCCAGCCCAGCATCAGGCTCTGTGTTGATAGCTCAGAGCCTGGTGCCTGTTTCAAATTCTGTCTCCCTCCCTTTGCCCCTCCCCTACTTGCACTGTCTCTCTCTTTTTCTCAAAAATAAATAAACATTAAAAGAAAAAAATTTTTAATTAAAAACAAAACCTTAATTCCCAAATAAGATGCACTCTATTCATGCATCTATTTTGTTTTAAAAAAAATTTTTTTTTTTTTTAACGTTTATTTATTTTTGGGACAGAGACAGACAGAGCATGAACGGGGGAGGGGCAGAGAGAGAGGGAGACACAGAATCCGAAACAGGCTCCAGGCTCTGAGCCATCAGCCCAGAGCCTGACGCGGGGCTCAAACTCACGGACCGCGAGATCGTGACCTGGCTGAAGTCGGACGCTTAACCGACTGCGCCACCCAGGCGCCCCTCTATTTTGTTTTAATCAATAAAACAAAAGAGATTTTAGTGACAGCATGATGACTTTAAATAGATTTGGGGTCAACTCTTAGCTCTCTGATTTCCTAGTTATGTGATTTTGAGCTAAAATCAGTATGACATTTAGTTAATTCCCAAGCCCCAGTCCCTTTATCTATCTACACAGTGGGCGTAATATTCCTATCCAACTGACTTGTGAGAAAGAAAAGAATTAAGTAAACGGAAAGGTTCCTGACCTTTCCTGGTTCCTGTTAACCAGGAACCTTTCTTTCTCTTTAACATACTTTCTACTCCATCTCCAAGCTCCATATTGAAAGCAAAACTTTTGTTTTTTAACATGGTCACTACTGCTGTTTATTTTTAGATTTTATCTAAGGGCAAAATTGTCCACTTTGGCACAAGAGAGAAACTTCCAGATTCATCCTATCAAAACATAAACATTCCAGTGACACAAAACATGGTTCCTTCAGCCCGTCTCCTGGTCTATTACATCGTCACAGGAGAGCAGACAGCAGAGTTGGTGTCTGATTCAGTCTGGTTAAATATCGAAGAAAAGTGTGGCAATCAGCTCCAGGTAAGCCACAAATTATGAGGCACAATCAAATTTTCTTCTGAATAAAGGAGACTATAAATATAACTACTTGTGAAGTTTTGTCTCATGCAAATAACCTCTTTTCTTTTTCAAATGATCTTTTAGGTTCATCTGTCTCCAAGTGCAGATGCGTCGTATTCTCCAAGCCAACATGTATCTCTTAATATGGCAACTGAGTCAAATTCCTGGGTGGCTTTATCAGCAGTGGACAGTGCTATATATGGAGCCCAGAGAAGAGCCAAGAAACCTCTGGAAAGAGTTAAGTGGTGCATGGCCTTGGTTGCTGGGTCTTGGGGTGGCTCTGTATAATGCTTCACAAGGTGTGGCCCCAAGGGTAGGTTGTGGGGAAGAATTAGGGAAGACTGGATCTGCTCTTCTGTAAATATACTCAAAACAATGGCTCTTAGGAAGGTAAGCTATCCTCATGTTAGTCTCTAAAACATTGATTCATCCTTTTTTGTTTTTCCAAGTGTAGCATATGACCATAATGGCAATTATATTCCTGGGGCAAAAGTGCCATCAATTTGGACGATTTTGAGATTGAACCTGGAGGCGGGGGGCTTTATAAAGTGACAGCATAATGGAAGACTGGATAGGCAGCCTATGGAGACTTTTCTGTTTTTTGTTTTCTTTTTTACTCTCATTAAAATCTGGAACAAAAGAATGTGAGAATTATTCACTTCCCCTAAGTTCCCATTTATCTCCCCTATGCCCTGCTAACTATTTTGTAGGCTTGAGTTTCTTTGAACAAAAAACAAAGATAACTATACAGTTAAAACCATTCAGAAAAGAAAAAAAAAAAACATTTGGGATCAAAATTAAAACTGGAATAAGCTTCCCCAAACAAGTTCTCACCCACTTAGAACCTAGAGCCTTCTTCCTCTAAACATAAGAGGTTGTACTCATTTCTTTTTAGCAACTTAAAAATTAATTTGTCTGTTAATTTAGTCATTCATGCATTTATTTATTTGTTTGTTTGTTTGGATCTTATATTGACCACAGCATTCATTCTATGTCCAACACACCATGGGTTAGTTCCTAAGAATCTTCTCACCAAAGCGTAAAACTTAGTTCTTGTTTTAATATTGAATGTGTGTGTATTTATAAATATAAAAGGACACACTAAAATAATGAAGTTGGGAAATCTGGTCTTTGGCCGTTTGACAGATGAACGATGGCCTGATTTGTTCTACCCATGTGACAGCCAGTACCTTTAATTCTTCAGGGAAACAATTTATACATCTAAGTAGACTCCACATTTTGCCTTGAGTTAATTCCTAAGAATTATTAAATTAGCTAACCACCTCTGGACAGGTATTTCAAGTCTTAGAGACGAGCGACCTGGGCTGTGGGGCAGGTGGTGGCCGCAACAATGCAGATGTATTCCATCTGGCTGGACTCCTCTTTCTCACCAACGCAAATGTAGATGACACCCGAGAAGATGGTAAAATGTTCAGCTTTTTTTTTTGGTTTATTCTTCAAAATGATTACTGAAATTTACATTGATCAATTCACATTGATACCATTTTTGTAATTGTCTTCCACAAATTCTCTACACTGATCTTAGAGAGACATGACTACGTAATGCCCCAGTACAAAATGTTTTACTGGCCATCAAGATAAAGTACAAAATCTTTAGTGTCGTCCTCAGGGATCTTCCACGGTCTTCTCCCCAGCTCTTTCCAATTATCTTTTGTCTTGCTCTATCTTACCTGAGGTTTAAGCTGTGCAGACCCAAGTGTAGTTCTAGGGGTGGCTCTCTGCTATTTTATTTTATACCTTTAGGCCTTTCCCCATCAGGACTGCTTTCCCTTGTATTAGCCTGGAGAAGCCGATAAAAGAATCCCCTCCTCAATAAGGTTTCTTCCCCATACAGAATTGATCATTCCCTCCTCCTTTCACAGAGAGAATACTGTGGGGACTAGCTCTATTTATAAGTCACACAGTAGCAGGGCATCACTGAATATTCTTCCATTTCGTTATGTATTTTGCCTCAGCCAATGCACTGTGAGCTCTTGAAGGACAAGGACCACATCTTAATCATATTCTTTCTGTGGCTATAAAACTGTTCATAATTATATTTGACCTGTTATTCATAATAACAGAGCACAAAGAGCAAATAATAAAAGTAGCATACCCAACAAAAACTTTGCTCACTTTAAATGCTTAGATATTTCTCTGTAATCAGTGGGTCAAAGAGGTTGCAGGATTCAAAGCCAAACTTGGATCAAACAAGTCAAACTAGAGGACACTAGATCATGAGCTCCTCTAAGGTAAGATAAATGTTAAGATGTGTTGTGCATGGTGCCTAGTCAAACACAGGCTCTCAGAATTTGTGGAATACATGAATGACTTATGAATGTTTTAAGTACTTAAATAATTTCATGGAATTTTCTTTTTTGTCATTTTAACTCTTTTTTCCTTCTTCTTCCCCTCCTCCTTCTCCTCCTCCTCCTTCTCCTTTTCCTTCTTCTTCCTCCTCCTCCTCCTCCTCTTCTTCTTCTTCTCCTTCTCCTTCTCCTTCTCCTCCTTCTTCTCCTCCTTCTCCTTCTCCTTCTCCTTCTTCTTCTTCCTTTAACAGATAAGCCCTGCAAAGAAATTCTCAGGCCAAAGAGAATGCTACAAAAGAAAATACAGGAGGAAGGTACTCTAAAAGTTTGATGCAATTATAAAAAGGTTATGATCCTATTATTCAAAAGCTGGAGAGAACGAACCATTATCTAATTATTCCTAATCCAAATGGAATGGATGAAAAGAAAGATATGTACAGATGTCTTAGCTTACCTCTCTCAGAAATATTAATCCAAATAACTCTACAACTTCATTTGGCATAACCTCAGTCTGAGGAAAATAAGTATTATTTCTATCTCTAAAGTTAAAAGGTTAACTTTTTACTTGTTACAAATATTTCCTCTGCATAGACTTCATTTGGCAATTAAAATTATATTCTTCCATTTTCTTCTGACCAAAATCATGATTTGATTAACTTTGGAGTGTACCTAGAAACCTATTTCTTCTATTCCGTGTATTTAACAGCTGATAGTATTTTGGATTATTCTTTGGGAAATCAGTCTAACAGAAATTATTTTTGAACAATTATTTAAATGGAAATATGATCACTGGTGATATTAAAAGAGGAAGAATGTTGAACTGAAAGTCGGTGGCCAGAGTTCAACTAATAATCATGCTTAGGGTAAGATAAGAATTCCTTCCATCTATATAGGAGTTATTTTAATTCCAACCCTAGTTCTAAGTTCTAACAATATGAAAGACACTGAGTAGTTTGGGCACTTATGATAAAATATGAGCACTTATTGGGACGCCTGTGTGGCTCAGTTGGTTAAGTGTCCAACTTCGGCTCAGGTCACGATCTCATGGTTGGTGAGTTCAAGCCCCAAGGCGAGCTCTGTGCTGACAGCTCAGAGCCTGGAGCCTGCTTCAGATTCTGTGTCTCCCTCTCCCTCTGCACCGCCACCCCCCCACCTCATGCTCTGTCTCTCTCTCAAAAATAAATAAACATTAAAAAATTTTTATTCATATTCATTTTTATACATTCAAATTTATATTCGTTAAAAATATTTTTTTAAATATTAGCTCTTACAATGCCACCAGTGTAGTTCCACAAACCACATCCTATAAGAAAAGTTTTAAAAAGCAGGATATGTGGCTTAAAGAAGGAAGCACTTATACAGTGCTGATAGCCATCTTCAAATATTTGAAGGCTTCTCCATTAACTTATTTCACTCAAAGGGTGCTGAACCCAAGGTGCCAGTGTCAAAAGTCAGTATTTAGCTTAATTGCAAGAAGCTTTTTAAACATTTAATATGAATGAGAATGATCTGCCTTATGAGACCACATTCTCCCCATTCCTGGAGTACCCAGCTGAGTGTGGGGGGTCACTCACCTAGCCTTGGCTGTTGCTAGGGGTCCGGGGGTGGGGGCAGGGTCATGTGGCCGTAGACCCAAGGACCCCTCAGGATCCCTTCTGAACCTGGGATGCTACGACTCTGTGCATAATCAAGGACATTTGCATCGTTACTATTTCAGTTGCTAAATACAAACACACAGTATTGAAGAAATGTTGCTACGACGGAGCCTACCGTAATGAAGATGAGGACTGTGAGCAGCGTGCTGCCCGCATTACAATAGGTCCCAGATGCGTCAGGATCTTCAAGGAATGTTGTCTTATCGCAAAGAAGCACCGTGATGAGGATCCTCTTAAAAACATCCAGCTGGGAAGGCTGCGTGAGTTTGACATTTTCTATCAGAATTCTGCTCAGTATGGGGAATCTTGTGTGATCCTGTTCTGCTAAAAAAAGGACAGTTTTCATGTTTTATTTAAAATTGAAATTAGACTGGGGCTCCTGGGTGGCTCAGTCAGTTAAGCGGCCAACTTTGGCTCAAGTCACTATCTCACAGTTCATGAGTTTGAGCCCCACGTTGGGCTCTGTGCTGACATCTGGGAGCCTGGAGTGTGTTTTAGATTCTGGGTCTCCCTCTCTCTCTAACCCCTCCCCTGCTCATGCTCTCTCTTTCTCTCTGCCCCTCCCCTGCTCATGCTCTCTCTCTCTCTCTCTCCCTCTCTCTCAAAAATAAATAAACATAAAAAAAGAACAAAATTTTTAATTGAAATTAGGAAAAAATATGCCCATTAGAAGAAAATCAGTTATTGTTTTGGGGAATCAAAGGAGGCATATGTAGTAGAGAACAGAGCGCACAGGGCCACAGTCAAGACCCAAGGGCAAGTGTAAGGCCAGCTCTTTCTATAAACTTGAATCATTATGTATCTCCTCTGAGCCTCAACCTCCTCATTTTTAAAGCAAGAAGTGTAGGCTTAGATGATCTCCAACATGCCTTTGAGTTCTAGAATTCTAGGGTTCTGTGATATTACAACCATTAAAAATTTTGTTGGGGCGCCTGGGTGGCGCAGTCAGTTAAGCGTCCGACTTCAGCCAGGTCACGATCTCGCGCTCCGTGAGTTCGAGCCCCGCGTCGGGCTCTGGGCTGATGGCTCAGAGCCTGGAGCCTGTTTCCGATTCTGTGTCTCCCTCTCTCTCTGCCCCTCCCCTGTTCATGCTCTGTCTCTCTCTGTCCCAAAAATAAATAAACGTTGAAAAAAAAAATTAAAAAAAAAAAAATTTTGTTGATGCCTATGTTGACCAAATATAGCAAACAATTTCTAAACCTAGCATGAGGTTAAGTGTACTTACACAAAAGATTAAATCTTCCATTTCAATAAAATCTATTTTCAGGATTTAGAAAACTCTCATTGATATGTTTCCAGAACTTTCAGGACTTTCATTGCATCTATATCTAATCAAAACAAAAGGAACAAAAGCAGAATGACAGCTCCTGTTTTCAGAATCTGTTTCTCTTAACAGTGTGTCTTAAACAGCGTCCATCTGAATGGATATATTTCTGCAAACGTAAATTTTTGTGGTCATTTCTTAAAAACCGTGTTATTATATATATTTAGGTTGTTTTCAGATGTTTGCTTATTTCAAGGAGCATTTTCACAAGCCACCTAGTACATATATTTTTCATTGTCCGGTTTTTCAACTATAATCATCTGGTTTGGCTTCCACTGCACGGAACTGAGGTTCTGCTATTGCCCCCAATCCACCCCACCTCTCTGGTGCTCCGCTCTGCCCCTCATTCTAGACAGGTTGGCCTCCCAAAACTCCTATGGGTTTTGCAACTCTGCAAAGGTCTACATGGGTTTCTTTCCCTGCTCTGCAGCCTGAAAACTGCCTGCAGACAGTAAACCTGAAAAATTTCAGGGTTCACCAACCCAGTGTCCCTTCTCTCAGGAATCATGGCCCTGGGTCACTTATGCTCTAATGTCTGAAAACTGTTGTTTTACATAACGTGCCTGGTGTTTTTAGTTCCTGGGGTTTTTTTCTTTCTTGATTTTTTTTTTTTTTAAGGCAAAAGAGTAACTCTTATCAGTGCATCTTGGACAGAAGCAGAAATTCTGTCCATTTTATTAAGGGAAGTAGAAATAAATTTCCCTGGGGCGCCTGGGTGGCGCAGTCGGTTAAGCGTCCGACTTCAGCCAGGTCACGGTCTCGCGGTCCGTGAGTTCGAGCCCCGCGTCGGGCTCTGGGCTGATGGCTAGAGCCTGGAGCCTGTTTCCGATTCTGTGTCTCCCTCTCTCTCTGCCCCTCCCCCGTTCATGCTCTGTCTCTCTCTGTCCCAAAAATAAATAAAGGTTGAAAAAAAATTTTTTTTAAAAGAAATAAATTTCCCTTAGGTAAACCTTCTTTATTTTATAATATAAACACAATTACTGTAATAGTAAAAATGCAAATAACTTTATAGATTGATGAGTATCTTCTATAATCTCAGGAACACTAAACATTTAGCAATTTAAGAAACAAATCATTGAAGATATTTTTGTGCTTTATTTGTTCTCTCAGTACTATTAGTGGAGAAATTCCAAGACCTTTAAAGTTCTATTTTGTGGGGCGCCCAGATGGCTCAGCCCATTAAACGTCCAACTTCAGCTCAGGTCACGATCTCACGGTTCATGAGTTCAAGCCTTGCATTGGGCTCTGTGCTGACAGTGCAGAGCCTGCTTGGGATTCTCTCTCTCCTCTCTCTCTCTGCGCCTACCCTGCTTGCACCCTCTCTTTCTCAAAATAAATGAATGAACTTTATTAAAAAATAAATAAAGTTCTATTTTGGGCGGCACCTGGGTGGCTCACTTGGTTAAGCGTCTGACTGGCTCAGGTCATGATCTCACGGTTTGTGGGTTCAAGCCCTGTGTTGGGCTCTGGGCTGACAGCTCAGAGCCTGGGGCCTGCTTCAGATTCTATGTCTCCCTCTTTCTCTGTCCCTTCCCTGCTTGCTTGCTTTCTGTCTCTCTCTCTCTCTCTCTCTCAAAAATAAATAAGCATTAAAAAAAATTAATAAAGCTCTATTTGAAAATCACTAAACAAAATGTTTCATTGACCTTTCAGAAAGTATTTAAGTTATAGATTAATGTCTGTCCACGTTTTAAAATTTGGCTCTAAATAAAATGCATGTTGTTTTTTCATAATCACATATACTTTTTCCCCCCAGATATAAAGACCCTGTTACCAGTGAGCAAGCCAGAAATAAGGAGCTATTTTCCAGAAAGCTGGTTATGGGAAGTTCATCATGTCCCCAGAAGGTATTATACTTCTTTGACTTTCCTCTGAAAAATGTGGGAAAATGCAAATATTATGGCCAAAAATCTGGAAACTACCCATTTCCCAATAGTTTATTTAAGAGTTAAGGCAATATTACCATTTGGTTAAATTTTGTTTTATTTGCTTTACCTTTTTTTTTTTTTTTTTTAAACTGTGTGCTTTGCTCTAGTCATTACTTCCAGGACAAAATTAACTCTTGGTAAGGAAGGGTACTATTCTATTTAATTTCATCCCACTTCAGTAAGCCTTTGCTCAAATGTGTGCTGTATGCTGCAGTGAGCAGCCATCATCTTGTCTTGTCTTTTCTTTTCTGTTCTTTCTTTCTTCTTTTTCTTCTTCTTCTCCCTCTTCTTTTTTTTGGGGGGGTGGAGAGAGAGCAGGGAAGAGACAGATAGAGAAAGAGAGAGAGAATCCCAAGCAGGCTCCATGCTGACAGTGCAGAGCCCGACACGGGGCTCAAACTCACAAACCCTGAGATCATGACCTGAGCTGAAATCAAGAGTCAGATGCTTAACTAACTGAGCCACCCAGGTGCCCCATTTTATTTATTTATTTATTTATTTATTTATTTATTTATTTATATTTATTTTTGTGACAGAGAGAGAGAGAGAACAGAGGAGAGGCAGAGAGAGAATTAAGCAGGCATTTTCATCCTGAAATATCTGTATTAGAAAATAAATACTGATTAATAAGAAGAAAGATTCTCCTCTTGTTTTTCAACACACTCTTAGGGAATGCCTACTCTATCCCAGGCACTGGAAACAGTGATGAACAGTGCTGAGTCCCTGAGCATCACTGTTCCTTGGGGGCTCAAAGCATCGACTTTTCAAGCCCCAAGGCCCAACACTGGCATCAGTCTTAAAATGGGTCTCCTCGTCTCTACCCTCGTCTTCTCTAATTTTCCCTCCACAGTGTCACCCATTGCAGCTGACATTCCCCCGGGGCTAGCACTTCCTCTGGTAAGCCTTCCCACCACTCTCCCCCACCCTATCAGTGACTGGTGTAATTACCCCTCCCAATCAACCCTGTTGCCTATATCATACAGTGTTATAATGGCCTGTCTACCTGCTGTCTCCCACATGAGAAGGATTCTTTCAGGGCAAAGACTAAATTCAGATTACTGTTTTATATTCCAGACCTGGCATAGGGTCCAGCTTGTTAGAGGCACTCAAATAAATGTGTTGAATCAATGCACACTGGCTCTGAACTTTTTAAATGATTTATTGGTACAGTTATTACAATGAACTACAATGTATTTACTTAACTGTTTCTTCTACTAGACTATAAACTATTTGAGAATAGGTTTTTATCTCATAAGTGCTGCATATTCAGTATTTAGTGCTATGCCTGACTCAAAGTTGGTGGACAACAGCTGTTTGTTGGATCAAAGAAATAAATGTATAAGCTTAATCTTAATCAGAATTTTTTCATTATGGGGGCACCTGGGTGGCTCAGTCGGTGGGGCATCTGACTCTTGAGTTCAGCTCAGGTCATGCACGGTTCAGGATTGGGCCCTAGTCGAGCTCCATGTTGACACAGCAGAGCCTGTTTGGGATTCTCTCTACCTCCCGCCCCCACCCCGCCCTCTCTCCCTAAATATATATTAAAAAAAGAAATTCTTAGTTATGTCGACTTTGTTATGAGCACCGTTAAGATGCATTACCTTTCTTCCCTATTTTAGAACATAGCACACGATAAATATTTTTTTTGTATGTTTTGAGTTTGCAGTGTTTCCAAGGCATCTTTCTGAATTTGAATTCTCATACAAGTGAAATATTTAAAAACAAGCAACAAGTAGGAGAGTTAATGAATCTATTTTTCTGGTTTGATTTTTCCTTAACACCTGATGTCATTTTGCTTTATTGTGAATTTTTTCTTTCTTCTAAAATAGTAGGCAGCAAACATTCTGTTTAGCGAATGGGGGCAAATTGGGCTACTCAATGTTTCACTGTGTTTGAATATTAACACATTAATTTTCAGAAGCCAATTGCAATTTGTGCTACCTGATTCTCTAACTACCTGGGAAATTCAAGGTGTTGGCATTTCAAATAGTGGTAAGCAAACTTAAGTTGTATGCTCATTTTAGGAGTGATTTTGTTAGCAAAATGTGGTTTTTTTGTTATAATTTATAAACTCACCCAGGACTTCAGTGGTGTCATTTGTTAAATATCTTTTTAATATACTACAAAAAGACTTGGATATGCCCATATCTCTGACCATATTGACAAGCATTTTATAAATGCTAATGTCCATTTCCCATTTCCTTTGTTTTTCTCAGTGACTGGGAGCTTGAGTAGAGTTAGAAGCAAATCTATTACTTTTCCCTTGGGCTAATTCCCTTTTGTGGTGATTTAGTGGAGGTACTTTATAAATCACTTCAGGGTTGGTTTCATCTGTTTGTATTTTTTATTTCTTTAAAATCGTGGTTTCCACAATCAAAATTTTATACCCATTAAATAGAGCCAATAATGCATATCCAAAAAGAGATTTGGTACTTGAGTTGATAAACATTCTCATGCCTTAAATAGAATTAAATATTTGTTGGAGAAATGAAGTTTTCTGTTAATACCAACAATTATTGAAATAAAGATCAATGAGTGGAAAATTCAAGGACATGACAGTACAGAGAAAAATATGATACAGTATTCCTTTTTCCTTGAAGGAAAGCAATTCTTAGATGTAGTAGTACTAATAAGGCATTAATAGGAATTCCCTAATATGCCTCTACTTTGCTTTCCCTTTGGACCAAAGGTATATGTGTTGCTGATACTCTCAAGGCACAGGTGTTCAAAGATGTCTTCCTGGAAATGAATATACCATATTCTGTTGTACGAGGGGAGCAGATCCAGTTGAAAGGAACTGTTTACAACTATAGAATGTCTGGTATGCGGGTGAGTAGGTATTTATGGTATGTTCAGATAAATGGAAAAAGGAAGAATTCTCTGATTTTATATGAATTCTATTCATGGAATGATCACATACACACACAAAAACACAAAAATTCAGCTCAGTGAAGGGATGAAGAAAGGCAGACTTAAGACACGTATTCTTATAACTCCAATTTAAAGAAGAATACAAGTCTGTAAGATAATCAGTATACTGTGGAGGCTCAGAGAAAGGGCTTCACAGGCAGTTCATTTATGTCCCTGGATTCTGAGTTTCTTCATCATCTTGCATCTAACAGCCCTTTCCTTCTCTCTGTCTTTACCAGTCATGCTCATCTTTGCTTTGTAGATGTCTGGGTCCCCTCTGAAAGTTATTTCAGACATCGCACCGTTACTTTGTAGCTACAGGTCTGCACATCACTGAAACCTCCAATCCCTTGACTTCGTCACTCCTCTGTTATCCATTAGCCCTCTGCTGTCTTTACTTGCTCCTTGTTCAGGTTAGAATCCATAAACTACCACTATAATCATAAACCACACTAGTTAAAGTCATGTTAATTCCCTTAATTCTCTCTCACTCCTGGGTACACTCCCTGAAAAACTCCAACCATGGTTGGACCCACCATTTCTCTTCCTTTTGCCAGCACACAGCTAAATAGAGAATTACGCAATAGGGTGACTGATTTCATTTGAAAATCACAGTCACAAAACTTTATATGGGAACTCAGTGTGTCCAAAAATCTAACTATAGTTTTTATTTATTTTTTTAAATTTATGTATTATTTAATTTACATCCAAGTTAGTTAGCATATGGTGCAACAGTGATTACAGGAGTAGATTCCTGAATGCCCCTTACCCATTTAGCCCATCCCCCCTCCCCAAACCCCTCCAGTAACCCTGTTTGTTCTCTATATTTAAGAGTCTTTTATGTTTTGTCCCCTTCCCTGTTTTTATATCATTTTTGTTTCCTTTCTCTTATGTTCATCTGTTTTGTATTTTAAATTCCTCATATGAGTGAAGTCATATATTTGTCTTTCTCTGACTAATTTTGCTTAGCATGATACCCTCCAGTTCCATCCACATAATAACTATATTTTTTAAAAAGCTCTAATTTCATTCTCAGCAGTTTCCAAAAAGTTTGCTTACATGCTCTCTAAATGCTGAGGGGAAAGCTATGTACCCCATTGACATATTTTGAATTAGCTTCTAAAATTGTTTATCATAAGTTCAAAAAATATGCTAATCTATAACTTTTGGAATATTTAAATATTAATATTTTAATGAAATGGTTATATCAAATTTCTAAATGTATATAGCAGAATCTAAATGTCATAAAATTCCATTTTAATATACCCAAATAAACTGTAATTACCAACAGATTAAATACCAATTCCTCTGTGAACACATATTTCCATTTCACTCTCCTAATGTTGTATATGCTATGCTTGAATGTTTTCTATTGATCACCCTCATACTATGATGCAAAAAAAGTAGATATTTGAAATCAAAATATTTTTTTAAGTTTATTTATTTATTTTGAGGGAGAGAGAGCATGAGCAGGGTAGGGGCAGAGGCAGAGAAAGAGAGACAGTGAGCACAAGCTGTGCGGGAGCAGAGAGAGGGAGAGAGAGACAATCCCAAGCAGGCTCCACACTGTCAGCATGGAGCCCAATGGGGGCTAGAACTCATGAGCCATGAGATCAAGAACCAAGCCGAAACCAAGATTAACCAACTGAGCCACCCAGGTGCCACTGACATTGAAATATATTTAAATTCTATGATTATATAAGACCCCAAGTGTCAAGTAATTGCTTGAGGATTTAGTTTAAATTGTATACGGATTTTGATACACATTTCTCCTCTGCCTTAGAATCTAAGGGATTATTTAACACTGTAAAAATATCAGGGAGAGTTTGTATCCAGACATACATGGTCCAGGCATACTTTCCTTATCATAAAGTGTTTTAATGTAACTGTTTACTGGTGATATTTCAGTTCTGTGTCAAAATGTCTACGGTGGAGGGAATCTGTACATCCGGAAGCCAAGCCATTGGCCACCAGGGCATAAATCCCTCCAAATGTCTGTCCCAGAGAGTAGAAGGTTCCTCCAGTCATTTGGTGACCTTCAGCGTGCTTCCCCTGGAAATCGGCCTCCACAACATCAACTTTTCACTGGAGACTTCACTTGGAAAAGAAATCTTAGTAAAAACATTACGAGTGGTGGTAAGAAAAATATGCTTTTTCTGATTCTTTTTAAAAACACTTTTTTCACAGAAAGGGAATTAAGAGTACATTTAACCGTGATGAGCACTGAGTAATGTATAGAATTGTTGAATCACTATATTGTACACCTGGAACTAATATAATGATGTATGTTGATTACACTGGAATTAAAATTTTTAAAAAGAAAGGAAAAGAACAATAACAACAAAAAAACCCAACTTTTTTCAGTCTGAAAAAAAATGTCAGCAACTTATCACTAAGTGGTTCAGAAAGAACACAGAGAAGAATAATGTAAATGTAATAAAATGGTAACATTTGTGGGAAACTGGGGGGGGAGGTTATCTCAGATTTTTTTTTACTATTATCATAACTTTTCCTTAAGTCTGACATAGTGTTTTAAAATGTAAAGAAAACAATGATACTTGCTTATTGTAGAAAATACAGAATACTGAAAAACCACAGAGAAGGAAATTAAATCACTGATAACTCCCACACCCAGAGATATACAGCTTTAACAATTTGGTATATAGCCTTTCAAGCTTTTTCCCCCTAGCACATTCAGAAGGTCTTAAAATCTATGTGCCAGACATTATGCCAGGTATTGGAGATACAACAGTAGATAAGATACAGCCCATGCATTTACAGTTTAGGATTTATAGTCTACAGAAATTTCCCATTTACAAATGAGTAAACAGTGTAAAAAAGAAAACTATCATTTATTAAAGTACTATTTACCCACATAGTCTGTTGAGTATTTTCATGTTATTTTACTAAGATTAAGATTCTCACCAAGAGTCACATGGCTAGTTAATGACAGAACTGGGCCTTCTTGGGTCTTCATTCTCTGATTTCTGTTTTAAGCCATGAAATCACTTCAGTAAACATGTACTGACCTATTTTGTCCAAGGCATGCTCTATGCATCCTTGCATGGTGTTTCCATGCACAGACTCTGAAGACAGGCTCTCTGGGTTTGAATCCTGGCTCCACTGCTTACAAGCGGTGTGACATTGGATAAGTTTCTTGATTTCTCTATGTGTCATTTTCCTCATCTATCAAATGGGAGTAATAATATCATCTACTTCATAGAGTATTTTTTGAGGTTAAATGAGCTAATACATACAAAGCACTTAGATCAATTACCTGGCTTATAATAACTTCTATTTACGTATTTGCTCTATTATGAAAATAGCCAGAAAATCTTATCCTTGCATGTATGAATGTAAATATTTAAGCATATTTGGCCTTTAAAAAAATGATTTTTCAATCAGAAAGTGGTCATGTTGATCCAAGAATTCAGGTCATATAAATTCAATTATGTTGTTTTGTCATTTGAAGGGGGCATCCAAAATCCAGTGAACAAATTAAGTTACAGTTAAATGAGGAACAAGTTAACTGAGGGAGTTAAGTTTAATTACATTCTTGACTGAATGTTTTCTGCCTTTTTAGCCAGAAGGTGTCAAAAAGGAAAGTTATGCTGGTGTTACTCTGGACCCAAGGGGTATTTATGGTAGGCAAAATGATTTTGTATTTTATATGTTATCTTTTGCCCTAGAAATTCAAGTGTATAGGTAACCTGAAACACTGTTTTTTAAAATGTTAATTGTCTGGGGGTGCCTGGATGGCTCAGTTGGTTGAGCAACCGACTTCGGCTCAGGTCACGATCTCACGATCTCACAATTTGTGAGTTCGAGCCCCACGTCGGGCTCTGTGCTGGTAGTGCGGAGCCTGGATCCTGCTTCAGATTCTGTGTCTCCCTCTCTCTCTGCCCCTCTCCTGCTTGCACTCTGTCTCTCAAAAATAAACATTAAAAAAATTTTTTTAATGTTAATTGTCTGGGATCAGAAATACCACTTCTTAGTTCATTGACATTCTTGATAGCATGTGTTATACTGTAATCTGAACGTGTTTAGAACAAAGAAAAATAATTCCATTAGTTTTAGTGCAAAGCATTGAAATAGTAATAATTGCATGATTTCTCTTATATATTAGTCATTTTGTATCGATCACAATAATAATTTACAATACCTTCTTATAGAGCCATCAACCCAAAGAACACCTAAGAAAAAGTCATCTATGTGCTAATTTAACATGCATGATGTGAAAACACAAAAATGCTGATTAATCACTTAACTAACCCATTCCTCGTTGTTCCTGCTTCCCTGATTTTACCCATCAATAAAGATATTCTGAATCTTCTCACAGTTAGAATTTTGCAAACATTTGAGCATCTAATCAAGGCCTAAGTATATACATACATGAAATAAATATGTAAATATAAATACTTATATTTATAATATATATATGAAATTTAGAATGTGTTCAACTAACAATTCTTTTCAACAACAAAGAAGACAGCCTTCCATAGTCTTTAGTAAAAGGTTAAAATTTACCTTATTATTGCATCGAATCATTTTCCTTTTCTTTCAGTGATATAGCAATGAGAAAAAAAGTTTACTTACACATCAAGAAAGCCATTTCCTCTGAGAAAGCAAAGAATTCAGACGTTTACATTTAAATCAGCTGAGAATCATAAGCATACTAAGGATGACTTCAACAGAGTAACAAAAAGAAAAATTCATCCTACATGCATATGCTAATTTTTTTCTTTAATTTTATCTTCCCACAGACCTTCTTCCAGCCTGTCCATTGTGAAGGATCTGTGGGTAGAGATATTACAAATCCTGAGGTTTGGGGCCTCGTGCAGTTAAATCAAGCCTCAGAGCCACTGTGTCCTTTGGCTTTCCTTCCTTTGTACCTTTAATGCCTCCTGTACCCAAAATGGCCCTGTCTTACACATCCCAGGCGTGGACATCAGGGCCACAAGATGGGAATGATCTTTTATCTGGAGATAAATCTCTCCATCAAAAATCTTGATCAAATATATAATATGTCTATGTCTCTTTCCAATCTTGCCATCTGATTTTTTCCCTTATTGTTTGAGACAATTTAGATTTAAGCAGCTTTGTTACTTTCTGGAGAGCTAAATAGGGTAAAGATGACAAGTAATTCTGTCCAGTTGAGTTTGGAGATTTTATTAAATACTTCCAATATTTATATATTGGAATTTCTATACCAGTATGATACTTTATAGAATTCCATTTTTTAAGTGTTTGTTTATTTATTTATTTATTTATTTATTTATTTATTTATTTTTGAGAGAGAAAGAGAGAGAGTGTGAGCTGGGGAGGGGCAGAGAGAAAGAGAAAGAAAATCCCAAGCAGGCTCTGCACTGACAGAGGCAGGGCTCCAACTCACAAACCTTGAGATCATGACCTGGGCCGAAGTCTGACGCTTAACTGACTGAGCCACCCAGATGCCCCTAAAATTCCATTAAAAAAAAAAAAAAAAGGCTAAGATGTATTTGGAAAAGTAAATGGACAATAACATCACTGAAAATTTGAAAAACTATATGTCAGTGAGGGAGAAGGAAGTGTCAGAGCAAATTGTAAAGTAATTAAAATTGCATGACATCAGCTTAAAATGAGAACTAAATTTGGAAACTCAGTCCCACGAGCCCTCATCTTGACTTCCTGCTTTCTCTCCCCAATGAGCCCTTTGCCTCCAAATCCTTTCTTCCCTCGGCTGCAGGGAGCCCGTCTCGCCCTCCTCTCTTCCTGGCACACCACATCGTTGGCGGTCAGGGCAGGCCCCTCTCGTGTTTTCTCCCTGCATTGCTGACCCCTACTCTTAGTTCCATTCTCTTCCTGGCATGCACTCAAATCCTCGTCTACATCCTATTCTATGTCGCAAGTTTGTAAACTCAACACTCTGTCTTAAAGAAATAGTCACTGCTTCTTACATAGTGTCTCAGAGTCTATTCCACCACAGTCTTTCTTAGAGACAGATTTTCCACCACCAGAAACCATGCTGAACATCCTTACACGTCTCCCTTTACAAATCCGCATCAGCCTCTAGCTGGACTGTATATCCAGAAGTGTGACCCCTGGGTCAAAGGGCATACATATCCTGAATATTATTTACGGCTGTCATATCGGTCTTCAGAACCACTGTGCTGCTTTCAGATCCACCAGCATTGCATAAAGCTTGTCATCTGCCTATATCCTTACCAACACTTGGTATTATTACCTGCATCTATAAAATGTGCCGCTTGGGCATACAATATCTCGTTGTTTTAATGTGGAGTCTTCTGATTACAAATGATTTTTAACCTTTCTCCATATGTTTATGGGCCATTTGCACTTCCTATTCTGTGAATTACCTATTCTTATCTTTTGCCCTATTTCCTATTTGCCATTTGGGTTTTCTTGTCTATTGATTTTTGTCTCTGATGTGCTTGCTTTGGTAGCACATATACTAAGATTTTTGTCCCTGGTGTACTTTTTTGAGCAATAATTTTAACAGGAATCCTTTACTCTGATACGGTCAAATTCATTATAATTTTACCTTAAGGCTGTTATATATTTGGGGGGTAATCTTTAAGAAGTCTTTCCCCACCCTTAGTTCACAAAGATAATGTTGTATCCTATTGGTTTTACAGATTTAACTCGTAAATGTTTTAATCTCTCTGGCATCTACCTTTTTTTTTTTTTTTTTTTTACAATTTTTCTAATGTTTATTTAGTTTTGAGAGAGACAGAGCACAAGTGGGGGAGGTGCAGAGAGAAAAGGAGACACAGAATCCAAAGCAGCTCCAGGCTCTGAGCTGTCAGCACAGAGCCTGACGCAGGGCTCGAACTCAGGAACTGTGATCCCTATCTGAGCTGAAGTAGGATGCTTAACCGACTGTGCCTCCCAGGGGCCCCACCTCTGGCATCCAGCTTCTTATGTGATGTCTTGATGAGTCTTCTATCATGCTTTCTGACAAAGAGTAAAATTGACTTCTCTTAGTTTTAGTTTTCTCTTCTGTACCTTTTCCATCTGGGAGCACAGTTGCTAATGAGAATTGAGATAGTCAAGGGTGGGCGTCAGTGGAAAAATAGTGGGGGATCGAATCTAGATAATTTCAGAGAGCCTACTGTCATTAAGTACAATGTATTGAGCATGAACTGTTTGCCAGGCTCTTTGTCTGTATTACTTTCGCCCTCATAAAAACCCTTGGAGGAAAATGTGATTGCCTCTGTTGAACTGAGGAGCACAGTGAGGCATAGAAAGCTGAAGTGTCCTGCCCGGTGTCACGTATAGAGTGAGCTCCTTCTGAACCCCATGCTCTTTCAACCACACCACAAACCTCTTAAATGTCTTCACTGAGTTTTATTTCAATATTATATCCTCGGCATTTATTAAAGGTTAGTGAAGAAAGAAGTTACCTGAGGATCATTCCTGTCTCTTCTGCAAAGTCCTCTGGCTTGTCCATTGAATGGCAAAAGGTCACTATTGTCTGTTAACATCTGCCCTGTGCCAGGGACTGTGCTAAATGCTGGGATTACAACATTTAATAAGAGATGGTCCCTGCCCTCAGAGCTTTCTTGGAAAGACAATAGTGTGTGTGTGGGGGGGGGGGGGGGGCTCTTTGTGGTGACTGCTGTGGGCTCTGCAGTAAAACTTCCTGAGCTCAGATCCAAGCCCCATCTGCACAGCTCTGTGACCTTGAGCAAGTTGCTTTCCAAACCTCAGTTTCCTCATCTATAAAATAAAAATAATGACAATAGACTTGGCATACAGGATTGTTGTAAGATCCAGTATAACAATGCATTTAAGAGCTCGGCAGAGTGCTTGTTCTACCAATAGAATGATAAATGTCATTTTTGTGAAATAAACCAACGATTAAAGTAGAAAAATGCTCTGATACAGGTATGCTAAAACTGTTATTGCTCATAGAGCAAAAGTGTCTAAGTTAAATCAAGCGAGATTGGAAAGAATTTCAGGGCATGTTTCCCAAAGGAGATAATCTCATGTACCCTTGACTAAGGAATTACTTTAGTTATTTTTAGCTTTCAGTTCTGAGAATAATTTTCTCTCTTTGGACAAAACGGCATGCTCCTTTTTTCTGGTGGATAAAATTTATATATCCTATTTATTTCCTATCTTGTAATGACCAGGAAGCTTACAGTTAAATTGAATGCTCTATTTAAAGAGATTATATAAGCCTAGGGTTTGATAAAAATCCTTGATTATTTTTAATTTCCTTTTTAGACTTTAATGTTATTATAAAAGAGTCTTTTAAAACAATTACTTGGAAGCTGGTATATTATAAATAATCTGCTACTGGTGCTCCCTCAAGAATTCTGTGTAAATCCAATAATTTTTTTAAATGTTTATTTATTTATTTATTTTGAGAGAGAGAGGGAGGGAGGGGCAGAGAGAGAGCCCAATGCAGAACTCAATGTCATGAACCATGGGATCACAAACTAAGCCAAAATCAAGAGTCAGATGCTTAAATAGCTGATCCACCCAACCACCCCAATCTAATTTTTTTTTTTTTTAATTTTCAGGTGTCGTTAGTAGACGAAAAGAGTTCCCATACAGGATACCGTTAGATTTGGTCCCCAAAACAAAAGTCAAAAGGATCGTGAGCGTAAAAGGTAAATTCACATATGCCATTTTTATTTCTCATTTCACTTTATGCTTCGCACTACCATCAAATATCCTCGTGATTATTCTGTTTCTCCTCCTCTCTCCTCAGCAGCATATACAAATCCATCTCTACCCCTTCCACCTTCAAACCTCCAACCACTTTTCCAACCGTCTTCTTCCACTGGCCTGATTTAAATAGAGGTTCATGCTCCCATGATGGAGGGTGGGGGGCTGTCATTGACCCAAAGACTTCTCTAAAACTTTCCATGATCTTAGTGACCACTCTTGCACCAGACAAGGCTCTTCGACATACACGTGGCCTCACCAGGGGTGCACTGCTCTACTGAAACACAACATCAGTCCCAAAGGGGTTCTCTTCCTTCTGGTACATTGGCGGAAGGGGAAGCTTTGGTGGGCTTTCCCTCGTCCCTAGCCTTTATAAGTCAATAACATATCATTAAAATAATAGAATGTCCTGACTACATTTTAGCTCAGAGAGATCCCTGGACTCACAGAATGTTAGTACTGGAGAAAACTTTTAAGTTTATTTATTTATTTTGAGAGAGAGAGAGCGTGCAAGTGAGTGTGAGGGTGGGAAGGGCAGAGAGAGAGAGAGAGAGAGAGAGAGAGAGAATCCCAAGCAGGCTCCACACTATCAGCACCGACACAGGGCTCAATCTCACAAAACTTAAGATCATGACCTGAGCTGAAATCAAGAGTCAGATGTTTAGGGGCACATGGGTGGCTCAGTCGGTTAAGCTTCCAACTTCGGCTCAGGTCATGATCTTGTAGTACATGAGTTCAAGCCCCGCATCGGGCTCTGTGCTGACAGCTCAGAGCCTAGAGCCTGCTTTGGATTCTGTCTGTCTGTATGTCTGTCTTTCTCTCTCTTTATTTATCTCAAAAATAAATAAACATTAAAAGAAAAAAAAAAAGTCAGATGTTTAACAGACTGAGCTACCCAGGCACCCCAGGGAACAACTTTTCTAATCATGTGCGATCCTATTGGATGTGTAAATACTGGTTTGCCCAACATTGCATGGTGAGTTATGGACAAAGCCCTCACAGTCCAGGCTTTTGCTTTCCTTTGTGGGAGCAATTGATTAATAGGGTCTACAAGCTGTAGATGTCTAAAGCTATCAGGTTGAACAACAACTAATTTTCCATGTCCTCTATGCACTAATCTGCCCACTACATTATACCATCTTACCACCATATTTGAGTGGTTATTTTTAAGACTATTCTTCATGTTTCTTTCTTTTTTGTTTTAATTTTTTTAATGTATTTTATTTTAAAGAGAGAGCAGGGGAGGGGCAGAGAGAGAATCTTAAGCAGGCTCTATGTTCAGTGCAGAGCCCCAGGTGGGGCTCAATCCCATGACCCTGGGATCATGACCTGAGACAAAATCAAGAGTCGGACACTCAGTCACCTGAGCCACCTGGGTGCTCCTTGGTGTTTCTTTTAAATCCATATTCCTGACCAGATCTTTTTTGTCTCTCCCCAGCTAAGAAGGAATTCAATTGCTTAGATAAAAAGGAAAGAACAGAGAGAGTTGCTCTTCTCTGTATTTAAAAAAATTTTTTTTTTAATTTTAGTGTTTATTTTTGAGAGAGAGAGAGAGACAGAGTGTGTGGGGGGAGGGGGAGAGAAAGAGAGAGGGAGACACAGATCCTAAAGCAGGCTCCAGGCTCTGAACTGTCAGCACAGAGCTCGACATGGGGCTCAAATTCATGAATCATGAAATCATGACCTGAGCCGAAGTTGGACGCTTAACCTACTGAGCCACCCAGACACCCCAAGTCTGCTCTCTGTTTAAAATATACCATTACTCAGAAGTTGATAGCAATTGATTTCGTCTACCTTGAGTTTTTGTTTGTTTGTCTATTACAGGACTGCTTATAGGAGAGGTCATGTCTACAGTTCTGAGTCAGGAAGGCATTGACATTCTTACCCACCTCCCCAAGGGGAATGCAGAAGCAGAACTGATGAGCATTGTCCCAGTATTCTATGTTTTTCACTACCTGGAAGCAGGAAACAATTGGAACATTTTTTCTACTAATTCACTTATTCAAAAACAGAACCTGAGGAAAAAATTAAAAGAAGGTAAAAAAAAAAATCCATTTTACACATTATACCTAAAGATCTTGTGGTTCTTAAACCAATGGTGCCATTAAACCAATATATAATTTTATGAATTATACAAACACATGATTGTAAAAGCATTTCTACAAAAAGAGAATCGTGAGGTAGATGCAACTACATAAATAAACACTATTTTCTGTAGCATTTTGGCTTAACTTACCAAAATGCCTGGACAAGAGACAAGACATCTGCCTTCCAACCTCTACAGAGCACTTCCTTACTTCTTAAATGAGCTCAGAATGTTCTACTTGATAATTCCCCATTCAAGCAGTTCACATACTTCTTTTGAGAAATTTAACGTTGGCCACAGAGCACATGCGTGCTGCCCAACACCGAAGGAAGTTTACCATTCCCAGGAGCTAATAAAGCACTCTGTGAGTAGAGATAGAGGTCAGTGAAGCACTGTGTTCTTTCTCTGGTGCCTCGTAGGGATGGTGAGCGTCATGTCCTACAGAAATGCTGACTCTTCTTACAGCATGTGGAAGGGTGGCAGTGCTAGCACTTGGTGAGTATAAAGGTTTTGATTTGCATTTTCATAAAATGGTTGCCTAACTAACTAAAGAATAATGGTCTTAATGGAAAGTCCATTCATCCAGTTGCTCAGGCTAAAAGTCTAGTAATTTTTCATTGCCCTCTTTCTCTTACAAGCCACATCCGATCCAGCAAATACTTTTGGCTGTACCTTCAAAACATATCCTGAAGTTGGCTGCTTCTCACCAACCCCATCACACCATCCTGGTCCAAGCCACTCTTGTTTGTTTGTTTGTTTGTTTGTTTCTTTCTTTCTTTCTTTCTTTTTCTAACTTTATTTAAATCCAAGTTAGTTAACATATAGTGTAATAATGGTTTCAGGAGTAGAATTTAGTGATTCATCACTTATGTACGACCCCCAGTGCTCATCCCAGCAAGTGCCCTCCTTAATGCCCATCCCCTCACCCACCTCCCCTCCAACAACCCTCAGTTTGTTCTCTGTATTCAAGTGTCTCTCATGGTTTGCCTCCCTCTCTGTTTTTATCTGAATTTTCCTTCCCTTCCCCTATGTTCATCTGTTGTGTTTCTTAAATTCCACATATGAGTGAAATCATACAATATTTATTCTTCTCTGACTGACTTAATTTGCTTAGCATGATACACTCTAGTTCCATCCATGTTGTTGCAAATGGCAAGATTTCATTCTTTTTGATGACCAAGTAATATATCATTTCTTACCTGGGTTATTGCACTAGCCTCCCCTTGTCTTTTGTCTTCAGCCCTTGCCCTTCTTTGTCTATGCTGAACACAGCTGCTGGAGTGACCCTGTTAAAACATAAGTTAGGTCACATCACTCGAAATGGTTCAGGAGCTTCCCAACTTACCGTGGGTAAAAACCAGACTTCTTACTGTGAACTACCCTACCTGGTCTGGCCTCGCCTCACCTCTCCAACTGCATCCCTCACTTCTCTCTTTTATTCCACGCAAGCCCTACTGGCCTCTTCGATGTTCCTTGAACCTAGCGGGATGCTTCCACTTTAGGGCCTTTACACTGACTGTTCCCTCTGTCTGAGATGCTCCTCCCCAGGCATCAGTGCCTAGTTCCCTTACCTCCCTCAGGTCTTTACCAAAAGTCACCTTCTCAGCGAGGCCTCTGCTAATCATTCTAATCTCATTCTCATCCCAACATTTCATCCCAAGCTTTCCTTTTCTCCTTAAAATTTGTCACTAACATTCTTACTTATCTCATGTGTAGTCTATCTTGCCACTAGAATGTACTCTCCACATGGGCAGTTCCAAGTGTTCTTCGTGCCTGGTACATGCCTGACACATAGCAGGTGCTCACAAAGTGCTTATTTAGTGAAGCATGATAACCTCCTTATTTCTGATGATTTGAAGGAAAGACCATTGAAATTAATTGAAAGGCTATAAGGCAATCTGCTTTCAAAAAAATGCTATATGTGCTGACAAAATATTTAATGAAAACATGGTGTTCCAGGTGCCTTGTAGATTCAACTGTGTGAAACACTTTTAAGGATCTGACAATCTACGGGGCGCCTGGGTGGCTCAGTCTGTCGAGTGTCCAACTTTTGCTCAGGTCATGATCTCACGGTTCATGGGTTCTGTGCTGACAGCTTGGAGCCTGGAGCCTGCTTCCAATTCTGTGTCTCCTTCCCTCTCTGCCCCTCCCCTGCTCACACTCTGTCCTCTCTCTCTCAAAAATAAATAAACATTAAAAAATTAAAAAAAAAGAACTTTACAATCTGGAATAACTGACTTTTATATTATGCCCTTTTAACTACTGACAGTCCCCAGGATTTCATTCTTGACCCTCTTATTTTCTGTAGTTTCTCATTGTGCAATCTCATCCTAACCCATGATTTCCATAATTTCTACACAGGTGATTCCCTAATTAATGTCTCAAGGCCTAACTTTTTTCCTAAGCTCCAGATCCATATTTCTAGGGATCTGGGAATCAAAGCCCTTCAAACATAATCCATGCCAAATTCATTCTTTTGTTTTTGTTTCCTTAATATGTGGGCAGCAATACTCTATACTAAAGCTTGAATCTTCCCTTTCCTTTTTGTTCTATATCCAATCAGTGATCAAGTCCCATGGATTGTAACTTAGAAGTGGGTCTAACCATGTGTGGGTGGCACATTTAAAAATTTTTTTTTTTAACGTTTATTTATTTTGGGGACAGAGAGAGACAGAGCATGAATGGGGGAGGGGCAGAGAGAGAGGGAGACACAGAATCGGAAACAGGCTCCAGGCTCCGAGCCATCAGCCCAGAGCCCGACGCGGGGCTCGAACTCACGGACCGCGAGATCGTGACCTGGCTGAAGTCGGACGCTTAACCGACTGCGCCACCCAGGTGCCCCTGGGTGGCACATTTTAAAAGACACATAGACCCCTGGAACATGCCGACTGGAGGATACCAACCAGGATGCAAGGGGTTGGTGTTGGTGAGACTGGAAACCAGCACAGCAGCAGCTGGGGACTAAATGCCTGGAGAACAGAAAATCCCCTTTCCCCCCAGAAGATACAATAACCTCTCAGTAGACACCTCTCAGTAAATACCTCTCAAGAGTTCTAGGCAAGCCTGAGTTCAGCCAGAAACACAGAAATATTTGGGTACTTTCCCAGACCCAACTCTACAAGTTCCTTGAGAGAAACATACACACAGAAGAAAATGGTCAGTACCTGAATACTCTCAAAATATTTTTTTGAGAAATATAAGGAAGATACAAAAAAAAGTACGTAGAATAATGCATCATTCCTTGTAGAAAGAAAAATGAAAATAAATTTCTTAAGTGAGGGTGAAAGTCAAGTGGGCTGACTTTCAAAAGCACCTGAGGGGCCGAAGAGTGGGCAGCTCTTGGCAGCTCGGAGAGAGAGAACGGGAGCGGGAGGAGGGAGGAGAGGCGTTGTGGGCTTATGAATCAGATACTCTTACGTATTCTTTGAGAGATCTTAGTAAAGACTGACGTTGCTTCAAAAAGCAAAAACAAAACAAAACAAAAAAACCAACTCACCTCAGTAATCATGATAGCTCAAGCTTCCTTGTGAGGTGGTGAGTTCTGCATCGGTGGCATGGCTCAAGGAGAAGCGAGGCAAACACTCCCATGAATGTTGGGGAGGAAAATTCAGGCTTTGGACAAGACTTTAGATTAGACAGCTTTACCCATTTTACAACCTAGAGTTTTAGGATTTTGCTCCTCAATGTCTCAAGTTCATGTGTCCACGCCCTGACTCAAAACTATTTGCTTCACCACTATTGTCTTTAACTTTAGAGTAATTTTGTTTTTAATCATCAGGCACCACTTTTTAGTTTGTGTGCTGGTCAACAATACTGCAATCACAAAAGATGTGCTGTTCACATTTGTTGACTGAATGCTTTTGGAGATCTTCCTAAAATCTTCTCTTCCTCTGTGCAATGGTGACAACTTACTTCAGAACTGTATGACTAAAAATATTATTTTCTTTTAAAGAATAAATATTGTATTAACTAAAACACACTATAAATTGGGAGCCCATAGGGATTGAACATCTAAATATTCGTCATGTGATTTTGTCTTAAAGGTTAACAGCCTTTGCTTTAAGAGTGCTTGGACAACTAAATAAATACGTAGAACAGAACCAAAATTCAATTTGTAATACTTTATTGTGGCTGGTGGAGAATTGTCAACTAGAAAATGGATCTTTCAAGGAGAATTCAGACTATCAACCAATAAAATTACAGGTAAGGAAACCAAGTATACAGATTAGCAACAGTTTAATTTACAAGTTTGAGTTTTGTTCTCATCCTATTTTAGGAGTTTCAAGAAGAGAAAACATACGTAACCCTTTAAGAAACTCCTGTCATGAACAAGCAAAGAATATGAAAGTTCAGAAAATTCAGTATAGGTCACATGAGTGATGTCTTTGACATCATCTTGTGTAACAGGCATTGGTGGCTCACGGGGTGTAAGTGCTAGAGATCTCAGAACAGGTAAAATGTACTAATATGTCCCCACACCCTTGGTAGAGAACCTGTATGTGAAGTTCAGAGCCCTCTTACAGGTCAAGGCTGCAAGGTGTTGTCATGAAAGGCGAGACTCTATTTACATCCTGTTAGTAAGAGAGATTGGGGTCAGTTTGTTAAACTGCAACAAAGTGTTGTTTAAGGTTAGAATCTACTTATAAACTTGAATTACAAAGCAATTATAGTATCTCTCCAAAATGTCATTACAGTATCTTCTGCTCCTTAGAATGTTCCTTTAAGATTCAACAGCCTTTATTTTATTTTATTTTATTTTATTTTATTTTATTTTATTTTATTTTATTTT
>NW_024412401.1:43764540-43793402 GCF_014898765.1 Herpailurus yagouaroundi | reverse complement strand
TTATTTTATTTTATTTTATTTTATTTTATTTTATTTTATTTTATTTTTTGCCTGCCCTAACCCAATCCCTCCCTGGCTAACATGGGGCTCATAATGGTACTCTGCTGCACCAATAGCAGATTAGGACTCCCACAAGAAATGGAGGGCAACTGACACCATGCAGGTGCTATTTGAAGAGTAAAATACTACAACAATGTTTTACTTAAGATGCCCACCTATCCATCCATCCATCCATCCATCCATCCATCCATCCATCCTTATTTATTCAACAACCATTCACTGAGCACCTAATACAGGCAAGGGTCTATTTTGAGCACAATCTGGGAGGAGGTGTGGGAAGGATGGCCTGCCACAGAGAAGCTCACACACTGGTAAGGCAAGTAGGCTCTACATACTCACAACACTAATCTACATATAACTGTGTGTGTTCATTTATTCATACGAGAAACACTTACTGAATGGGAACTAAGGGCTGCATGGTAGAGACACAACAGTGAACTAAACTAATGTGGTCGCTGAGGCCATAAAGCTTATGGTCTAGCAGAGAAGTCAGACACAAGCAAGTTATTTCAAGTGTGCGATACATGTTAAGAAAAGGGAAATACAGTTTCACTGAAAGCAGGGGATCTAATCTGGTGCGGGGGAATTGAAGAAAATGACTTGGCCAGGACCCTGGGAAATACGTAGGAGAGAGGCAGGAAGAATGTTCCATCTGACGCAAACAGTGTGCCTGGCATTTTGAGGTGGAGAGGGAGGGAGGTTCACTCAAATAACTGGGGCTGAGAGAGCTAGGGGGGTGAGTGGCGTGAAATAACGCTGGAGAGGTAAATAGAGGGCACTTTAGAAGGTCTTATAAGCATCGCATTGGAATGTTACTGCCCTAAGAGGAAATAGCATGGGAGAACAGAGGCTGGATAGTGCTGCAGAGAGGAGATGGCATTTTCACAGGGTCTTTTTTTTTTTAAATAGTTTTTAAAATTTTCCTAATGTTTATTTATTTTTGAGACAGAGAGAGAGAAACAGAGTGTAAGCAGGGGAAGGGCAGAGAGGGAGACACAGAATCTGAAGCAGGCTCCAGGCTCTGAGCTGTCGGCACACAGCTAGACATGGGGCTCGAACTCACCAACCACGAAATCATGACCTGAGCCGAAGCCGATGCTTACTCGACTGACCCACCCAGGCGCCCCATTAACTTTTTTTCAATGTTTATTGTTTTGAGAGAGAGAGACACACACACACAGAGTGCGAGCAGGGCGGGGAGGGGGCAGAAAGAGAGAGACACAGAATCCAAAGCAGGCTCCAGGCTCTGAGCTGTCAGCCCAGAGCCCAATGCTGGGCTCAAACCCATGAATCGCAAGATCATGACCTGAGCTCAAGTCGGTCACTCAAGCAACCAAGCCACCCAGGTGTCCCTCACAGAGTTTTGAAGGAGGGGGAGAGTTTGTGGTGAAGAGGTATGAATTGGAGCTTCAGAGGGGGGAGATGAGGAGGAGAAAGTCACGTGAACATATGCAAGTAAGAAAGACCCAGATCTTGCTGAGAAATGGCAAGCAGTCCTGCAGGACTGATGATGAAGGGAGAGGGCGAGATTAGGCTCAAAACGGAGATCAGACCCAGGTCATTTTACTGTGAGGACGCCATTTCATTCTGTTTTTAAAACATTGCTTACTTGTAGGGTACCTTGCCTGTCGAAGCCCGGGAGAACACCTTATATCTGACAGCCTTTGCTGTGATTGGAATTAGAAAGGCTTTTGATATATGCTCCCTGGTGGTAAGTAAGAGTTTCCTTTCTCCAACACCCATCCTCTGTGTCCTAACCATTTAGTGGGAGGGGCCACCTTGAAAATAAATTTAGTTTCAGGATCAAAGGATTTCAGAATTATGATAGGTATTAGAGACCCTGGGTAAGGTGAATTCAGTTGTCCAGTGTCACAGGCCAGCACACTGTGGAGCTGACAGTAGAACCAGTAACTTTTGGCTGACATGGGAAAATGGCGGCGTCTCCTCTGCCTCCTGCCTGCGTCTCTGGTAATGTTCTGATGCAGATGTGACTGTTACCCTACACCCAAGGCATCTCGTATTGTGGAACCTCTGAGAACACACGATAGCCTGTCTGCTTCTTTGGGCTGTGCCATTTCATTTGCTTGGAAGTTGTGGGGAGAGAGGAGAGGATTCGCCTGCGTGGATCAATGTGAAGGACTCCAAGGGAGCAGGAGCTTCCCTGATCAGGGGAGAGACCATCTCACACTGAGGTCAAATGTGCCTGCTTACAAATCGGAAGCGAATGAGACGTGTCCTTCAAACCAGCATAGAGAACAGACATGGAAAATCCCAAAGGGGGTTATAGGGTCTCAGCCACAGAACAAAATAATGTTTGTAGTTTTTTCCAAGAGAATTGTTATTTATACTTAATGAGGCAAAACAGTCAACAAGGACAAGTTCCCAGGGGCCTAGAGGACAAGCTGACACCCACTGGTTCATAAGGGAGGGGCAGTGGAGCTGGGACGGGAGGAGCCAGGGGAGCTGACCACAACATCACTCCGGCTTCCTCCTCACGCACTTAAGTCGGGACCGAGTAATAGAGATGATGTTCCCAGGAATTCTTAGGATCAAAAAGCACTTTGGTAGCTTTTGGTTCTTTTCCTGCTATTTATGGCTTTCTTTAGTAAAACTCTGTTTGAAAATGTGAGTCTGTCCCAGCTCTGCCGAGGCGGAGTGGTGAAAGTCTAGGCCTGGCTTCTCCTTCCCAGGGGCTGCATCTGCTGCAGGAAGCAGAAACTAAAGGCGAAAACGTCTCCAGAGATGCCCTTTGCCAGGGGCAAAAGGCCTAACCCAGTTTGGACGAGCACGTTTTCCCTTCTGAGGTTAGGCTCTGCTCCTTCTCCCAGAGGGATTTGTTCCAGTGAGACACCATCCACTTCTATGAGGACAGTCTTCTTTCCACCCTTCGCCTTGCCTACCCCAGGATGGTGCCCTCCCGGGGGTGGTTCGCATCAGTTGACAGGTTGAGGCTTGACAAACTTAGGTACCCTCTGCTCTTGTTTCCAGAAAATCAACACGGCTATCACTAAAGCTGACACCTTTCTGCTTGAAAATACCCTCTCAGCCCAGAGCACCTTTACACTGGCCATTGCTGCTTACGCTCTTTCCCTAGGAGATAAAACCCACCCGCAGTTTCGTTCAATTGTCTCAGCCCTGAAGAAGAAAGCTTTGGTTAAAGGTATGACTTATTTCACACAATTTTTTCAGCAAGCGTTTAAGCATGTAGATTTTCAGCAAGCGTTTAAGCATGCTAATTCTGTGAAGGAGGTTAGGGCAGGCAAAGTTGAGTAAGGCACGGTGTCTGCCCTCGAGAAACCAACTGTCACAATACAACATATTAAGTGCTGTTATTCATTCACGCAGCTTATGTACTGAGTACCTCCTATGTACCAGATACTGTTCCAGGTTCTGAGGATAAAGCAACAGACCAAAATAAAACAAAACAAAGCAAAAAAAAAAAAAATCCAGGTCCTTGTGAAACTTACATTCTAGTTATGGAGAGACAGACAAACATGGTAAGTAAAATACTGCATACAGTGAATAGGTTGGATGATTGATAGGAAGCAAAATAAAGCAGGGAAAGGAGACAAGGAGAAGGGGTAGGTTGTAATTTTAGATACAGTGGTCAGGCTTGAGCCTCACTGAGAAGGTGGTACTTGAGTAGAGACCTGAAGGAGGTGAGGAAGCAAGCTGGTGGATATCTTGAGGAATGTTCCTGATGGAGAAGCCGCATGTGCAAATGCCTGAGGCAGGAGGGTGCCTGGAGCTCCATGAATGACAAGGAAGGTCATATACAGCCTTGGAGGTCATCACAGGGGCTCTGCAAGACCCCTGTATACAGTTGTGCAATGTAGACAGCCCCCACCCAAGCCAGTGAACTGAGGCTGAAATCCAGCCCGTGTATCCCCCTAGCCATGCATCCTAGTTTGGGTCTGCTTCTGCCCAGAGCAAAAGGTGCCTGTGTCTCATTCACATCAAGGTACTGGGTGGGTGGAGGGGAGGGGGGCAGTGGAAGCACTAAACCTTTAACTTCTGCTTTGAGTGAAAAGGGAAGGCATTGGAGGATTTTTTATCAGAGGTGTACTGATTACCAGTTTATTGCACTTTCCACTCTGGCTTATATTGTACTGAGTTGGCTATATATGTATTTCATTTTGAAACATAAAGATACCACTTCCTATAGGTCAAGAGTAAAGAAATGGAAAGAGGGTAGCAGTGATCATTGGCCAGTGTGCCCGTACCAGCATGGATATGGTTGGGTACTTCTGAGCCCTCTTCTGGCTGAGGTTTTCTGAAAGCTTAATAAATCTAACACGAGGTGTGTCACTATTTACAAGATTTTATTTCTGTCATCGTTTAAAAATGACTGAATCATAAAATATACCTCGAAACCACTTGTACAGTGCTTTTAAAATAACACAAAAGAAATGTCTTGGGTCTTGTAAGATAGGGATCATAAAATCATAGAATTGAAGAGCTAGAAGAGATCTTAATAATTCAAATAATGTTTGAGCTGCAAGTATCTTTAAAAACCAAATCTTTTATTCTGAATACAGCAAATCTGAGTCTCTGAGAGGGAGGGGAAGCATTACCAAAAGTCATGTAAATAATGTAATTATGAATTGTAAATAGATACATCAAAATTTTGACTAATCTTCAAAAATAATTTCCAAATATGCCTCACTGTTTTTTAAAATATAATTTGCGCAAAAAAAGGACTTAAAGTGACAGTTTAAATTACTACAGTAATAACAAATATAATTTAGAACCTAATTTATGAAAAGTGCTACATATATGAAATTATCTTTAGTGCTTTAAGCTCAAAGAGATTAAAAAAGAATGAACTAAGATTTTGGGTGTGATCTCAATTTCTAGGTTGTAGATTTTTTTTCTGTCAGGGAGAAAAGTTCTCCAATTTATCTCACCGTGTCAATAATAACAATAAAGCTTTCTATGTGTATGGTGCTCTCTGGTTGATAAAAGTTACATTTGGTATCTCATCTGAGTTTCACTGCAAGGAAATAAGTACTACGTACACTTTAAGGTATTAGAAAATGAGTCCCACAGAACAAAACAGAATTCTTCCAAAATGACATGGTCATTTCCTAGTAGAGCAGAGACTAGAACCTGGGTGTACCGGTTACCAGTTGGTTACACTTCTCCCTTTATAGTACTGCTTCTCCCCAGTACATGCGGACTTTGCATGATGACCTTTTTGAGTAAAGACAGAGAGCACTGTATTAAGAGATCTTATTATGTACTGGTCACCTTGAAGAAGTTCTTCTTACAAAAGAGTAAGAAACTTCTAGAAATCAGAAGGCCACTACCAGTAAAAACGTCTAGAAACCTGCTAGAAGTATATCAAATTCACATGTATTTTTTTAAATTTATTTATTTATTTTGAGAGAGGGAGAGAGAGCGAGAGAGCACAAGCATGAGTAGGAGAGGGGCAGAGAGAGAGGGAGAGAGAGAATCCCAAGCAGGCTCCACACTGTCAGCACAGAGCCCGACGTGGGGCTTCATCTCACAAACTGTGAGATCATGACCTGAGCTAAAATCAAGAGTCAGACACTTAACTAACTGAGCCACCCAGGCGTCCCTCAAATTCACATTTTTAATCACATTAATGAATGTGATTTGTTGATGTTCAGGCGATCCAGTCATTTATCGCTTTTGGAAAGATGATCTTCAACAGGAAAGCACATCCACACCTAACCCCAGTACAGCACACGTGGTAGAAACCACTGCCTACGCTTTACTCACCAGTCTGAGCTTGAAAGACATAAATTACGTTAACCCAATCATCAGATGGCTATCTGAAGAGCAGAGGTACGGAGGCGGCTTTTATTCAACCCAGGTAACATTTCTCTGTCTGGTTTTACTCTCCTGAAGACATTTGCCCTCCTCCTGCATGACATGTGCCACATTCATTCTGTCGCCCATGCTTTCGTCCTCCCGCCAAGATCTGAATAAATGACTAGAGTCAAAAGACCCTTAGAGATTATCTGCAGTGACACCCTTCTCCTACAGCGGAGGAAGTCAGCCCCAAGAGGTTCGTTCATGGAGTTAGTGGCACAGCCAAAATCAAAACTCCCATTTCCTGACTCTAAATCCAGTACTTCCTCTATGATTCTTAATGATCACGAAGGGCTAGTAAGGTTATCAGTGATTCTATCACATCCTATGTAATGAACAGAGGCCACCGTGTGGACCAAAGTACTGATATTCCCTCCCCCCCCAAAATGAGTAAAAAGTGAGAGAAATACTGACTGTTATGGTTTGCCTAGCTACCAGTGTAAACTCATTTATGTATGTATGTTTTGTAGTTATTATGTAGTTGTATAATATGCTCTGTTTTCAAAGATGAGCTCAAACGTTAGCATCTTCTCTGTTCCTTGAATGTTTGGATGATCGTAGAATGTGTTTCTATGTGTTTATAAAATTTAGAGCTAGAGGGGTCCTTTAAGGTTACTTTAGTGATTATCTAATCTGAGGAGGCAAATGAATTTCATCTTGGAGACAAGTGTAGGCTTAGCAGGGAAGAGTGTCCCATTGATTATCATGCCATGTCACAGGCAGACGGGGTAGCCACGTGTTTGACGCCTCTGATCTAGTCAGTCACATTTCCCAATCTTGCACATGAGGAAGATGAGACCTAGAAAAATAAAGTTCACCCATTCATTCCTTCAACAAATACTTGTTCAGTAGCTACTAAATGTAATGGATGCCAAGAAATATTACATTACAGTGGTAGAAGCAGAAAATGAAAACAGAATAATAGAGAGGGAGAACGTATTTATGGCCTCACTGTGGAGTTATCTAAGGTGAGACTTAAGGATAAAAAGGAGACAGTCATGCAAGGATTAGGAGGCATTCTGCAAAGAGTGACTGGCCTGAGGTCATGCACCCAGGACACCTGGAGAGCCTGGAACTGAGGCCACACTTCCTTCCTCTCCCTGACAACAGCAGCTTCCTTACTGGGGAGGGAGAGACCTCCACCTAGGAGCCCTTCACCAATTTCACTCAGTCAGCTGGAGTTTCCCCACTGGTCAGTGCATCCTCACTCTCTCATAAGAAAGCGGATTTGTAAATACAGGGAAGGTATAAATGAGCTAAACCTGTTTTTGTGCCTTGCTGATTGCTGACAGGATACGATTAATGCCATCGAGGGCCTGACGGAATATTCACTCCTGATAAAACAACTCCACTTGAACATGGACATCAATGTCTCTTACAAGCATAAAGGTGACCTCCACCGTTATAAGATGACAGAGACGAATTTCCTTGGGAGGCCAATAGAGGTAAATTAAGGACTTTTTATAAAATTTTATAACTGGGTGGGCCCTTTGAAGTCACGTGTTCCCCTCTTACTTTACAAATGTATCTATTTACTACTTAAAAATACATTGAGTACCTGCTATGTCCCGGGCACTGGGAATTCAAAAGCAAAGTGTATGAAGAAACTGGGTACTCGGGGAGACTGCTGTTTTAACAGACAGAAAAAAAATAAGAGCCTTGGTAGGGACATGGAAGGACAGAGCAGGGTCTCCTGACCCAAGGTGAGAGGTAGGAATTTGTCAAGTGCGTCCAGATGCGCAGGTTAAATCTGGGAGAATCAGGATGAGTTAGCAAGGTGAAGAAAAGGGGGAAAACATTCTAGTCAAAGAGAACAGTATGCACAAAGGTGCAGTGGTAGGAGTGAGAGGGAAGACACGTGTGGACATCCACCAGTGGTTCCACGTGGGCCTGTCATACATACAAAGTATGGCCAAACTGAGGGATTGGCCTTTGGGTCCCCTGACAGCTTACCCCATGTACCCCTGCTGGATTTTTTTTTTTTATGAAAACCTCAATGGCCTGTGAAAATTTCCCAAAGTAAAGGACACGTTGGAAGAACTAGTTTCTGTGTCAATAAGAGTAGCTGCTAGTAAACGGCTGCTAACATATATTTTTCTAATTACCACATTTCAGATTATTTTAGGTCATATTTAAATACACAGATGACTGGAAATAGTTTTTAACTGTCTACATGCTCTACAAATCCATGTTTGGGAGAAGTAAGTAGACATGAGAAATAAAATTGAACGCGAAAATTAAAAACAATTGGCCCACAGATAAAAAAAAAAAAGATAGGTATGGATATGGATATATAGACAGAGATATAGACATATTCCAACATTTGAAAGTCCAGAGACCTCAAATAAAAATCTGCCTCCAAACTCTTAAAAAACCGGATGATCAGGCAACAGGGTGTTGGCCACAGCAAGCACTCTTCAGTCGGTCCCAGTTTCTGGCAGTCACGTGACGTGTGTGTGTGTGTGTGTGTGTGTGTGTGTGTGTGCGCGCGCGCGCGCGCCCTTTGTGTGCCCTTGCTTGGTGCCTGGGCCTCTGCAGGCACGTGTGCTTATGGCCCCCAGGGTTGGTAATGTGTCTCCTTTCTCTGGGAGCGTGTAGACTTCACCAGAGGTTCACATTCCAAGCCGATGGTCTAAGATCTCATGAGGAGCTCTTGACCTGAGCGGCAAGGTAGGCCCACCGGAGATGTAACTGCAGTTAATTCTTCTCTACAGGGCTAATGCTGTAAGGGCCTCTTGCCATTTTTAAATAACTAAAACTCAGCCCATGACGCTGTCTTTGTATAAAACTCAGGCTATGAGTATCTAGTCTGGAATATCTCTATGCCAGCATTTCCTGAAATGCATTACCTAACAAAGGTTTGGTGGTCAAGTTAGTGTGGGACACTCTAGTTTAAATGAAGTTAATCAAGTTTGTTCATAGAGGATTCCTACCCTACCCTTCATATGTATATGAGTAATTGTGGTGACCCTGGGGAGAATGGGCAATGGAGGGACATGGGGATAGGGGCAGGGCAACAGTATTCATTTCCCAAACCTATCTGTCACTCAAGTTCACAGAACCCATTCCTCATGCAGCATCTTGATGCACTGGCTTTTCAGTAAATGCTATCTTCCATCAGGGAGAACAAGAGAATTGGCCTTGTTATCTACATTTACTAAAATCTAGAGGAAGGGCTGACAACTCTTCACGCACACCGAATCCCCTTTGCACTAGTGTGCTAAGTGAGGGAAGGGGCAGCCCGCAGCCTTGGAGCGAGCAAGAAACCAACTCTTTGGGCCTCTTGCTCAGAATGGCCTCTCCCACGCCTTCCACACATCAGGGGGCATTTGTACGATAGAGCTTCTCCGGAGGGGAGGCTTTCTTAACCCAGTCCTGACCTTCACTCTCCTCCTGGAAGGACAGAAGAAGAGTCTCAGCACCTAAGGATCTGGCAGGCCTAAGTGAGGTGCCGGATGGGGCAACGGGGTTTGAATAAAAGACCAGTGGAAGTGGAGGAGATGAGCCTCCTCCTGAGGCACTGAAAGGGATTTATTCCGTTGGCAAAAGGAGATGAAGATCCAGTTCTATCATAACCATATATAAATGAAAACATAACCCAAAGTGGCTTCTGCTGTGTTGGTTTTGCGGGCTTGCTCAGGAGAGCTCAAGACGTGGTATTCATACGGACAAGGGAAAAGGAATTTCCAGCACTTCTAGCGTCTGTGTGCACAGGATCTCCACTGTCTTACCCATTGAATCTCACAGAAGCCCAGAGAGAGGAAGCTGGCAGGTGTCAGGCTACTTTTCATTGTTCTGTCCTCCCTCCCTGTTGAAGAAGAAAACAAAGCACAGTTTCTCATCCACCTTTCCAGGTGCCCCTCGATGATGACCTCGTCGTCAGTACTGGGTATAGCAATGGTGTGGCTACAGTGCACGTAAGTATTTCACTGAGAGCCGATTTCAACCATATGTCTGCTTGTACTAAGTAACATGAAAGAAAGTTAGGGACTTTGCCACAAAGTTACAGAGATCTAGGCTTGGGCAACCAGGACTAAAGTAGGATTCATTTACTCATTCTTTTTAGCTGTCTCAGTAGCAATCCTCACAATTTCTTTTTGCAGATGGCTATGTTAATCCTTGTACGTATATAGTCTTTATATTTGTGGAAATTATATATATATGATTACACATATATATATAATTTTATGGTTCTGTAGTTGTATGTGCGTATGACGCATGTGTGTGATTATATACACATACATATCCCTGCTTTCTATGGTTAGTAACATAGTCACATCGCAATTCTCCAGCATCATTGCAGATTGATGAACATATGTAAGGACTTAAGTTTCTATTATTTTAACTGCAGACTGCATGCACATACACAAACAGCTTAGAGAAACGTGTGACTGACTGCCGAATGGCTAAGATGAACTACATATTCTAAGCATCAATTAACACTCTACTGATGATTTCAGTTACGCTCTTATCTTTGGCATGTCCATTCCGTCTAAGACTTTATGAGATTGCATGGTTGGGTTGGTGGGGGAGACAGACTGTGCATTTCTCTGTCACTTCTAGTTGCTCTCAGTATATCTACTTCTGGAAGCACCTCTGTCCTTCCCTGCACACCTGTAATTTGTCATTTACTACGGTGGCATGGGGGTTAGGAGAAAACCATACTTCCTGGCCTTGAAGTGTTTTGCATGAAATTAGAGTAAACAGGTTCCAGGACAAGAGGCTTAGGAACTTTTCTATAGTAAACTACACAGATTTGACCACATGGGATTTGGCAAGATTCTGCCTGGCTAGATGTCATCTTTTTTTTTTTTTTTTTTTTTTGCCTACTTGGGCTTCTCGGGTATGTTTCAAATTATAGAGTTCGCTGAAAGTCCAGCTGTTGGGAAATGAGTCTTTGCTGCACCCCATTTGTACTGGATTGTGGAATCAATACTTTGGGCATTTCACCTGCAGCAACAGTACAGCCATGATGCCTTCCCCACTGTCCTGTTTTTTGTTTTTTATTCTTGAGTTAGTTAACATACAGTGTAGTCTTGGCTTCAGGAGTAGAACCCAGTGATCCCACTTACATACGACACAAGTGTCCTCCTTAATGCCCATCACCCGTTTAGCCCATCCCCGTCAACCCTCAGTTTGTTCTCTGTATTTAAGAGTCTCTCTTATGGTTTGCCTCCCTCTCTGTTTTTATCTTATTTTTCCTTCCCTTTCCCCCACGGTCATGTGTTAAGTTTCTCAAATTCCACATATGAGTGAAGTCATGTGTTATATGTCTCTCTCTGACTTATTTCACTTAGCATAATATCCTCCAGTTCCATCCATGTTGTTGCAAATGGCAAGATTTCATTCTTTTTCATCACCAAGTAGTATTCCATTATATATATGTGTGTGTGTGTGTGTGTGTGTGTGTGTGTGTGTGTGTGTGTATACATACCACATCTTCTTTATCAGTTGATAGACATTTGGGCCCTTTCCGTACTTTGGCTATTGTTGATAGTGCTTCTATAAACATTGGGGTGCATATGCCCCTTTGAATCAGCACTCCTGTATCCTTTGGATGAATTCCTAGTAGTGCAATTGCTGGGGCATAGGGTAGTTCTCGTTTTAATTTTTGGAAGAACCTCTACACTGTTTTCCAGAGTGGCTGCCCTGCCCTGTTTTAAATAGACTATTGTTCACACGTCCCAACATAGGTAACAACTGTGGTTCAGAAAACCAGTACTTCTGAGGAAATCTGCAGCTTTCATTTGAAAATTGAAGCCCAAGACATAGAAGGTAAAACAGAACGATACACGCTGTAATTGTGTGCCTTTTTTTTTCTACCTGTGGCCTTCACATCCCTCTCCTGGTAGGTTGGTTCTCTCCTCCACTCCAAAAGCAAGCCCCCTTGCACCCTGAAGTACCCCTCTAACCTTGGCTCTGGGGTCAGGGTACATGCTCTCCTCTGCCCTGATAGCTTCCATTTGCGGCTCAAAGGCCTGTTCCTCCAGGAAACTTTCCGGCCACCAGTAAATCCAAGCATCGGCCCTGTCTCCCTCCAACCTTCTGCAAACACGTTACCTTCAATAACTCCTTCCTTAAATCATAACTTCTTTGAGAGCAGGGAACTGTTACAGCTATTGGTATTGTCAGCAGCCATGAATTGCCATTAAACTCACCAGCAGCGCCAGCTTCCAAATCAAAACTCATGTTTAAATGTGTTCAGGGACCTTTTCGTTAATTATTCTGTTGCGACAGGGCACAAAACAGCTAAGAATGGTTTACTCTCATTTTTTGTTTGCTTGTTTTTTGTATGCGCAGCTTCCAGCTACAGACGCTACAGCGACTCAGATTACAAACGCATAGTAGCATGTGCCAGGTAAGCCTGTTTCCACAGAGGGGAGCACAGACTCAGGGCCTCACTTGTGCCGTGGTATTATCTCTTTACATCTTTTGGAGTTTTAAGATGGCCGGAAGATGCAAAATTGTGCGCTTGTTAAAATGCAGAACATAATGGGTATTCTTAGCTACTTTGTAGAACAGCTTCATTTTTGCTCATAGTTTTCCCTCCCACATTTGGCCTTCTTCTAATTCAAACAGTATAATATCGATTTTTTCTGTCTTCCAGAAAGGTAGAGAGGAAATAGAAGGATGAGGAAAAGAAAAAGCAAAAGATTTTCTTATAAGTAGCTTCTACTCTCTTACTTAGATCCCATTCCCCCAGAAAATTCCCTAGCCATTATCAGCCAGTGGTTCTCAACTCAGGCTGCACATGGAAGTCAGCTGGAGAGCTTTTAGAACTATCCAAAACTTGGGGCGCCTGGGTGGCTTGGTTGGTTAAGCGTCCGACTTCGGCTCAGGTCATGATCTCACGGTCTGTGAGTTCGAGCCCCGCGTCGGGCTCTGGGCTGACGGCTCAGAGCCTGGAGCCTGCTTCAGATTCTGTGTCTCCCTCTCTCTCTGTCCCTCCCCTGTTCATGCTCTGTCTCTCTCTGTCTCAAAAATAAATAAACGTTAAAAAAAATTTAGAAAAAAAAAAAAAATAACTATCCAAAACTCTAGCCTCACCCCCAGAGGTTATCCTGATGGCAGCCAGCGTCGAGAGCCACCAGCCCTCCGCAGGCTAACTCCAGAGCCCCGAACTGGCCACTGTAACAGTTTCCTGTTGCTCCTTGGTAACAATTTACCAGAAATTTACTGGTTACAAAGCCCAGATTTATTCTCTTACAATTCTGGAGGTCAGAAGTCCTGCTTGAAATCAATGGGCTGCCTTCCTCCTAGAGGCTCTAGGGGAGAATCCACTTCCTTGCCTCTTCCAGATGCTGGAGGCCACCATCTCCCCTGCTTCTTTCCCTTATAAAGACCCTAGTGATTGCACTGGGCCCCCCCCCAGATAATCCAGAATAATCTCTTGATTGCAAGACCCTTAAATTAATCACATCTGCAAGTCCCTTTTGCTGCATAAGGTAACGTATTCACAGGTTCAGGGAATTAGGACATGGACATCTTCAGGGGCCATTATTCTGCTCACCACATCCACCATCCTAAAACACTTCTAAAAGTGTAGGCTTTTGAAAATATGTGTACGTATCTTAGTGCTCACATAGAGTGAATCAGTCAGTGGCAAAGCCATGTTAGAGCGCAGGCTTCTGCCTTCTTCCTTTCATTACCCCTCAGCACTTGCTGTTGGGCTCTGTTTCCTTATTCTTCATATTCTCAATAACTGATTTCTGTGGTTGGTACTCTGCTGATTTTACTGATCATCACATGTGATGTCAAAGCACTCAGTATGGATAACTCAGAAATTCCATCGAGTTGTGTCATAGATTTGAGATGAAAAGGATTTTAGGGATGATATTGTAATCCCTTATTTTAGAAATAAAGAGGGGCGCCTGGGTGGCTCTGTCCGTTAAGCCTCCGACTCTTGGTTTCGACTCAGGTCATGATCTCACAGTTTGTGAGTTTGAGCCCTGCATCAGGCTCTGCACTGACAGTGCTGGGCCTGCTTGGGATTCTCTCTCTCTCTCTCTCTCTCTCTCTCTCTGTCTCTCTCTCTCCCTCTCTCCCTCTCTCTCTGCCCCTCCCCTGCTCATGCTCTCTTTCTCTCCAAATAAATAAATTAACTTAAAAAAAGTTTAGAAATAAAGAGACAGAGACACAAAGAAGTGAGGTAACCCGCCAAGTTGTCACAGAGTTGGTGGCAAAGCCAGGGCCTCAAGCCGCAGACCCTGACACCCAGTCCAGGATCTGAGCCACCTCCTCCAATCAGTATAACCTGAGCCCACTGACCTCAAGGAACAGCACACTGCTTCCCACTGCCTCCTTCCCAGCCATTGCCAATGCTTGCCCAATCTCTCTCTCTTCAGGATTCCCTCACTGGCCAGTCTGCTCACGATATCTCCTTCCATCCCTGTCCAGTCTCTGCCCTCTGTTCCCTCTCAAACATCCTTCCTCATTCCCTCATGTCTTTCTGCTAAGAAGGTTCCCCTTTCCCTTCCTCCTAACTGCCATTTCTGCTCTTGGGTACCTCTCTTCTGGGGGAGTTGTCTTTATATTCACAATACTTGTCACAGGGAGAGGTGAGCAAACTTGTTCAGGGCAAAACTATGGGACCCTATAGTGGGCGCAAAGGAGGGCTCTCTGATAGTGGAGGAGGCCACCTGGGGGGGGGTAGCCTCTGCTGCAAAGTCCTCATGTGACCTGTAGCAAACCAGCTCACTTCTCTGGGCCTCTTCTGTAGGGCAAGGATACTGAACTATCTCATCCCCAAGTGTTTTCGAGTTCTTATGTTCCACAGCTGTGCAATACCTACAAAGGCTCTTATCAAAACCTCATTCATTAGAGGGGCACCTGTGTGGCTCAGTCCGTTAAGCTTCCGACTCTTGATTTCAGCTCAGGTCGTGATCTCACAGTTTGTGGGTTCAAGTCCCACATCAGGCTCTGCACTGATACCATGGAGCCTGCTTGGGACTCTCTCTCTCCCTCTCTCTCTCTGTCCCTCTCCCCTGCTCGTGCTTTCTCTGTCACTTTCAAAAATTTAAACTTAAAAAAAAAAAACAAACTCATTCATTTGAATTCATTGACAGGAGGCCTAATTCCAGATTGCTAATATACAAAAGAAGGCAAATGGAGATGTAATATTGAATTTTCTATTTTTTGACTTTTACAAATTCCGAACAGAATGTTCAAAAAAGCCAGGTGGAATATGCTTTGGCTCTGTAAAGCTGAAGTTAGTTTGGATCAAGTCCAAAAGTAACTGTGTAGTACTTATTTATGTGAAAAATTCTCTGCCATCCAATATTCTCTCTCCTGATTAAAAACAAAAAACAAAACAAAACAAAAACAAAAAAAAAAAAACACACCAGCATACAGTTTCTGTATTCAGGGGGTCTCTTTCCTGTATTTAGCTTCTTACAACCTCTCTGTTGTATCCATAAGAGAAGAAAAAAAGGATTTCTCTTCTCTCCTCTCTGAACAAAATGCCTTTGGGGGAGATTGCTGTCTTTGGCAGCAGGCAAGGGGCTTCTTGAAAGGAAGGTTTCTGTTCCATGGTTGAAACAGTCACCATGGCAACCAGTCATCAAGGCTCCAGCAACTTTTCATAGACATTCTCCATTCAGGAGGCCCTTTTCCATTCTGTTGACAGAGTATTTGCATCTGTGAGCAAGAGGTCTCTGCTTCTGGTGATACTCACCCGCCCAGTTACGGGGAGATGTCCAGATACCATTTTACAGTTCCACATTGTCTTACAGTCTGTTGTTAATTGTTAATTTGGTGAAGAATGGGGTTAAATTTCTGTAACCAGAGATTTTATAATATCTTTTACGGTAACTATTACATGCAAGACATCTAATGGGGTCTGCCCTGATTAGGTGCAATTGGGGGAAAGAGATCCCTTGCCACCTCTATCTCAAATAAAACCTCCCATTTAATTAAAACTCATTCCTTCAGGTGAGATCAATTTATCTGCCCCCCTACGACACTGTCTCCCCCATTTCTTCCTTTAATCCTGATTGATCTTTAAGCTCCACTCTCAAAAGTCTGGCTACCTGTCAAGCATCTTGAGGTGAAGCTGGGACCTGAAACTCAACCTTTGCAGAACCACACTCTGCCCCTGTCCCTGGGCCCCAGTCCCAGACCTGCCAACTTGCCCCTTTTAAATCTTCTAATTCTGCTTAATGGTAGCATCAACCTCTGCCACTCAAAACGAAGCCTTGGAATTATAAAGATAAAACTAACACACAAGTTCATTCTTCTTCACAGTTTATTTTGCAAATAAGAAAATGAGCTCGAGAAAGGGAGAACAATTTGTGGAAATGTCTCAGCAGAACTGGGTGAATCCCAAGTTTCCTGATTCCCCAGTTCAGTGTTTTTTTTTTTCTCTCTCTCTTATCAGAAAAAACAAAAAAAACTTAAACACTAAATCTCCCATTTTACCCCCTTTGCCTTTTTCCTTAGCTTCCTCCCAAACACAATTCCTAGCAAAGGATAGTCCTCAAACACTTTTTTAAAATAAATTATCTATTGGGGCACCTGAGTGGCTCAGTTGGTTAAGCACCTGACTTCAGCTCAGGTCATGATCTCGTGGTTTATGGGTTCGAGCCACGCATCAGGCTGTATGCTGACAGCTCAGAGCCTGGAGCCTGCTTCAGATTCTGTGTCTCCCTCTCTCTGCCCCTCCCATGCTTGTGCGCTCTCTCTCTCTCTTAAAAATGAATACACATTAAAAAATTTTTTAAAGAATAAATTATCTATTGTGGAAAATTTAGAAAACACAGAAAAGCATGGGTAAGAAAAAGAAATCATCACTTATGAATCACACCATCCAGAGAAAGTAGCTGCTAACATTTTAGGTATTTCCTTCCAGTCTTTTCCTAAACATGCTTATTGAGTCTTTTTCCAATATAGAACTAATTTTCTTTTTCAAATGTGCTCTGTTAGAAAAAAAGAACTAGAATAGAAATCAAGAGGTTTATGCAGCTCTGGGGTGAACTAGTCATGTGACCTTGAACAAGTACCTTACTCTCATCCTCAGTTTCCTCAACTAGTTAATTAAAGAGCTTGGACTGAATGACTTCTATGATGTTTTCCAGCTCCAGAATGGTGGTCCATTTAAAGTATTTGCCAAGTGAGCAAGAGTTAGAATAGATGACTCAAAAGTCTCTTGCAACTCTAAAATTTAGAGATTGCAATGCATGTATTATAGAGAGGCAAGGAAGTGGAGGCCCAAATTAAAAATTAAAGCCTACTAAGAAATAAGACCTTTTCTTGAAGAATCTTGTCCATGTATCTATTGCATTTCCTAATCTCTAATTTGTTTTAGCTACAAGCCCAGCAAAGAAGAATCATCATCGGGATCTTCCCATGCAGTGATGGATATCTCTTTGCCTACTGGAATCGGTGCAAACCAGGAAGACTTAAAAGCTGTAAATGTTGTCTTTTACATATGGTTATGGATGTGTGGTTTTCTTTACTGCATTATTTTACAGATAAAGCTATTTTCTTTCCTTTTAATATATCACTTTCATGGAACCACCTAGAATATTCTTTCCAAACCAACAATCTACCTAAGCTTTGATTTTCCGAAGTAAAGTGAGGACATATGTGTGCATGGTCTGAACAAAATGTGAGTGCATATGATAACATGTCCAGACTTCTTCAAGAAGAGGAGCTGCTTTTCAGCTTTTTTGAATAGTGGATTACATCCCCATGTCTAACATCCCAATACTGGATGAAAGCATTTAAACAAAAAGATCAACTTTGAGAAAAAAATTTTTTTAAAGGTCATGAAATTAAATTCAAGCCTTCCCTTTCCTCTCTTAGCTTGTGGAAAGGGTAGACCAACTATTAGCTGATTACCAAATCAAAGATGGACATATTATCCTGCAACTGAATTCGGTAAGTTCCACCTCCCACCGTTCTCCGTTCCCAATCACTATCCAAAATCTACAGGCTAAAAATGCTGAGTCTCTTCTCTCCCATTAATTTCCTCAAACCTTGAATTTGTCGGACAGATTCCTTCTGATGAGTTCCTTTGTGTTCGGTTCCGGATATTTGAGCTGTTTCAAGTTGGGTTTCTGAATCCTGCTACTTTCACGGTGTATGAATACCACAGACCAGGTAATCAGCTTGACTCGAAGATTTCTGCAGAGGATGACTTTGCCTTCCTTACACTACTCACCGCATCTCTCGTTTTTGGAGAAGCCCATTTCCCCCGCCCCCCTATTTCTTTCATCCTCCAAGAATCACCTTGTCCACTGATATTCTCATCACATTTTGCCAAGGGCTCCGTTGTAGCAGTTGTCACATTGCTTTGTTGTTATCTGTTTGCATGTCTTTCTCACCAAACCCAGATGGAAGGCTTTGGTTCTTGTGCCCCCAGCATCTAACTCAATGTTCAGTATATAACACATATTGATAAATGTTGAGTGAATGACCCCCACTTTTGGTCACTCAGCCTCTAATACTAAGTGATTGGAGAGCTCTTTGGGTCATAGGGCAGACAAGTCCACATTAAGCAGTTCTACTTATTCCAAAAAAAAAAAAAAAAAAAAAAAATTCTTAAAATGAACCAAACTCTCATATCCATTCATTCTAGTTGTGTCTTCTGGAATCACATGGAACATACTAAGCCCCACTTCCCCTGTTCTTCTCCAGCCTAAACAATTACAGCTCTTTCGATTGACTCTCGTGTAACACAATTTATTTCCTCTCATTTATGGAAGCACCAAATATTTTAATTCTAAGAAATAAATATGGAACAGTAAGTTTCAAGCATAGAAAGGGAAGTCTTTGAGGGAGGGTGGAAGGGGCCCATGCCAGGAGAGGCAATTCACAATTTAACCTCCCTGCACCTAAGTTACAAAATCGAAAGGTTTGGGATACGTGATCTCCAAGTTCCCATGGGAGACTCACTGATCCATGAATGTATTGAGAGTTAATCAAGCCACTTCTCCTAACTATGTTTTCATTGCCACAGATAAGCAGTGCACCATGTTCTATAACCCATTCGATGCCAGACTGCAGAAAGTCTGTGAAGGAGTAACATGCAAATGCATAGAAGGTAAACTTCATTTAACATGTTTAGGCTGCATGCTTGTTTAAAGCAGCCACTCATAATCCAGGGCTAATCTGGGGGAAGCTATTTGACAAACTCATTCCTCAGAACTAGACATATAATCTCAGCTGATTGAAAGCTGATTCCTTTAATATGATAAAACTACTTCTCAACAACTCGTGAACATCCTGATAGCTTCTACTATACAGAGCGGGAGAAACACCATCTAGACAATTGTTGGATATCAGAGGGATAGCATGATGTGAAATTTTTACTTTTCACATGGTCTTTTTAATGTAATAGGACCACAGCCTAAGAGAACAGAGGCTCAAGACTGAGCCACTAGCTCCTCTTTCTTTTTTTTTTCCCTTGTCCTTCCCACTTTGTGACATCTCTGTTTATTGTTCAGTTACCTTCAGTCTTCTGTAAACCTAAGACAGTCTTCTTGGTCAAGAAAAAGACCCAGAACCCAACAACAGTCAACAACCGATTCCATGTGGGTCTGAGCTGGTTTGGGGTTTATTTTGTTTTTCAGAAACCTTAACATCTATACATTTCTTAGGTACCTACTATACCATTTTATAACCATAAATCAGTCCAGGTATCATCTTGGTTCCTTCAAGGCAGGAAGGGAATGGGAAAATTTTCCTCCTTTCTTCCGTGAAAACATATACATTTCTAAAGAACTGAATGTGGAGTGACTGCCCATTCTAAGCCTTCATGTTCAAGATTTTGTTTGTGCTTGTGTCTGTTTTGTTTTTGCTTTGCATAATGTTTTACTTTGTGGAAGAGGAGAAAGTGGACAGGTTGTAGGTGTCTGGTATTTGTAAGGTTATACTGGATTGTCTCAGGACTCATGAGAACTGTGTTTAATGCAAAGGGAGTGGCTGCTTCTTTACGTTAACCTAACTTTTAGAACTTTTCGCAAAATCCAGCTGACTGCGGGCAGATGCAGACAGAATTGGATCTGACAATCTCTGCAGATACTAGAAAAGAAACAGCATGTAAACCAGACATTGCCTATGGTAAGTTCAAAGGTTCAATGTAGAGTTCCATTAAACATGAGATGTTATGAATACATGATCAGTTAGAAAGATCAACAGCCTTTCACAATGATTATATCTGTGAGTACTGTACTCCATGTGTTCCCTTGAAGGAAAATGCCATCGATTTTTGGCATTAACATACAAAATCATTCATCCTTCAGGAAAGAAATGTAACTTTCATTTAAAATGATTGGAGTGATGTACACTCCAGGCCAAGACACTTTACTCCGATAGATCACATTGAATTAAACATATTGAATTAAACTGAACTAAAATATAGTTAAAGAAAACTTTTGAGAAGCCAGGAAGATGTAAGATTTCACTAGCATATTCTTCCAGTCAATAGAGCAGAGGGAGAGACAAAGGTGGTTCGGGGGCTTGGAGTTTTTTCAAACTCCCTTTAAAGACAAGGTAAAATATCAGTACTAAATCATTTTAAATGTATGCAGAACTGCAATCTTTCACTTCAAAAGGAGCATCTCCTTCTGGTAACCCGGAGCACAGAGCTAAATCTGATGCCCAGTATGGTTGTAGTCTTGTTTTCTATCCATAGTTTCTAATGTTTATTTATTTCTGGGGTGGGTGTGTGTGTGTGTGTGTGTTTTGAGAGAGAAAGAGAGCATTTTGTACACTATCTCAAACCATGTGTGTATGTAAGTAGGGTGTTATTTATAAATGAAAGATAAGTATATCTAATTCAGCACTTTGTGTTTACCAACTGTTTTCGTATATGGCTCCTCAGTGGGGCCCCCTAAGACTTCTTTGAGGTAACAGAGAATTATCTATATTTCACCAGTGAAGAAACTGAGGCTCAGGGAGACTCAGTAATTTGTTCAAATTTATGCAAGAAGTCGGTAGGAAAATGAGGATGCATCCTGGTCTCCAGTATCATTTCTGTTATATTATACTGACCTCTCTTAGTGGAAATGCAGCCATCTCAGGATGAATTGGGTATGGTTTATAGTCTTTCTTTTTTTAGAATTCATCTTGATTTTTCAAAAAGCTAAAAAAGCTGCCTAACTCAGCCAAGACCCACTGCAGGTTTTAAAACACATTAAGATTTGAATACTATGTTGTTTAATAAATAAAAATTTCACCAAATTATTTCTTCCCTCCATTTTAGAACTATTTTAACTCTTGAATATCAAAAACCTGTTTTAACACATAGAATAAATGCAATCTGGATGTAGTTTATTATTCTCACGAAAAGGCTTATCTGGCTTCTTTGAAGACTATGGGTTGATATTAGAATAATAAAATAAAAACAAAATAAAATATTTCCCTCTCTCCACCTATGTCCAGAGCAGGTACGTTGCCCATATGCACCATAGAGACATAAATCTGAAATTCGGGACATTTTAAAATCTGTTTTAAACTACTAATTCACTCACCTTTTGTTCTGGCACAATGAGTTCATTCATCTAGCTCGCTAGCTAGAATCCCCAAAATGGGCAAACCTTTCAGATCATTCACTTCAACCCCACCCAAAGCAAAAATGAGATCTTTTCTTAGGCCACATAGATGGGATAGATCTCTTTAAGCTTCCCATTCCAAAAGTGAGATCAAATACCATGGATTAAAAGGTAACGCCTGAAGGAAGAGAAACCAGGATAGAGAATGTCTCGTGTCAGATAGCTGTCAATCCAAGCAAAGAGGAGTCAGAAAACGGAATCCTGTCAAAACCCAAAGATCAAAGCCAGTGGAGGTAGGCAAGGGATCAAGGCAAGGAGACAGGAGGCCCACAGGGCAGGCCTGAATGGTAGATAAACCCTCTGTGGGCCTATGGAGAAGGATCTCCTCCACGTTCCCCATGGGCGTGACCCCACTAATCTTAAAGGATCAGAATCTGAACACTCCATCTAACAAAGGCATATTTTTGTCTGTTTAGTGTGCTTCTGTCTTTTAATTTAATATTGCTCTTATCCCAATCAGCCCGTTCTGTAACAGTGGCGAGGGCAAATGGTTCTAAGTAGAATAGAACCATGAGTCATTATCAGAATCTAGGAAGGCCTTTTGGAAGAAATGAGATTTACCTCAGGGTGCCCATAAAAGCTTGCTATGCTTCCTTTCTCATTTGTTTGAGAAACTCTGGCTTCTACTGGACACGGCATTAGTGATATTAAGCACGAATTCTTTGTTTCTTCTACCAGCTTATAAAGTTCGTATCACATCCATCACCAAAGAAAATGTCTTTGTTAAGTACACGGCAACCCTCCTGGATATCTACAAAGCTGGTGAGAATTCATTCATTTATTCTTTCACTCCACCAATATTTAGTACTTACTATGGGTCATTTTATTAGACACAGAGAAAACAACTTGAATAACACAACCAGTTCCTGCCTTCATAAACCTTATATTCCATAATATAAGGAGACACGTGTTTTTAAAAAGGAAATGAAAAAAACAAATTAAACAATTATTAATCATAGCCAGCACTATATTTGAGATATGGAATTAGTGTGGGAAGCTTCTGTATTGTGATAACAGATGGCATCGTTTAGGGGTGTAGCCATTAAAGGGACGGGGCAGAGAGGGAACCAAATATGCAAAGGCCCTGAGACAGCAAGCAACTAGGCACCATCAGGGAACTGATGAACCCCAGGGGGTGACTGGGCTATAATGAGACAGTGAGAGCCTAGCATGAGAAGAGGCTGAGAGATAGACAGGAGCTGGGTCATACAGGGATTTATAAGGCATGGCAAGAAATTTGGATTTTATTCTAGAAGTCCAAAGGGAAGCTAATAAAAAGTTTGAGGTAGGCAAATAGCATGATCTGATTTATGATTTTATTTTTTTTAATTTTTTTTTCAACGTTTATTTATTTTTGGGACAGAGAGAGACAGAGCATGAACGGGGGAGGGGCAGAGAGAGAGGGAGACACAGAATCGGAAACAGGCTCCAGGCTCTGAGCCATCAGCCCAGAGCCTGACGCGGGGCTCGAACTCACGGACCGCGAGATCGTGACCTGGCTGAAGTCGGACGCTTAACCGACTGCGCCACCCAGGCGCCCCTGATTTATGATTTTAAAAGATCACTCTGGGGGTGCCTGGGTGGCTCAGTTGGTTGAGCATCCGACTTCGGCTCAGGTCATGATCTCACTGTTTGTGAGTTCAAGCCCGTGTCAGGCTCTGTGCTGACAACTCAGAGCCTGGAGCCTGTTTCAGATTCTGCGTCTCTGGCTCTCTCTGCCCCTCCCTTGCTTATACTCTGTTTCTGGCTCTCTCTCTCTCTCTCAAAAATAAATAAACATTTAAAAAATTGAAGAAAAAAAAAAAAGAAAAGGAAAGATAACTCTGGCTTTCTTCTGTTGGAAGGAACACAAATAGAAAGAGGGAAACCAGTTAAGGACATCTGTGAAGTGCAAAGGCTTGGGTTAGAGGCCCAGTGAAGATAAATGAGAGTTTCAATAACCAATAGAATAAAATGAACTTGTATGTAAAATAACACATAAAACATTTAAAAATATGTTCCCTTTTATTCTCTAATTAAACTAAGCTATAAATGTTATAATGCTGCTTGTCAGATTACATAAATTACCACACAAATGATTCATTAAATCATTCTTTTTTAAATGTTTATTTATTTATTTTGAGAGAGAAAGTGAGAGTATGTGCACACGCACAAGCTGAGGAGGAGCAGAGAGAGGGAGAGAGAGAATCCCAAGCAGGCTCTGTGCTATCAGCTCAGAACCTGATGTAGGGCTCAACCTCAGGACCGTGAGATCATGACCTGAGCCGAAATCAAGAGTTGGACGCTTAACCAACTGAGCCACACAGGCGCCCCCATTAAGTCATTCTAATAATTCCAAATAAGTTTTTTATTTTTAGAAATTGTCAGTTTTATTTTGCTTGCCTCACTACAGAATTGCCCATCTGAGCTTTGATTTGACAATGAGGAACCACCTCAAACATTTCCAATTACATCTTTATTGCATTGATAGTCTTTACACAACCTATAATCTCAATAAGTAATTTCTCCTATAGTGACAGTATTGTTCATGGTAATGAAGTCTCTCTCAGCTCAAGCTAAATTGGTAGTAATTACATTCAAAGTGTTTCTAGTCCTTTGGATACTGTCTGACATTTTTACATATTCAACATATCTCTATTATCAGCTAAATCATAAAAACAATTTATTGAAATGCCATATTTAGCTTTCCCAATTTTCTTAATTTTTATTCCCCTTCAACCCTCAGTTTTCCAAATGTCAAAGGCAAAAAATGTAGACTTCATAAATTTTTTAAAAAACTGAAAAGTTTGTCATATTTTTAACTCTTGTCACTAAAACAAAAATATTTTCATAAATTCACTTTTCCCTTAAGTTGACTTTATTTTGCTTTATATCAAATTTATGATCATTCTTGATTTTATAACAGCTCTTGTTCCACTTTTGTAGTTTCCTTTACTTATTTTTATATGGTTTTATCATTCTGTAATCTGTGAGCTTATCAAAACTGAAATATCTTTTCTTGAACAGCTAAAGATGGTATTGACAAAATTGCTAGAGTATCATAAGCAAATCACCAAAAAGTATATCTATCCACTTTCTAAATATTTGCTCCTATAACACAATTGTGTACATAATTATGTATCAAAGTGAATCTATCAAACTCATAATTTCCAAACTGCCTTCACGATTCTAGCACTACCAGCTGCCCATCAAAATCCCAATATTTTTCCAATTTTGATTATTGCAATTGTTTTCATTATTACAATTTTTAAAGCTTTCTTATTACTTACTTCTGTCTAGTGTGTATTAGATATGTGGTAGTAAACACTAAATTTATTAAGACAATATTTAAAGTGATCTTTTGCTTGGCTCGTATCTTTATATTGTCCAGAGACACTTGATATCTACTTGATACATAATTCAGTCAAAGCCAAATTGAACAGCTGGGAACTTCCAAATTTTTGCTGAAGCCCAGACTCCTCTTTGGCATTGCATCTGCACCAGTAAGGAGTTCACATGAATATTCCTCATTGACTCCATTCTCTCAAACAGTTGTTCCGTTATTCCTTCCAGTACCTTGATATCAATAAAACCCATTAAGCAGTCTTCAAAGTCGGCAGGGTTTTTTTTTACATTATTTTAAACACTTTTGATATTAAGTACTTGATTTTCTCAATAATTATTGAAATTTAAGGGGCGCCTGGGTGGCTCAGTCAGTTAAGCGTCTGACTCTTGATTTCAGCTCAGGTCATGATCTCATGTTTCATGGGATCAAGCCCCACATCGGGCTCTGTGCTGACAGTGCAAAGTCTGCTTGGGATTCTCCCTCTCTCTCTGCCCCTCCCCCACTCTCATGTGCTCTCTAAATTAATTAATTAATTAATTAATTAATAAACAAGTAACATTTAAAAAAAGTTTAATAAAAAAATATTGGAATTTAATTTTATCACCTTATTTAGATTTTCCAAAAAGCTGTGCTCTCATTTCAGTAGATATAAATTTTACAGTAAGTAGGACCATAAATCTAAATTGCAATATGTTTATATTGATTTTCTTTCTCTTTTGATATTCTATCAAGAGTTTTGAGTCTGAAAATGCTTGATCATTGTTAGCCATAGACTAGAGTTGGATTCTAATAATACTTTCAAAATATTTATTTGGTGGATCAATACTCTGATAAAATGCTTTTCTGGTTTTTATTGTTTCAAATGTTTCACTGTATGAAATTGATTTAGCATGTTATTCTGTTTTTTTCTCATTGATGATCACAAAGTTTGTTTATTTGAACCATGATCGTCATTCTGACAAAACAGGTGTTTAGCACTTCGATCATTTCACAGCCCAACTTTTGAGCACCAATTGCATCCAGCTTTCACATTATAAGCAATAATAAGCCACTCCTATTTTTACTGAAATAATCAAGTGCTTTTCATTCCAGAAATGCAAGTTATTTGTTTTATTTTGCACCGATTCTTGCACAGAATCAAAAGACATTCCAGACTGTTCTCAATTTTGTGCAGTATCAGATGATTCCCAAGCTATAGTTCTTTTAAATTTTTTTAATGTTTATTTATTCTTATTTATTTAAATTTTTTTTTTTTTGTTTTTTACATTTATTTTTGAGAGAGACAGAGACACAGCATAAGCGGGGAGAGGCAGAGAAAGAGGGAGACACAGAATCCAAAGTAGGCTCCAGGCTCTGAGCTGTCAGCACAGAGCAGAGCCCAATGCAGGGCTCAAACTCATGGACCACAAGACCATGACCTGAGCCGAAGTCAGACACAATACCAACTGAGCCACCCAGGTGCCCCTAATGTTTATTTTTGAGAGGCAGAGAGCAATGAGAGAGAGAGGGAGACACAGAATCCGAAACAGCTCCAGGCTCTAAGCTGTCAGCACAGAGCCTGATGAGACCATAACCTGAGCCAAAGTCAGGCACTTAACTAACTGAGCCACCCAGGTGCCCCCCAAGCTGTAGTTCTTTTTAATATCATTTCTTTTCTGTTCTCCTGTCCATTCAGAAGATTCACATTTATGACATTTAAAAGGAAATGTTAAGAAAATTTTGCATAATTTATTATCTCTTCTTTCTGGGTGTTTATTTTTTAATATATACAAATTTTAAATGTCTATAAATATCAAAACATCACACATTTACCACTTACCCAAGAATTGCTGCACACTAACAATAAGCCAAACTAAGACCTAAACTATTTAAAACAGAGAGCAGTTATACAGTTCAAGGATAATGACAAGTTGGTGTTTCCCCTAAAACACAGGGTGCTTGGAGTGAAGATATAAATGGAAAAAAAAAAGATCAGTGATTGTTGAGCCAAGGTTAATTATTCCCTCTTTCTGAATATGCTTGAAATTTTCCATAACCAGAAGCTTTTAAAAATAATGATAAGGCCGTGACAGGGGCTGAGTTGGTAAACAGTGCTGGGAATATTGTTTAGATATTGCTGCCAGGGGAAGTCATGTATGTTTTAATGGTCATCAGGATAGCTGATGTGTGCACACTAGTTAAAGAACACTAATTAAAGTTTGCTATTGATGTAGTTACTATTATGTACATTATGTATTATGATGTATGTGCTATTATGTACAGGATAACTCTGTCAGAGTTTAATAACTGATCATCAGTCCTGAATCTATAGCAATGAATCAGGCCCAGTCCCTGCTTCAAGAAGCTTCCAGTCTAGCTGAAGATACATGTGGGGTGAAATACTGTGATAGAAGCTCAAGTATAATGGGAGTAAGGGAGAGACAGAGAGATATTTATGAGAAAGAGCCTCTGGGAGTGTTTACTGGAAACCTTGAGAATTGATGATGTGTTTGAGGATGGGTAGAAATTTAACAGGACAACATGGGGAGGAATGCATTCCAGGTAGGAGAGATAGCTTCTTGCCAATCTCTGAGTTCTTTGGGAATCCCAAGTTATCCTCCTTAAAATTTTCCAAGTCCTTCACACGTCTTACATTTTTCTACAAAGTTGTCCATTGCCAGCTACCAAACACTTTTTTGGTATTTTGGGGATTAATATTGTTTAACTATAGAGACGTTCTTTTAATTCCTGTTTCTACAGGAGTTACAATAACAAGCACTTATATAGCACTTGTTGTGTTCTAATCACTTTTCATATATATGTTAACCCATTTAATCTCACATCAGTTTCCCAAGGTGGGTTTTATCGTCACTCCCACCTTTCAGATGAGGGATCTGAGCCTCATTTGTCCGGGTCCACACAGCCAGCAAGTAGCAGAGCTGAGGTTTGTCCCAGAGAGCCTGATTCCAGATTCCAGAGTCTTAACCATATAGACATTGTCACTTTACAATTGCCACTCGAGATAAACATATACTCTTGAGTAAATAGCTACAAGGTACTGGAATTGCGACAGTTTATAATTGTGACGTTATAACATGAATGTGATAACCTTACATGTGTGTGCCTCTCAGGAGAAGCTGTTGCCCAGAAAGACTCTGATGTCACCTTCATTAAAAAGGCAACATGTGCTAACGCTGATCTGGAAAAAGGAAGACAATATTTGATTATGGGTAAAGAAGCCCTCCAGATAAAATACAATTTCAGTTTCAAGTAAGTCATTTTGGAGTCCCTCTGATCTTTCCTTCAAAACTAGGTGTAATTTATTCTTAAATACACTATATGTTTCTCATGTGTCCTGCTGTTAATCAACAAACCATTAGGAGCATAAATAAAATAATGTGAATTTACACTTGACCTTAGCCAAAAGGCCAAGAAGCAATGAAACAATGAGAATTGGAAACAAAGAACTACTTATAACCATCAGGGTAGCTGGGAACTCACTGATGGATAAACCAAGTGAGCACCTGGGTGTGTAGGTGTTTCTGAAGGCGCCCCTCCGACCCCCTCTCCGCCACATCTGCCCCCTCAATAAGTTCTCAGACTGTTCTGTTTGTAAAGAGGGAGATGTTTAAATATGCATCTTATGATCTCTTCTTAAAAAAATAGATCTTGAAACAGATGCCATTCCCACCTTTAATCGTGGGGCCCCAAGCAGCTTCATGAGATTTGAGGGTTTGTGGCCCTTCCCAGGGGGAGGCCGGCCCAGCAGAGTCCGGCTGACACATGGGGTGAGCAGCCTGAGTGCCTTTGAATTGGGCTCTTCGCTATTCATTTTCCTTTTTTTCTCGGCAGGTACCTCTACCCTTTGGATTCGTCCACCTGGATTGAATATTGGCCTACAAATGCAATGTGCCCATCATGCCAGGCATTCTTGGCTAATTTAGATGAGTTTGCTGAAGACATTTTTCTAAATGGCTGCGAAAACCCCTGAGGAAGTTCAACTATGTAGGGTTTTCGCTGTGGACTCCTGTTGTGGAAGTGTCTTCCTTTTCTTTTGTTTTCTTCTTCTTCTTCTTCTTCTTCTTCTTCTTCTTCTTCTTCTTCTT
>NW_024412401.1:43741323-43764530 GCF_014898765.1 Herpailurus yagouaroundi | reverse complement strand
TTCTTCTTCTTCTTCTTCTTCTTCTTCTTCTTCTTCTTCTTCTTCTTCTTCTTCTTCTTTTTAACATTCACAGCTGGTCTTATTTGGAAAGCTCACTTTACTTAGAATTAGTGGCACTTTGCTTTTAGTAGAGGATGATTTTAAGAGCTGTAACTTTCTGAAATAACACGGCCTTAGGGGGCATGGAGACAGACACCCGTTCCAAGGTTATCGGACACCAGAAGCAATAAAAATTGGACCGCCTCCTAAAACCTACCGCTCAGGAATGTCTGCCGGGGACCAAAGAATAGCCCCCATTGAAATGGAGTATCTTACAATAACATGGCCTTTGCTTGAAAGAAAATACCGAGGGGCAGAGAGCTGGCCATTAAAACCTGACTTTGCTTTCAAAATGTGGGAAAAAGCGAAGAGGCCTATTATTTTATGCGAGGCCGGCTGGACCCACACAGATGCGCAAGTTGAGAGGCAGAGACCTAAGAAGGCCCAGCCTCAGAGTCCTCAGCAAACTGAGAAGGTGGGAGCATTTGCCCCTGTGGCTCCCCTTCCCCCCGTGGGGGTCCCACGACTCCCTCCGCTCCCTCCCAGCACCTGTCCGCTTCCCCCAGGGTCTCCCTCAGCAATAATCACCCTGGGAGGCAGCCCGCAGTGCAGCACCTGGTGAGGAGAAGCCAAGTGGTGATCAGGAGACCTTCCTGCTGGGCCCTAACCAGGTCTTGGAGCCGTGTTTGAGCTTTTCTAAAAGAGGGTCTATAACAGGATGTTCATTTCTTTTTTTTCTTTTTTAATGTCTAGTTTTTGAGAGAGAAAGAGAGAGACAGAGCACAAGCAGGGGAGGGGTAGAGACGGAGGGAGACACAGAATCCGAAGCAGGCTCCAGATTCCGAGCTGTCAGCACAGAGCCCAACACGGGGCTCGAACCCATGATCTGAGAGATCATGACCTGAGCCAAAGTGGCCCGCTTAACTGACTGAGCCACCCAGGTGCCCCTAAGTGACCTTTAGATCTTAGAAAAGAATTTTCCCAATAGATTCCCATTTAATGTCTCAATAATCTCACAAGGTACAGGGATTATTATTATCCCCAATTTATGGAGGAGGAAATGGAAGCTCAGAAAAGTGAAGCAATTTTCCCAACCTGGTAAGGGGCAGCAGTGGAGACCAAGCCCCAAGGCTTTCCCTCTGTCCAGACACATCCCTCTTCCACATCATGACCATCACATTGCTTGTCAGGTTTAATTTTCTAAGACCAAGGTAGGATGCAGTTGGAGTTTCTTAGGTATAGTTTAATGAACTCCATTGAAATCTCACCAGGAAACAGGAAGATAAACTCTGGCTGTAACAGTAACAGTGACTGTAATACATTCCCTTTTTGTAAAATCTGCATTTTACCAGTTAGGCAGAACTACACGAGGCTTGCAGTGTGCCTCGTAAGTAATACTAAGATTTTCCACTTCCAGGAGCTGAGAATTTATTTTCGTTAATGTCAAGGCTCACATTGTGGGCACTCCCTTGGCAAAAACAACCATGCCCCGACTCTCTGCCAGTAAGGGATGAGGCCCCCCTCCGGAGCTGACCTGAAGCGTCTCCTGTCCCCCTCCTGCCGAATGCAGGATGTATGGAGCCGACCGCTGCAGTGCTGGGAGGCACGGGTCTCTCTCTTCCCCAAGCACTGTGGCAAATAGGTTGGGCCACAGTGGCCTAATTAACCCACGATACCTCAGAGCTTTCAAACATCAAATCAAAACTTTCTGAGTTAGCCCGGCACCCTTTAGAAATCCACCAGCATACTTCTTTAGTGAGGCTTTCACAACCCCCCAAACAGGCTGTGGTCCCTGCTCCACCCTGAGCAGCTCTTCCAAGGCACTTGCAACTATGTCTCCAAGCAGGTATATTGTTTATTCAGCGTGGAGCTTCCTAGCTCCACCGTCAGCTCTGTGTGGGCAAGTCTGGATCTGTTCTGTTCACCCCTGTCCCTGGTGCCTGGCACAATGCTGGACGTGTCACAGGGACTCATTAAGTGCGGATTCCCGCTGAGTATGGGGCATCAGAAAGCCCAAATTCTAGTCTTGGCTTTGCCCCTGCAGGGACTTGGGACAAACCTTCTCATCTCTTTGGTGGTCTGTAAACAAGGGAGTGGAACATTCAAACCCCTTTCTACAGCTCTAAGAAGGTATCTCATAATCTTATGTTGGGAAACAGAAAACAAAACCACATGGCATGTAAGCAAGGCATGTATTTCTTTCTGGAAGTAGGAAGGGAGCTCAGAGAAGTGAGTGTGTGAGCTAGAGGGCTTTCCGCGGACCTCCTAAAGACCGGGCGGGATTTGGGTAGGGAGAGGGAGGCAGAAGGATCTTTCTGGTTGAAGGGAAAAGCATAAGGCAGGTTTCCACTGGAGGCAGTAAGAAGATTTAGATGCTACAAACGAACGCTATTAATTTTAATGGCTAGATGTTTTTTTTTTTTTTTTTTAAGTTTTTACTCTAATTCCAGTTAGTTAGCATACAGGGTTATATTAGTTTTGGGTAGGTGATATAGCGATTCAGCTAGATGTTTGTGTTAACATATATTAGAAAAAATACAACTAGCACCTCAAAACCACGATATACAATTTTTTTCAAAAATAAATGTATCTGTCAAAAAATAAGTCTATTTAAGGAAAAGTTTTAAGTAAACAATAGTTTGTTCTTGGGAAAATCATGAGGTTGGCATGCACAAGATTGACGTTTAGGAAACTCTGTCTTAAGAAACTATGTGGAATTGACAGTGTGCCAAGCTTGAGACAGGCAGCCTCACTCCATTTTCCTCAGTGAGGAATCCTGAGCCAAAGTCATGTCCAGTCTTACCTCCCAGCCCCGATGATGCTAATTTATTCAGCAACATCCAACAAACATGCCCTGATTGGTAATTGTAGTCTAAGCCCAACTCTAGGCGCTTGGTACCCAGATCCCCACCCTGATGGAACTTCGATCCCGGATGGAGAGACACATCATGAACAGTAAAGACAATACCTGGGCACCTGGCCCTGACTGTCTGAAGGGGATAAGAACTAGGAGGAAAAGAAAAGGAGAACAAAGTAAGGGAGCTGAGGAGTAGCTGAGGAGGGGTTTCCGTTATCAATAGAGTGGTCTGGTCAGAGTGGGCTTCAAAGTGAGACGTGAGCAGAGGCCTGGAGGTGACGAGAGAGGGAGCCAGGTGGCCACCTAGGGGAAGAGCGTTCCGGGCAGAGGGAGCACTGAGTACCCAGGCCCAAAGCAGGAGCAGGCCTGGTGTCTTACAGGAAGAGCAAAGAGGCTGGTGTAATAGAAGGAGAGTGAGGCATAGGGGAGGTGGGTGGAGATGAGGCCAGAGACCGCAGAGAGACCAGATCAGGCCTGTCACGGACAGGGTATTTGCTTTCCGCTTTACTCAGAGGGACAGGGGAGCCATTGCGAGGTTTTGAGCAGAGGAGTGCAGCAGGAGGCCACTGTCATAAAACAGACAAGAGATGTTGCGTCAACCAATCGAACGAGGCAGAGGTCATTGGCTCTGCAATGAAAGAGAACACGCAGCACGGGAACCATAGAGCTTCTCAGAAAAGCATGTTAGATAGGACTTATTACAGGATTTGGGCTTGTGGTGAATTATTTTAGGGAGGGTTTAAGGAAGGAAGGCTTTGCTCCAGATTGGACGCTGTCAGGAAGCAGGAGTAATCTACTTTACTTCCATAAGCCTCTGTCTTCACATCTGAAAAATGGGAGCACTCAGATTTCTTATCTAAGTGGAAGGAAAAGAAGTAGCAGTCACTCACATTAGCCAGGAAAGGGGGAGGTGTTTGCTCATTTTTGTGGTTTGGATACTGTTCCCATTTTCTGCTCTAACGTGATTATGGCAAAGTTTAGGCTTTTTTTTTTTTTTTTCTTTTTTCCCATGTTGATCCATTTTGTGTGATGTTTGTGTTCTGTGACATCAGACACAGACAACAGGATGGCCTGACTCTGAATACCAGGTCAACTCCTACGGTCACCAAGCCCAGCTACCAATCCAGCACCCAGCTGTCTTCTCTCGCATAGACTCTTTTTCCTAGAAAATGCACATTCACAAACAGTGCCCAGATCTGCGTCCAATTCCAGGAGCCCCTGTGAAAGTCCACGCGTGGGCCCGATGCCTGCCTCAGGAGCCGGGATTTCAGCTGCCCGATGGGAGAGGCTCTCAGAGACATAAGGCAGCTCCGTGTCATGTTTGCATAGGTTTCTCTGCTCCTGAAAACAAACTGATTCTGCATGCTTGGTGTCATGTGAGAAATGAGTCACCAGGGACATGATCTTTAACTCTGATGGGGAGATTGAAATGTGGCTTTATGGTTCTGAATCAGAAAGGAATTGAGGAGGAAGGAAGGAAAGAATGAAAGAGAGAGGGTAGAGAAATGCAGGAAGGGGAAGGGAAGGAGGGAGGGAGGGGTTTGTTTTAAGACAAGATGAGAACTCCATTTCTAAGAACCTTCTGGATTCTTCTCAGCTGGCAGGGTCCCCACCCTGACAGACATGTTGGCAGAAGCAGATCTGTTCCTTGGAACACAATGTCCACTCCTTCACTGTTTCCATCATTATAATCAGATATGTGTGCATAACACACACAGAGACTCACGAATTATATGATCTGAAATGTCCAAGCCAGGAAGGACCTAGAGCCCATCGCATCCAATTCCTTCATTTTCACCTGGGAAAACAGGCCCAGAGGAGCAGCCTGCTGGTGGTCAGAAGGCTGTTAAGTGGAAGGCCTGGGACACCAGCCCCGGTCATCCAACTCTTAGCCCAGCATTCTTTCCGCCACGCAAATGAGGGGCGGTTACAGAGAAATTGATTTGGGCTCCCTCCAGAGAAGCATTTTCTTCCAACCAGAGCCCTTCAAAGACAGAGTAGGCTCTGGTGGAGGGACCAAGTGTCCCATCACTAGCCCCTTCCGGGAGTGTTACAGGAACCATTCGGTGTGGGAGGTCTGCCCCGAGGATGCCCACTGTGCCTTCGGCTCAGAGAGGTCATTAGTAGAAACGAAAGCATCTGCTTTACTTCCGTAAGCCTCTGTCTTCACATCTGAAAAGCAGGAGCACTAAGAATTCACCCTCGGGAGGATTTCTGCGAGACTTCAGCGGGAGAGCACACAGAAAGTGATGCGCACAGGGCCTGGCATGACGAATGTAACTTGGGGTGGCTAAGAACACATCCCTGGCACGCCACGGATGGTGACGTTAACACGTTTCTTGCCCGGCGCCACACTGATTACATTTCGTGGAGCACCTATCGACATTTCACGGCCCTGGGATGATTGCCACCATTCTTACTTTTAGGAAGGAAACAGCCGAGGGTCTGGGAGGCTGCGTTGCCCTAGGTCACACACCTTCACAAGTGGTCGGGCATCTTTTGGGCCCCAGGGCCCAGGGTCTTAGCCACCGAGGTACACTCTTCCCTCCTGTTAGGGCCTGGTGTCCCCTCCCACCAGCTGGGCCTCACCAGCCAGCACAGGTCAGAGCCCCCTGTGGGGCCCAGGGCTAACAGTTTCAACAGAGGAGATGTGAGAAGTCAGAACTATCCTAGAAGGAGGGTTTTCTGTTTGGCTGGAGTTGGGGTGGTCAGGTGTGTGTGTGTGTAACAGACAGAGACAGGACCTGTTACTAAGGGGAAGTAACTATGGTGAAGAAGTAGAACTGCTGTTGTTTGTGACCTCGGGAATGTTCCTGAACATTCTTCTGTGAAGACAGAGTAGCATTGTCAGCCTCGGAGGGTTTCGAGGATTAGAAATAGTACCTCAGTGCCAGCCCAGGGAACACAGTCTGTGGTGGCCAATGGCAGCCAGCCGGCTGTGGGGTTTCTACCCCTCGTAACTCTCTGTGCCTCAGTTCTCTCTTTTGGAAACGAGGTGAGCCCTTCTCCTGGCTCAATCTACAGGGTGGTTGCAGGATGAAATCAGATCAAACACATGAAAGAATTTATAAGCTGTAGGATTTTGAATAAATATGGAAATAGCATTAATAATCAAAAGCATCTTTGTGCTAAGATGCCAGAGGCAGAGGCTGCCTGACGTGCTTTTAAAAGACTGGGAATGGGGCGCCTGGGTGGCGCAGTCGGTTAAGCGTCCGACTTCAGCCAGGTCACGATCTCACGGTCCGTGAGTTCGAGCCCCGCGTCAGGCTCTGGGCTGATGGCTCAGAGCCTGGAGCCTGTTTCCGATTCTGTGTCTCCCTCTCTCTCTGCCCCTCCCCCGTTCATGCTCTGTCTCTGTCTGTCCCATAAATAAATAAAAACGTTGAAAAAAAAATTTTTTTTTAATAAATAAATAAATAAAAGACTGGGAAGGGGTGTGCTGTCTTAAAAAGCCGTCTCCCCCAGGGCCTCAAATTTTCCTGTTTGGGCTTTATTCCTTTGACCCGAGAGGCTGTCTTAGGTCAGCATCCCCATCACCCTGTGGAAATGCAGATTCTCAGGCCTCACCTCAGGCCTACTGAACAGAAACTCTGAGTGGAGCCAAGAAATCTGTATTTTAAAAAGATCTCCAGGAAAAGCAGAGGCACATTAAAGTTTAAGAGGAATTGTTTTGGAGCTCGTGGAAATGCAGGCTCTGATTCTGTAGGTCTGGAATGGCCCTGAGATTCTGAGTTTCCCAGATGATGCCTACAGTGCTGGTTCTCAGACATAGCAAGGTTCTAGAAGTGTCCCATAAAGTCAGGATTTTTGCATGAACGGAAGCAGCCCCTTAACAGCCAACACTTTAGTTAAGAGTAATGGTGCCTGGGTCTTTCAGGAATGGGTTGCAGGAAAGGCTGAGGGATTCTGGCAGCCAGAGAAACACGAGGCAACAATGAGAGATCTTAAGAAAAAAAGAGAAGGTGGGGGTCATTAAGGGAAATGTAGGCTACCCTTGTGGAGTGTGTTCAGGGCAGATCAGAGCATTCATTAAATCCATTCGCTCACTAAGTGCTGTCTATATGTTAGGCACTGTCTGTGCTTTTTGCATTCATCAACTCACTTAATCCGCTAGAAACCCAACGAGGCCAGTACTTTCATTATTACCATTTTACAGAGGGGTAAACTGAGGAACAGAGAAATTAAGAAATTTGCCCATGATCACTCAGCTCGTAGGTGGTGGAGGCGGGATTTAGAACTGAGGCAGCCTCACCCATTAGCACTAGACTCTTCTGCCTCAAATATAGCGTCTGCCATCAGGAAGCTCACAGTCGTCCCGTGAGGAATAAGAGCTAGGAGGAGTAATGGCCAACACTTGGATGACGCCGACAATGTGCCAGGCACAGTTCTGAACACCTTACACACATCTGCTATTTTAGCCCTTGCAGCAATTTTAGGAGACAGGGCAGGGCACTGCTGAATGGGCCCGGCAGTGTGCAGAACTGTGCAAAGCAGGTGCACAGACGCCGAAAGTTCCAGACTCCAGGTTCTAAGAAGAAGAGCTCCAATCCAGGAATAACCTTTGCAAAGGGGCCTCCAGTATACTGGGTGCAAGCCCCATTGCGTGTGCTCGGCTTCCACACCCTCTCCGCTTCCCGACCTGGCCTCCAGAACTAGGCCCTGCTGTACCAAAAGGCAGGTGTAACTGCCAGCTACTCTGCTCAGCCTGGCTCCTGCAGCTGCACCCAAGTTCATGCAGCGGGTGAGGCCCCCTGCGTGTGCGGCTCCAGGCAGGTCTGTAGAGCCAGGCTGTTGACCCTCCTGGAATGGGTGGCCCGCTGAATGGTTGGTCCCTGCTGCTGCTGAGGCCTGACCCACCCGTCCATCCCTGCCATCCCAACTTGTGTCTCACGCCCTCCGTCCCTCCCTCCCCCACACACCAAAAATCACTAACTTGGCACGTGGGATTCAAAAAGTTGCCTAACAAATGAAAACTGACCTTACATCTTTGCAAACCACTTCTGGCAATACATTTTATGAGCCAAAATATGTTTCTATCCCTTGATCCAGGAATCCTCCTCCTCTTGGATTATTTATAATAAAATAAATTTCCAAAAGTGGGTAGGGAGAGGGGGAGTTCATACACAAAGATCTCCTGTGCGGGATTAATTATTCATTTGATAAATATTTATTGAGTTCCTCCTGTGTGCCGGACACAGTTCTAGATGGTGGAACCAAGATAAACAAGGTCCCTGCTCTCCTAGGAATGACATTTTAACTGTGGAAAACGACAATAAATACCTACATAAATGAGAAAAATAATCTATTTACAAAATTCTCTGCAGAGAATTAAAATAAAGGTCTTGTGGTAGAGAATAACTCGGTGGCTGCTTTTGATTAGGCGGCCAGGGATGGTCTCTTAAATGTCACTAGATAAGATGACCTTTAAGCTGAGATTCTCAGGACAGGAAGGGGCAGCCATCTGAAGGTCCAGAAGAGAGTATTCCAGAAAAGGAGGCCAGTGTTCCAGGGAACTGCAAGAAAGCTGATCAAAGAAAGCAAGTGATCCAAAATGAGTTCGGAGGAGGGGAAAGGGCCAGATCAACAAGATGTTGCAAGCACGGGTGAGGTGTTTGAACTTTGTTCAGTAGATAATAAATACTAAGCAAGGGCATGAGACCAGATTGTGGATGAGAAAGGGGCAGGCAGTTAGGAGCTCTTGCCGCTGTTCCCGTGAAAAGGGATCGTAGCTTGAACCGGCATGGTGGAAACGGAGAAGAAGAGAAGTTGATGGATTTGCGATATTTTTGGAGGCAGGGCTAGAAGGGTTTGTAGAAGGAATTGGGATGGGGTGATGAAGGCAGAGAAGTCAGGATTACTCATGGATCCTTGACGTGAGCTGCCACAGGTACCAATTATACCGTTGGGAAGACGGGAGAAGATCAAAATTTGGGAAATGAGAAGGGAAGACGTTATGGGTTGAACTGTGTCCCCCTCAAAAAGCTATGTTGAGGGCGCCTGGGTGGCGCAGTCGGTTAAGCGTCCGACTTCAGCCAGGTCACGATCTCGCGCTCCGTGAGTTCGAGCCCCGCGTCGGGCTCTGGGCTGATGGCTCGGAGCCTGGAGCCTGTTTCCGATTCTGTGTCTCCCTCTCTCTCTGCCCCTCGCCCGTTCATGCTCTGTCTCTCTCTGTCCCAAAAATAAAAATAAAAACGTTGAAAAAAAAATTAAAAAAAAAAAAAAAAGCTATGTTGAGGGGCGCCTGGGTGGCTCATTTGGTTGAGTGTCTGACTACTGGTCAGGTCATGATCTCATGGTTCGCGAGTTTGAGCCCCACATCGGGCTCTCTGCTGTCAGTGTGGAGCCCGCTTCGGATCCTCTGTCCCCCACCTCTCTGTCCCTCCCCTGCTCGCTCACTCTCTCTCTCAAAAATGAATAAACATTAAAAAAAAGAGAGAGAGAGAGAGATGTTGAAATCCTAACCCCCAGCACCGCAGAACGTTACCTTATTTGGAAATCGGGTTATTGCAGATGTAACTAGTCAGGGTAAGATGAGGTCCTGCTGGAGTAGGGTAGGCCCTTTCTCCAACATACCTGGCGTCCTTATAAGAAGAGAGAAATTCAGACACAGAGACAGAGACACAGAAAGGAGAAGAGGTCTCTACCCTGACACTTGAGGAGAGCCAGCCACATGAGGAGGGGGCAGAGATTGGAGTGAGGCATCTATAAGTCGAGGGATGTCATGAACTGCCAGCTGGTCATCAGTGGACAGGAAAAGGCATAGCAAAGGTCCCCCCTCAGAGCCCTCGGGAGGAACCAATCCCGCCGAGACCTTGATTTCAGACTTCTCATCTCCGGAACTGCAGGAGAATACATTTTTGTTGTCTTAAGCCATCCAGTTTGTGATACTTGGCTATGGCCCTAGGAAACCATACAGAAGAGAAGTAGGATTTCTGCTTGTTATGTTTACACGAGAAGCCTTTTAGACGCCCACGTGGAGTCACTCAGTAGCCATGGGATATACGCATCTAAGGCTGTGGTCTGTAAAGTAAGGCACCGGCCTTTATACTTTATAGGATATAGCTATATATATATATATATATATATGTATATATATATATGTATATATGTACTTTATACGATAGAGCTACATGACATACAAAGTGATGTCCTAGAAAGGGAGAAACGATTACATAAATGATGGCATACACATTCTATGAAATGGTAGGTCGCCTCTGAAAGAGAATCATTCTAAAGATAGGTAGGAACCTGGAAAATGCTTATGATACTGTTACGCACACAGAGCCGGCGACTGCCATTACGTAACGGCCATCTGCGTGCAGATGAGAAGTGTCGAATTGTCTGATTCAGAGTGTCTACCACAGGCCAAGCATTGTGGCAGCATCAAAGGTTAGACTTGGCAAGGGGCGCCTGGGTGGCTCATTTGGTTAAGCATCGGACTTCAGCTCAGGGCATGATCTTGAAGTCCGTGAGTTCGAGCCCCACATCGGACTCTGTGCTGACAGCTCGGAGCCTGGAGCCCGCTTCGGATTCTGGGTCTCCCTCTCTCTCTGCCCCTCCCCCGCTCATGCTCTGTCTCTCTCTGTCTCAAAAAATAAATAAACGTTAAAAAATTTAAAAAAAAAAAAAAAAAGGATAGATTTGGTGAAACCTCCAGTAAGCCACTCTCTGTGAGCACACCTATGCTGGAACTCTCACCACACACTGAGTGTCCTGATGGCTTATCCGTGTCCCGTCATCGCTCTGTGAGCTCCTTGAGGACCGGGGCTCCTCTCTGTATCCCGAAGCACAAGACCTGGCACAGGGCAGATATAAACTGAAGGCTGTTACATTTACTAGAACAGGAGAATCAGAATTTGATTGTCATACAGGAACGAGTCTGTTGGCCTGTGGACATGAGGCTCCTTAAAATCTCCCTCAAGGTAGGGATCTGAAGCCTGAAGCCCAGCTCAACGTTTAGTGCCCGTTAAGTGACTTTATCTAGGGGGAGCACGGCGACTTAACTGCTTTGCAAGAAGTGATAGAAGCAAACGCTGGTGAGTAGAAAAATATAACCGAAGAAGACATCCCACTTTACAATAGCAAAGAGAATCAATCCATTGAGTAAGTAAGACTCACAGTGTATAATCATAAATCAACTTAATTTCATTTCCCAGCCCCCCAAAGGAGGGTCGCCCTTTCTCTGCCCTTCAATGAGACTTCAAGCATCCTCCAACCTGTCTGCCACTCCCAGGAAATGAAAAGTCCAGTGACCACTTCAATCACCAAACAAACGCTATTCCTAAATGAGATGCTCAGTCCCAGACAAAAGCAAAATCCCAAATTTGATTTAAAATTCTGCCTTTTAGGGGCGCCTGGGTGGCTCAGTCGGTTAAGCGTCCGACTTCGGCTCAGGGTCATGATCTCGAGGTCCGTGAGTTCGAACCCCGAGTCGCACTCTGTGCTGACAGCTCAGAGCCTGGAGCCTGCTTCAGATTCTGTGTCTCCGTCTCTCTCCGCCCCTCCCCCCACCCATGCTCTGTCTCTCTCTCTCCTTCAAACATAAATAAACATTAAAAAAAAAATGTTTTTTTAATTCCACCTTTTGTTCCAACAGGGCTTGCTGCAGGTAGGACTGCTATAGCTGGGGACAGGGGCGTGGACAGCTGCTTCTTTTCCCCACTTTGCTAACTGTGATTCTGACTTCTCCAGGGCTAGAGGGGTGGGGAGTGGCGAGGTGAGGAGAGGCAGAAGAAAGGAGAGCAGGAGGGGCGCCTGGGTGGCGCATTCGGTCGAGCGTCTGACTCTCGGTTATGGCTCAGGTCATGATCTCGTGGTTCATGGGTTCGAGCCCCGCATCGGGCTCTGTGCTGACAGCTTGGAGCTTGGAGTCTGGAGTCTGCTTCGGATTCTGTGTCTCCTTCTCTCTCTGCCCCTCCCCTGCTCATGCTCTGTCTCTGTATCTCTCTCTCTCTCAAAACTAAATAAACACTTAAAAAAAAAAAAAAAAAGAGCTCTTACCTGACCAACACTATCATAAGATGGCTTTAAAGCTAACTCTTGTGTGGACACATCCATGGACTTTTCAGACACTTGCCCCACAAGCTCTGAGGACCTCTCACCCTAATGTGGGCATGGCACCACCTTGTATCCCATTGTTCACTCCTCCTGCAACCTAAAAATCCAGAGGTAACTTCAGCTCATGCCCCCCGTTAGACACACTTAACAGGCCTTCACATCAGTTCTTCCAATGCATGGCTCACTTCTAGTCCCTGGGAACAGCATCCTTTGCACAAACCATCTTGGGGCATTCAGGCCGATCTGACAGTGCCCCCTCCCCTTTGTCTTGTTTGCCTAAGATGGTACCCATCTATCATCCTTTGAATCTTTTTTTAATGTTTTTTTTTATTATTATTATTTTTGAGACAGAGAGATACAGCTGAGCAGGAGAGAGGCAGAGAGAGAGGGAGACCCAGAATCTGAAGCAGGCTCCAGGCTCCGAGCTATCAGCACAGAGCCCGACGCGGGGCTCGAACTCACGAACCGTGAGGTCATGACCTGAGCCGAGGTCGGATGTTTTAACCCACTGAGCCACCCAGGCGCCCCTCTCATCCTTCTGATTTCTATGGTGGCTGTGAGATGCCAGTCCCCCTGTCTCCCCGTCTCAAACTACCATAGACACATATTAAGCTTTCTGAGTAGACTCCAGGGAACATCTGTCTCTCTCCGTCCTTCCCTGTCTCTTTCAGTATAATTAACATACAATATTATATTAGTTTCAGGTGCAAAGAAGCCCCTCTTTCTTGACTTGAGAAAGGGGGCCACACAAGAGCTCACTCCAACACAAAATTTGCTCAGCTCTAATCTAAAGGCAGCCCCAAGGGTCTCGGGGCTTTTGCCATTACACCATACCGCTAAGTAGTACGAAGGACACACACACACACGCGCTCACACAGGGGAATCAAAGGTGCCTCCACCACTGTTTCTCAAGAGTTCCGGTCTCTGAGGAGAACTGGCACATGTATCCGTAAGGCCAGCCCGAGGCAGCATAGTCCCTGCTGGACGCAGTAGAGAAGGTTCCATGGAGAAGGCAGCCTCTTTCAGAGAGGAGGAACTGTGTGGACACACGCCCAGTGGTGGAATCGAGGAGGAGTGTATAGATTACCACTAAGTAGTTTGTTTAAACGGGACAAGTGAAAGATAAGGCCGAGCCAGACCCGACATGAACAAGACACGGGGTTTGGATCTTTGTCTGCAGGAAGTCAGTCCTGAAGGTTTCCAACGGGGCAGCAAGATGGAGGGCGGGTTGAGAAAGGCAGTGACTAATTCTTGGTGAAATGTGTTCTTCATTTCCTTGAGTCATTAACCAGGGTCCCATTAAGAAGAAAAACAAAACAAAAGCCTTCCAGGACTTGCTTTCTTTTCCAGGAAAACCCTTGCCCTTTGGATCTTCTCCTGAGTTCAGTTTATAAAGACACCCAATCCTCTTTTTACTCTTAGTTAAGGGGTCTTGGCGCAGCTGCTCGTCCCAGGACCCTCCTTCCAGCCCTGGGGCCCTCAGCTTCAAGCCTGACGGAGCTGCCCAGCCCATTGCCCCGGGGCCCCCCAAGCTGCCCTCTGCGAGAGGCCTAGGGGAGGGCCGTCCTTTCTGAGCAGAAGGGCCATAAAAACCTTGTGTCCATGAGCCCAGCCACAAAATCTTCACCCTGGGCCCACTGAAGCCAAATGGGAAAAACCTAGAAGCCTGCAAAGCCAAGAAAACAGCAGGTTCGGATTCAAACCCCAGCTTTGCCCCTACCCTTTCCGATCTCGAGACCTCCCTCAGCCTCTATGCGTTAACCTGTAAAATGGAGACAAAACCACTTACCTCAGCAACAAGGCTGCTGTGACAATTAAGCGAGAGAGACCTTGTCCACACAGCTACCACAGAGCCGACGCTCAGAGAATGTCACTCCTGCTCCTTCCCCCAACCTCTCTCCGTGTCTTGATTTCCTTGCCAATTAAATGTGATGGGGAGTCAAGGAAAAAGTTGAAACTGACCAAGTTCCCAGACCTCTGCCTTCTGCCCCACACAGAGGCCAGCGAGAGCAGAGGGCTTTTTCTGCCATGTTCGAGCTCTGGAAGCTCTTTCTTCTTCTTTTTTTTTTAGTTTATTTTATTTTATTTTTTTTTATTATTTTTTTTATTTTTTTTTCAACGTTTATTTATTTTTGGGACAGAGAGAGACAGAGCATGAACGGGGGAGGGGCAGAGACAGAGGGAGACACAGAATCGGAAACAGGCTCCAGGCTCCGAGCCATCAGCCCAGAGCCTGACGCGGGGCTCGAACTCACGGACCGCGAGATCGTGACCTGGCTGAAGTCAGACGCTTAACCGACTGCGCCACCCAGGCGCCCCAGTTTATTTTATTTTTAAATGTAACTTATTGTCAGGTTGACTAACATACATCGTATACGGTGTGCTCCTGGTTTCGGGGGTAGATTCCCGTGATTCATCGCTTACATACAACACCCAGTGCTCGTCCCACAAGTGCCCTCCTCAGTGCCCATCACCCATTGGCCCCTCCCACAGCCCCCCCCCCCCCCATCAACCCTCAGTTTGTTCTCTGCATTTAAGAGTCTCTTAGAGGTTTGCCTCCCTCTCTGAAACTATTTTTCCCCTCCCCTTCCCCGATGGTCTTCTGTTAAGTTTAAAATCACAAAGCCACTTAGTTGTAGCACACATTGGCACATACTTGGAAGGAGCCTACCTTCCCCAACCTCACCCCATTACCACCGCCTGACTCAGTTTCCCCCTCTGTAAAGTGATTGCATCTGAGACAGGTCCCGTCTTTCCCCCTCTGCAACTGCCCACTGGGTTGGGAGGACCGAGCCCGGCAGAGGGCGTGCTGAGCGTAACCTCTTGGCCAAGGCCCTGGGGAGAGGCGTCCAGCCAAGGAAAATTCTAGTGGAAAAAACGAAGAAAGGATTCCAGGTTTATGAGTCCCAGACTTGAAAAACAAAACTGCTGAGTTGTCTCCTGAGTTAGGGAAAAAGAACACCACAGCCGCCTTGAGATTTCCAGGAAACGATTTGTGAAGGTTTTGGGCGAGGCTGGCAGGGGGGCTCAGGGAGGCCCAGCTCGGTTGGATGCCCTGGGAGGTGGGGGACGGGGGCAGGGGGGTGTTCCCGTGGGAGGCTGAGTGTCCAGGTGTTCCTGGGCATGGTAGAGTTAGGTGACTCTACGTGGGTTCATAGGGACTGTCTATGCACACTTGTCTGTTTGCCTGAGGACAACCCCCCCAACCAAGTATTTATTGAGCACTTTCTATGTTCCACTGTACCCTGTGCTAGGGGATGGGGACGCAGAGCCAGATGAGACAGTCCCTGAGCGCAAGGAGCTGAGTTTAGCAAGGGATGCAAATCAGCAGGCTTTCAGTTGGGAGTACAGGCACCTGGGAGGCGGTTTGGGTGGCCATTCACTAGCTTTGTGGTCTGCAGCCCAGGGTGCAAGCCCAGCCACACGCTAGCTACTTGACTTTGGAGATGACACTCGGTCTCCTTAGCTGGAAAGTTAACAGACTACGATGACGTCGTAGGAGATAGCGAGTGTATGTAAACGTCTGATGACTTCTCTCCAACACGTGCCTGCAAGGTCTGCACCTGGGTAAGTACACAGTTCGTGCAAAGTCTGGGTGAGCTCTGGGCAGGGCTTGCCTGCCTAGGTCACGTGTGTGCCAGGCTCCATCAGGGGGTGCAAGTAGGAGCCCACAGTTTGTGGGGACGCTCGTCCAGTTTGGATTTGTGTTTCGGCTCACGGAGCATTCTAAAAATCAGGACGTTCTGCATAAAAATCCAGATTTCCAGTTTTTCTTCAAACCTCGGAAGACCTGGCCATCCTGCAAGCCTGCCACGGTCTCTGCTTCCCATGGATGCGTCCTTCCCAGGAGCACCCTTGCTCCTGGCTGGTCTCCAGGTCTGTCCTTGGAGGGATTCCAAGCTGGTTCAGGAGGGCTTGTGTGCAGACATGTTCTCTCTGAAAGGAGAAGCAATACTGGGCAGAGGCTGGTGCCAGGGCCCCAGCCTCCCCGGGCAGCTCCAGCTGCAGGCATCAGAGGGGCAGAGAGGCCGGCGGACCCTACCCAAGGCTCAGGCTGTGTGGCCGGACACTGGTTACCAACGATAGTACCCGAGGATGGCAGCCAGAAAGAATGGCTTTTCTGGCCTATTCGATTTTTACATTTCCAAAATGCATCAGTTACAGCTCCCAAATGATTAAGACAACGCTCTCCCCCAGAAAGTGTTGCTGAATGTATATACTATGGTTCTTTTTAAATGAGCAAACACGGGACACCTGGCTGGCTCAGTCAGTCAGTAGGGCATGTGACTTTTGATCTGGGGGTTGTGAGTTCAAGCCCCACGTTGGGTATAGAGCCCACTTTAATTTTTATTTTTAATGTTTATTTATTTTTAAGAGACAGGGAGCTACAGTGTGAGAGGGGAAGGGTCAGAGAGAGGGAGATACAGAATCCGAAGCAGGCTCCGGGCTCTGAGCTGTCAGCACAGAGCCCATCGAGGGGCTTGAACTCACAAACCATGAGATCACGACCTGAGCCGAAGTCAGATGCTTAACCGACCGAGCCACCCAGGCGCCCTGAGCTCACTTTAAAAATAAATAAATAATAGGGATGGCTTCTGGGTGGCTCGGTCGGTTAAGCATCCGACTCTTGATTTCAGCTCAGGTCGTGATCTCAAGGTTCGAGAGTTCAAGCCCCGCATCGGCCTCTGTGCTGACACTCGGGAGCCTGCTCAGGATTCTCTCTTTTCTTCTCTCTGCCCCTCCCTTGCTTGCTCTCTCTCTCAAAATAAATAAATAAACCTAAAAAAATAAATAATAAAATAAAATGAGCAAAGAGGCTCATGGTTTAAGCTAAAAGTGTATTTGTTAAAATTCACGCTGGGAACCTACAGGTGTGAATGGTAGGACGGATGTCTTCCTACTATCCCTGGATCCTCTTAAGATGGAAAATAAATCCCTCATAACAGATAGTTACCGGGCCCCCACTGTGTGCAACATGCAGGCTGGAACAAGACAGGACGGGGTATTACTGAGACATCTTGGGACAAAAGAGCACCAGAACATAGAGGAAGACCCCTCTGGACCTGTGACTTGCTGTGCAAGCTCGTTCCCCTCCCTGGGCCCCTATTTTCCCTTCTGTAAGATAGTAAGGTCAGAAGAGATGAACAAATACCAACCCCACACTCACAACCCTCCCCAGCCCCGAGCTTGGGCATTGTTTTCTTATTTTGCCAGAGTACTAGCTATAGCCGTGATTCTTAGCCTCTTACTCCCCATCCCACATTCTTGCTGCCAAGTCTTGGCTTGTGCTGGGAATTCATCTGGCTCGAGCTCTGAAAGAAATTCATCAGAGGAGGTTTTTCACATTGTTTTCTCTTATTAAAAAAAAAAAAAAAAAAAAAAAGTCTGGAGTCCGAAAAGACGAGGCATCCGGTGGAAGCTTCCAGCATCCGTTATAGAGGTGGTCCTGGTCCAGGTGGGGAGAGGAGCCCCTAGACAGGTGGGAGAGCGGTACCCCTTCTCCAGCACCAGGGCATGAGTGGCTAAAGGGTTTGCCCTGAAGGATTCCTCTAAAGCAAAAGCTCTCCCCACTGCCTGATTTTTCTCTCTCAGGCTGAGTCCTCAGGACGGAGTGGGATATGCCCCTCCTCAGCCTGAGGTTGACTGCCGTTGAGCTAAAACATCCAGTTTTCTTGTTTTGCACCAGCCGAGAGCCTGGGAAACCCAATCTCTCAAAAGTATGTGTAAAGGCACAGCAGTGTGTCTGTAGCCCAGGAAAAGGCCTTGGAGGCCCGGGGCGTCCACCTTTAGGAGAGTCTTGATGGCCAGATCCCACGAAAGAAGGAATTTAACACACGTAAAACCAAGCTTTTAGAGCAGGGTACACAGGTGACCAGAGACAGTGAAGAGAGGGAGTAGGTGACTAGTATTAATCCAAAGATGTTTGCCTTCCTCATTATTGGCCTCTTAGGAGCTTGTCCTTATCAAAGGGTCCATCAGTCAAGCTCTTTGCCTAAACCACGTCGCTATCCCCATGAGTATCACTGGCATTTGTGTCATAAATTGAAATCCCCATTGCAGTTTCAAAGTGGCCAGTCCCACAAATAATTGGGAACCCCCTAGGGACAGCTGTGAGGCCTGCAATTCAAGGAACTTCAGAGGCACTTTGTTCCTGACCTTACAATCTGAAACTCTGTGGAGAGTGGAAAACTCACCATTTTAAGATGGTGAAAATCGCCAGACTTAAAAACTCCCTTCCACAAACAACTCCAGATTTCTTATCAAATTTTTGCTACCTCTGTCATCACAACACCCTAAAAACGGCCAAGTCTAAGATACTGAAATGTGTTCTGATGATGCATCATTAACGATGCTCGCCTTCCCTGAAAATGTGCACGGATCGTGTGTTGCACAGTAGTCCCCATGCAACAAATGTTTATCGAACGCCTCCCATGTGCCAGGCACTGTGCTAAGCCGACAACAATAATGAAGAAATCAAATACAATCCTACTTTCATGCATCTAATTTCCTATATTCCCATAACTCCTATACTCTAATGGGGCCACAAGAAAAAAAAAAAAACTTGTAAATAGGCACATGTTGTAAATTGCCTATTATATTATTCTTACGGAGTAGGAATTATAGTGTATTATAATTTTTATATTACTATAAAAATTATATGTATTATAATTATTTTTATATTATTATTAAAAAATATTAAAAATTATATGTATTATTTTTATATTATTATAAAAATTATATGTATTATAATTATTATAGTGTATTATAATTTTCCTACAGAGTGTTAACGGAGGCTGAGGGAAGGAAACTCGGGGGACATTTTTCGTCATCACACCAAAGCAGGGAGGCTAAAGTTTTCACAGAATCATTTGGTGTATTTCTTTATTTTGTCGCTGATGTCCTTTGTACAGAAGTTACCCCGGAGAAGTACGGAATTTGGGTGGAAGCACCCAATATAATTTGGTCTCCTCCTCTCCTAGGTGACCGCTAGCCTGTAATCATCTGTTTAATTACATTTCCTGGCGCAGGAATCAGCAGTTATCAGAGGGGATTAAGATAATGCTAACGGGAAAGCTGTTCACTAACTGTTTTTACTAAACACAGGCTGTGAATACGAGGAACAAGGCAGGTTACTGGCAATGAAAAGAAGGAATATAAGGGAAAAATCGGGAGCCGTCAGTATTTCGAAGCAGAGGGAGGATAGCCCATCCTGGGCTCCACATTTTAAGGGTTGTTGACAAATAGCAGCATGCCCAGTTGGCTGTCATTCGCTGACTGGATTCACGCAGTTGGTTCATGTACATCCAGATGGTAGCCATGATGGGCTAGGAGCCATGTCTGTGTCATTCACAGCGGTAGAGTGGGGCCTTGCTTATGGCCTAACACCATGTAAATGTTCAGTAAATATACGCAGGGTGAGGTCATTGAAAATGTCTGCAGCAACTGTGACACACCTTCTATCCTCCCCCAGAATGGACTCTCTGAGTTCCTTCTCCTCTACCAGCCCGCCCTCAGGAAGGTCCCCCCCTGACCTTTAAATGGATCACCATGACTCAGCTCCTCTCCTCTCCCCGAAGAAGACATTAAGGTGTCTCTTGTTAAAGAAATGTCCAGAATTAAAGGGCTGGAGGGTGAGCTGCCATATTGGTCTGGATCAAGGAGTCGGGTGGCCCCACTTCACACACCTGTACCCTAGGCCTGGATTCTGTAAACTAAAAATCATGGTGTGCAAAGGATCCCTGAGGGTATCTGTTCCCCTCTTGTCACTGTTATCATTTTTACCATAACCACAGACCCCAATCCTCCAGATGCGTAGGCTGACACCTGATCCTGCCTTCCCCCAGAAGGCTGATGACCCAGTCCAGGGGAACGTCGTCTCCCTTCCTCTAATGCCCTGGGTCACCAGCAGCTGAACTCCATAGCGCATGTAAAGTCACGGTTGTCAGAGTTCAGGGTGAACGGCCTGGGACAGCTGAGGCAAGTCAGACCGGGAGAGAATCCCGGTTTCCACACGTGGGACCTGAGAACATCTCATTAGGTCCATGATTTTCTAAAGCACATCCCCAGAGCCCAGAGGTCAGGCTAGGGAGGACAGAAGGCCAGTGCACAGGCTCCGGGCCACCTGCTCTGTTTGACACAGTCTCTGCTCCTTGCGTTTTTATCTATTTGGGTTCCATGAGAGAAAGCATTCAAAGACACAGTCCTACAGCTAATACGAAGTTTGAAAAAACCCAACCCATTCTATGGTCTTTAAGGTTATTTTCCACTATTAAAAAAAAAAAAAATCTATGAACAATTTTTTTTTGGACTATGACTTAAGCATTCATTTATTTATCCCAAACAACTGGTTAGAGGCGAGGAAAAACCAAATGGAACGCAAGTCTGACTTCTAATCCAGTGCTCATTCCAGTATATACATATATCCTCCAGTATATCGCTTAGAGATTTCGGGTGGGGGCAGAGAGAGGGAAGATTACAGTCCCTTTCCTCCCAGTACCAAGTTGTCAGAGCGTGGTCAGCTTTTACCGTTTTTCTATTCTCCATCTTGGAAGGGATTAAAAATCTCTGCTCTAGGAAATAGGGCAGGCCAGGAGGTGGTCGGACACGTAAGGGGCTTGTCACATGTGCTCGAACAGTGCAGCACGGCTCACAAAACTTTAATTACCCAGCATCTTTCTGATCGTTCAGCACATAGCTCCTTTCAGGAGCCACAAGCTCAAAAGGCTAGGAGCACAGGAGGGCAACTTCAATATCAAGAGCCTGGTGGCTGAAGGTTTGGGGCAGAAGCGGAGGATGGAAGTCTTTTGGTGCCTCTTAGAACGAACCCAGCAGATACAGATGTGAAAGGAACCGCTGAGGCTCAAACCCTCCCTACTTCCCTTCTCTTTCTTGTTCCTCAGTCGCGGCCTCACGCTCAGACCACCAGATCTTAGGGCTTAGCCAGACGGACTACATTTCTTTTTAAACTTATTTTTAGAAAAAAAAAAATTTTTTTTTTTCTCTACCGGGTAGAGATGAGTGGTCTCCAAAAGGTTTCGTTTCCTTTCTGAGTCAGATTCAGCCTCATGGGGCTTGGCTTTCAATTTCTTCAGCCTCGCCATTCCCCGAGCACTCAGAGGTCCTCTGGTGAGTCCCCCTCAATTTCAAGAGCCCCCCAGAATAAGCCAAATGACTACAGATAAGTTTTTGGTACTTTCCAAAATTAAACTATTTCCCTTGGTGAATTTCCACCAAATGAGCTCATTAATTTGAAAACAGGAAGTGACACATGAAGAGAGTGAGGTCAGGCTGCTGGTGCACTTACACTGCTTTGTTTTGGGGGGCGGAGGAGGTGCTTGGGAGAGAGGTGGGACCAGAGAATGGCTTTCACAGGTCCCAAATCCTTCCCGGATTGGACTGAGTCGGGAATCGGTTTTTTTAATTTAAAAACATTTTTTAATGTTTATTTATTTTTGAGAGAGAGACAGAGACAGAGCACGAGTGCGGGAGGGAGAGAGAGAGAGAGAAGAGAGAGAGGGAGACACAGAATCCGAAGCAGGCTCCAGGCTCCAAGCTGTCAGGATAGAGCCTGGCTGGGGGCTTGAACTCAAAAACGTGAGATCGTGACCCAAGCTGAAGTCGGACGCTTAACCAACGGAACCACCCAAATGCCCCGAATCAATGAGTTTTTAAACCAGAGATGCAAAACTCAATCCTTTCCTCTCAGGATTGAAAGACCCTCCAGAGGACACCACTGGTCAAACCTCCCACAGACTGCCACTGTTAGAAGCCCCTGAGACCCTCTGCTTGAGCAGGTGTGTCCCCTCCAGGGAGGACCTGAAGGCTCGCCCTGCAGCAGCACAGCTCTCTGCCTGAAGCATCAGCTACTCCCTCAGAAGCTAGAAGAAGGTCTGCCCTTCTTAAGGAGGCTTAAACACATCTCAGGTTAAAATACTAAACCCTGGGCGTCGGGGGCGGGACCTGGGTGGACACAGGTGCTTAAGCATGAGTCTGATTTCAGCTCGGGTCACGATCCCAGGGTTGGGGAGATCGGTCGCCTCCAGCTCCAGGCTGAGGGTGGGTGCCTGCTTGGGATTCTCTCTCTCTCTCTCTCTCTCTCTCTCTCTCTCTCTCTCTCTCTCTCCCCCTCCCCCGCTCATTCTCCCCCCCCCCAATAAATAAATAAATAAATAAGCAAAGAAATATTAAATTTTTTTTCAACGTTTATTTATTTTTGGGACAGAGAGAGACAGAGCATGAACGGGGGAGGAGCAGAGAGAGAGGGAGACACAGAATCGGAAACAGGCTCCAGGTTCTGAGCCATCAGCCCAGAGCCTGACGCGGGGCTCGAACTCACGGACCGCGAGATCGTGACCTGGCTAAAGTCGGACGCTTAACCGACTGCGCCACCCAGGCGCCCCTAAATTTTTTTTAAATAAAAACACAGTTAAGTATCAGACCAAAAAAAAAAAAGAGACCCTGACACATAAAGAGAACTTACTAGATGCCTCTCCCAGTAACTAAAACCAAAGCAAACCAACCAAGTGGGCAGCCTCACTCCTCCCTCAGCTAACAGTCCTGCAGCTATCAGAGGCGTGATGAAGAAGGAGCCTTCGTCAAATTCATAAAACCGAAGGCCGTTCGTATCTCTTAAAAATTCCACTAAGTTCCGTAACGATTTTGACTGATGCACCCAAACGCACGGCGGGTAAGTGGCCTGGTGTGCGGGCGTATGTAGGTGAAACCAGACTCGGTGTCTTAAAACATCCAGTTTGGTCGCGTGCCTTCGGAACCGCTCTGCAGCATCTCTGCGGACCGCTGCGCGCCGAGCAGCCCGCAGCCGCGCGAGCCCTGGGCCCGGCTCCTGGCGCGAACCCAGGAGAGCCAAGCTTGGCGGTGTTGCTGCTGCTCGTCCCGTCCCCACGCGGGATTTCAGGCAAGCCGGGGGGGGGGGGGGCGGGCAGGGGGGCGAGTCCCAGGTGCGCATTCGTTTCCTCCGCGAATGCTTTTCTGAGTCCCGCATTTGCGCCAGAGGAGAAGGGCCGTGGCCGCGTGCCGGCGCCCACGCCGCAGATCCCGCCCCGAGCCTCAGTTTCCCCATCGGGGAGGCGCCCGCCCCGCCCCCGGGACGGCCGGGGGCGTCGGCGGGGGCCGCGGGGACCTGCCCCGGGCCTTCCCGGCTTCCGCCTCCCGGGCCACGTCCCCGGCGCCCCACCGGAAGCTCCCGCTGGGCGGCGGGGAGGCGACGGCGACGGCGGCGGCGGCGCCGAGGTTT
>NW_024412401.1:43689248-43736323 GCF_014898765.1 Herpailurus yagouaroundi | reverse complement strand
ACCATCAAGCTGATTTTGGGGGGGGTTCATCTCAGGCTTTTTGCAACGGGTCTGTTCTGCCCAGCTCCTGAATCGGTCTGCACTTGGCCAACTCATACGTCACCGAGGCCTCGGTTTCCTCCCGTGTAAGCTGGGCCTGACCGGTGGCTCTCATTGTGGCTCAGAACCCCTCGGGAGCTTTCTCAAAGCACATAGATCCGTGTGTCATTGCTCTCAGAGTCTGATACCCACTCCTGGTTAGGAAACCCAGGCTGGTTGTTCTCTGAGGCCCCTTCTTATTCTGACTGTGCTCATCCAGAATTACTGAAAGTAAGAGACCCAAAGCCTAATAGAGGAAGCCGGGAAGAGCAAATATAACCACGCATCCACAAATCCCTACCGGAACCCCTGGGCTCAGGTATATTTTGGAATTCGGGACTTTTTCAGATTTTAGGAAAGGCAGTCAGTGCATTACTACGTAATTCTTCCAGCGGGGACGGGGGCATGTTAATATTTCTGCCATGAAACAGAAGGGCTCCCACTACGTGGGGTAGGTAAGGGTGATGATAGCCTCCAGTCGCCCCAGGGCAGGCGCAGCAGCTAACTGAGCTCACTGCGAACTATGGGAAGGTACCGGGTGCCCAGTACTTTTGAAGTTTGGGAATGGTGGGTCTGGGGCTGTGGACCTGCCTGCACGCTTACTGAAATCAGCTGCGGAACCGGGCACGGCCTGGGCGTTTGCAGCGACAAGGATGGAGGTTGGTGCCGGGAAGCCACGAATACTTCACTCAGCAGGCTTTGTTCATGTGTCCCCAGGAATGGCGAGGACCGGATGTGTCCAAAATGCAGAGGGGACGACCCCCAGTCTGTAAGCCCAGGAAGCCTTCTGTCTCAGGAGAAGGTACGTGGCACGGCCTGGAAAGAGTGTTTGTCCTTTTTTTTCCCTTTTGTCGAGGTTGAAGCCATTGGGCAGCGGCCCACAAAGTCTCTGGAAGATACCTGCCCCCTTGTCTGGAGTCTGGACTGCATCAGTTTGTAAGCAGTGGGCGGACTGACATTCACAGTGGCAAAGGGACTTACCCAAAGATACCTCGCCGATCTGTGACAGATTCAGGGCGAGGACACCAGTCTAGACCAGAGGTCTGCAAGCTACGGCCCATGGGCCACATCTAGCTTGCCACCCGTTTTTGTTTCTTTGTTTGTTTTTTGTGTGTCCCACAAGCTAAGAATGGCTTTTATATTTCAAATGGTTTTAAGAAGCCAAAGGAATGGCATCTTGGGACACGTGAAAATTTTATGAAATTCAAATTTCTGTGTCCATAAATAAAGTTTTATTGGTTTGCAGCCACTACCTGCTCATTTATTTACGTATTGTGCGTGGCTGCTTTTGCCCTACAACAGTAGAGGTGAGTAGTTGCCACGGAGGCTTCAAAGCGCTAAATATTTGCCATCTGGCCCTTTATGGACAGGTGCATCACCTCTTGATCGAGACACTTCTTTCTGCCCCTGTATCCAGGGACAGGGAGAGGCATTCTCAGCTTCTGTCTCAAGTTCCGCTGTGCTTCTAGGAACAAGAAATAGCATTGGACGTGTGAGGGGCCAAAGACACATTCTCAGGCACCGCAGTTTAGAACTCTGTCCCTACCAAGCCGGAAGAACCCTCACCCGGCATGTCTCCAGGGCAGATTCCCGCATGCCGGCCGGATCTGGTCCAGTCCCCCCGGTATATGACAAAGTGATAAGAATAAGGAAATCGTAGTGAGTTTGTGGGGTTGTTTTGTTTTTTTTTTTTTTTTTTAATTTTTTTTTTCAACGTTTATTTATTTTTGGGACAGAGAGAGACAGAGCATGAACGGGGGAGGGGCAGAGAGAGAGGGAGACACAGATACGGAAACAGGCTCCAGGCTCTGAGCCATCAGCCCAGAGCCTGACGCGGGGCTCGAACTCACGGAGTGCGAGATCGTGACCTGGCCGAAGTCGGACGCTCAACCGACTGCGCCACCCAGGCGCCCTGTTTTTTTTTTTTATATATAAAACTAGAATCTTTTCCACTTATAGAATCAACCTTTACCCTGGGATTATGCCCTCCCTGTACGTGTCTTTGTACAAATGAAATGAGAGTGATAATAGATGGTGGGATTTTTGATAAAGTGTTTACTTGGTAAAATTAAAAAAAAAAAAGTGGCAGTGTTTATGTTAATCTTCTGGCTTAAAAAAAACAAAACAAAACTTGTATTGGTCCCAAGCTGTAAGAACCATAGCTCTAAATCCACACCCCTGGTCTTACACGTAGGGCCCCAACACCCATTGGGGAGTCTCGGCGTGAAACGCCCTAGTGACTAGGGTCTCACCGTTCGGCCACCCTCTCTGTCTGCGAGATACCTGGCTTCTTTCAGCCCAAGTTCCCTCCTTGTCCTGAAACCACAGCCCAGCGGTCAGGAGCCTGGTGTCCAGGGATGTTGTAGACTCAGTGCACGGCCAAGATAATGCCCGTGCCTGCTTCTCCATCTGTAAAACGAAGAAGTGAATTTGGCTTCTGCCACGCCTTTCCAGGACCTGTGATGTCCAGAGTACCTGTGTGGGCGTCTCTCCTTCCCTCCTGTGGAAGCCAGAGGCCGACAAGTCTCCACACCTTCCTCTCCCTTCTCCATCCTGGCCCCCTTCCTGCAGAGAGTTGGAGGAATTTCCTGCCCCCGACCAGAGCTGGTTTTGAGGGCCCCCCCCATCCTTTCCTCAGCAGCCCCTCCCCTGCAGGCCCTCAAGGAAATAAGAGCGAGGACCCGATGCATTTTTCTAGAACTGTGCAGCTTGCAACACGGTATAAGAGCTAATTGGATACACTGAGGCAGGCCTCCCCGTTGGGACTTGTTAGTGAGCTAACCCTGAGACCCCCAGCAGACCCCTGGCTCTGCAGGGGACCCCCCACTCCACCCGCAAAGAGGAGGCCGTATGCCACATGCCTTCTGAGGCCCCTGCCTGCTTGAGTGCTCCAGGAAGATCGTTTCCAATTTGGTTTATGTTTGCCTCTTAACAAAATTAATACACACGCCTTGTAAAATCTCGGATAATATAAGTAAGAGAGAGTTTAGATCTCTCCAGGGGCTTTAATTTCTCATCTTTGTGAATCGGGCTGAGGGGGAGCCTGACACCCCATAACCTTTAGTTGTGCCCTTTCCTTCTGTCCCAGCTCCCGAGGAACTTTAGGGGCTCCTGGCGTCCTGCAGGGCACAGTTTGAAGCTTGCCGCCTTAAATCCAGTGAAATGACTCTAATGGTGGAATGATAGGAACCATGACAGGCTTCCAGGTGGGAGCGGGTGCTGCCTGCGTGGGAGGCCTTTGCCTCTTGGGCGCAGGCAACAGCAGACCCCATCCCCACCCCCGCTTCCCCGCCTGAGGAGGTCGGCACTGCACCCCCAGTGGAAAGCTGGGGGCCAGCACGAGCCAGAAGTCTCACACCTGCACAAAGCCACGACTGGAAAGACCAGAGGTTCCTCTGACCCCTCCTGCCCCTGATGGGAACTTTGGGGGACTTTTGACCAAAGCAGCTGATTAGGAGTCAACACTTTGCATATGTGGTCATCCTGAAGTTTGTGCATCTGGGGAAACCTGGGAGATGGGGTGCAGGGTCCAGCCCAGAGGTGCCCGGCCTTGTGAACACTTTCCATGCCATCTGCTTATCGGCGTGTCCTTGTCTTCTGACTTCATTAGAGTAACATCTGTCCCAGAAATGCTCACGGCCACGGGCTGATCGGCTAACGTAAGACGCAGATATTAAAGGATCACCATTGGCCTAGTTAGAGGCTGCATTCTTGCCTGGAATGACGTTCCTGTAGAAGTGACCGTGAAATAGGGGGCAACGCAGTGGCTGGAAAATCACGTTCAATTCTGCCTGCCTGCGACACTGTGAATACAATGGCGTCTCTCACTCTCTTCCCTTGGAGTCGGCTCAGGAAGGCCAAAAGCAAGCTGGCATCTGATGCTGGTGGCTTACAGTAAGCCACGGGCTCGTTACCTCCTGAAATAATCACTTCTACCTCATGGTTCCTCTTTGGACTGAGCCGAAGTCTGTTTCCCTTACGGCCACGAGAGGCAAGTCAGTCATAGGCTTCTGTCCCCCAAAGCAGGCCTGCATCTGTGAGAAGACACTGACCGTGTCCCTCTGGAGTCTGTCCCCAGTCTCTATGCGTTTGAGGGAACTCTTTCTCCCATTTCTCGGTGTCCCTTGATGTGTGATGCCTGGAAATGAACCCCTGCACCCTTACACTTCTGAACTTGATAGTTACATCTGTAACCTTGTCGACCCCATGACATCCTGTGTCATGGGTGATGGTAATATTCCTATTTTACCTAGATTTCAGGTAATATATTGAGGCTCAGTGAGAAGGTGTGCCTGAGCCAAAGTCATACGACAAGGGGGGGGGGGGGAGGCAAACCTAGGCCGATGGCGTCTTCTCTTGGGGGATCACCCCAAGTGTTTTATGCAGGTTTGAATAACACAGTCGGCCCTAAGTACTGGAATCCACCAAGTGCTGTGGAAAAACAGGAATAGGCAAGGCTGCTTTCTACTAGGAGACTCAGGGAGGGCTTCCTGGAGGAAGTGGTGAGCTGAGCAGAAGGTCCCAAAGAGGAGACTGGCTCGGGGACAGAGGAGGGCAGGAACTGGCAGGTAGACAAACACTGACCTGGCCCGCCCTGTCGCCATAAAGTGCCTATCTCTCAGCTGACGCCAGAGCAAGACCTGAGCCAGCCTCTGGGTCTGCTGCAACAGTGTGGTCAGTGCCTGGCCCGCCGCAGGCCCTGAGTTCTGTGCAGAGGCTTCACAGAGGCCCTTCTTCTGCTCTGGCACTCTCTTAATGCTCTCACATTCTCGGAAGCCCACAGGCCCCCAAGCGGGGGGGCCTCTGGATGACCCCATCACAAAGGGCCTGGGTAAGCAGGGTGGCTGGGAACACCACATGCCCCCAGACTTCTCGGATACAGACAGAAGGACAAGTGTTCCCTCAGGGCTGGGGTTTTGTTTTCTGTTTCTGTTTCCTCTTCAGAGAAAATTCCACTGCGAGTTTTATTTTTAGCAGTTTGCAGGCGGTGAGGCCACTCACACAGGGGCTGCTCATGGCACCAGACATATACCAGGCTTGGCCCGGGACGGATGCCCCGTTCTTCCTCTGCAACCCCAGCCTGATTCCCTCTCCTGCCCCTCCGTCCCCAGCCTTCAGGTGAGGCCACCCTTTGGTGAGAGGAGGGACCCTGGTCATGGACTCCAGGCCCCTGGCTTATACCTCGTCTTTGCCCTGGGCTTGCATCACCCCCTGCAAATCACTGGTCGTCCCTGAGCTTCAGATTCCCCGCTTGGACGACGAGCAGAACCTCAAAGCCCCAACCTCCTCCTCATGGTGCCGTGAGATCCGATGGGGTGGGCGCTCACACAGGTGCCCGGAAGGCAGCAAACCCTTGCAAGGTCCTGGAACTACGGGACAGGAGACCCAGACCCAGCCTGATGTGACCTCAGACGCGCCATGACTCAGTTTCCCCAAAGCTGCTGGCACCCTGCCTGCCTCCAGAGATCGCTGCAGGGATCCCACGAGATAACACGCGAGAGTGCTTTGGTGCAGTTTCAAGACGAATACGCCGAGGATGTTCCTCGCCTCCCCGAGGAAATCGCACGGCAAAATAGGGCTTTACAGGATTAGTTATTAAGAGTTCGAGAGGTGATAAGTAAGTGAGAAGCACGTATGTGACAGCAACGGGAGAAAGGAAAAAAAGTCCCAAGGGCAAGGCTTAATCCCTAGGAATAAAAATACAAATAATATAATACCACTGCTACTAATGGAGGCTAACATTTATCGAACACTCTGATGGGCAGAATGGTATCCACAGATGTCGACATCCTAACTCCCGGAACCCGGAACTGCGTCATCTTACATGGCTGGATTGGTCTGCTCAGCCTGCCGTGACGAAACACCACAGACCACGTTGGCAGAAACAATAGAAATTTATTTTCTCATGGTTCTGGAGGCAAGAAGCTGAAAACAGGGTGGGTTTCACCTGAGGCCTCTCTCCCTGGCTTTGTCGATGTTGTTATCTTCCAGCATCTTCAAATTGCCCGCCCTTGGTGCCCAAACTTTCTCTTGTTACGAGGACGGCAGTCCTATTGGATTAGGGGCCATCCTAATGCCCTCATGTTGATCTCTGTAGAGACCCTGTCTCCAAACACAGTCATGTTCTGGAGGTTAGGACTTCAACGGATGAATTGGCGGGGTCAGGGGAGGGCGGTGGGGTGGGGGGTGGGGGGAACACAAGTCCGCCAATAACAGCGGCAAAAGGGACTTTGCAGATGTGATTAGATTAAGGACTGAATTGAAATGGAGAGACTACCCTGGATTGTCTAGGTGGCTTCAGGGTCATTACAAGGGTCCTCATAAGAGGAGGGCAGAAGAGTCAGAGTTAGAGAGTTTGGTAGCTGTTGTGCTGCGGACTTTGAAGGTGGAGGAAGAGACCGTGAGCTGAGGGATGCAGGCTGTGGCTGGAAGAAGCAAGGGAACGGATTCTCCTCCTAGAGCTTCCGGAAGGAACTCAGTCCTGCCGATACCTTGAGGTTAAGGCTTCCGATCTCCAGAACTGTCAAGAGAATAAATTTGTGTTGTTTTAAGCCGTTGCGCGTGTGGTATTTTGTCACAGCAGCAACAAGTAACTCATACCACCGCTTGTAAGCATCAGCTCGTGTAATCCTCACAACTCCATGAGGCGGTTGGGAAGCGTACTATGATTATCCCCGTTTTGCGGATGAGGAAACTGGGGCAGGGAGCGGTTAATGACTCTCCCAGGGCTGAGCAGCCAGTGTGTGAGGTGACTGAAATGGGCTTTGCACCCCTTCGGGCTGACCCCAGAGCCCGCTAACCCGTGTGGCAGTCCAAGGAGTGAGAGACGGACTGTGGCGGGCCTGTGGGCAGCCTGGCTGGCCATCTAGGCCTCCGAAGGCCTCCCGGTCCACCTGCCCGTCCCCTGTAGCCACGGGAGGCCGATCACAGGCCACGCCCATCCGCGCATCCTGATACATCCAGAAGGTGCTTTCCGTGCCGCAGCGCACTTTGCCTGCACAGACCACACCAGCAACGTGCAGCGGCCGAAAGAACACGTGCTCCTCCACCTGCGGGTGATGTCTGAAATTCCACCCTTAGTTTTGTCACTTTTGCTTCGTTATCCCTTCTGTGACTCACTTCAGACTTAGGGGGCGAGAGCTTACCCCTGGTCCGTCCCTTCACTCAGGAACCAGGTCCACTTCTAGCCTCAGGCACTCCATTGTGGCCAAGTGTTGAAAGCTACCTGCTGGGAGAGGCCCTGTCGCCACAGGCTGGGTCTCTGCCAAAGCTGCCCTCTACCCCCGCCCCGGGTGAAACATCTGTGTTCCATTCCTTGCCGGGAACAAGTTGTGCTTGAAGCCCCGGGGCAGGCGGTGAAGGGGAGGGCGGCCCTTTGCTGAGCTGTGTTCTGTGCCCCACACCAAGTATACTCAGTAAACCCACAGCTCTTGTTTATTTTACTTTTAAAGAATAATAACTAGTGTGGCCTTGTATTTGCTTAGCCTAAAAGACCTCTCCTTTCCCCCCGCTTTTCTCCGTATCTCCCTTCATTTTGCCGCATAACATTATTCTTTTTTAAAAACAAACAAAGCTCTTGGAAAAATCAAGGTATTACTTATACGCAATAAAACTCACTCAAGTGAATTTCGCTCGAGTTTGACGAATGCCAAGCAATGTGTACATCGTGTGACCATTACAGCAAAGGTGGCGAACGTTTCCACGCCTGAAAAAGCTTCCTCGTGCCCCCCGGCTAGTCAGTCTCCCCAGCTGCGGCCCCAGGCAGCCACTGAATCCACTTTCTGTCACTAGCGTTTATTTTTTTCTAGAAATCTCCTAAGAATGGAATCATAGTATGTAGTCTTTTCTTGTAGTGTTTGACTTCTTTCACTTACCGTAATGCTCTGGGGGTTCTTCGGTGTCATTGCACGTATCGGCAGTTCAGTTCATCTGACGGCTAGGGAATGTTCCAGTGTGTGGGCACAGCACACTTTGTGTATCCATTCACCCCTTGATGGATGTTTGGATTGCTTCCAGTTTGGGGCCATCATGGAGAAAGCTACTCTGAACATTCACACACACAGGGATGTGTGTTTCAGGTTCTCTTGGGTAAATTCCTAGGAATGCAATGTGTGGGTTGTGCAATAACTTTATAAGCGTGCTTTTATAAGAAAGTTGCTTTTTAAGTATCATTTGACTGTATGATATACTTGCATCAATTTTTCCAAAGTTGGGTGTACCATTTTTCACTCCCAAGTTCCTCCACATCCTCACCAAAAACTGATATTGTCGTTCTTTTTTAATGTTGGCCATCTAGTGAGTAGATCGTGGTAGTTCACTGTAGTATTTCATTATAATTCGCATTTCTGGGATGATGAGTGATGTTGAGCATATTTCCATAGGTTAGTTAGTTCCTTTTCCAATGTATCTATTCATTATTTTGCCCATTTTGTTAGGTTGCTTGTCTTGTTTATTGAATTGTGAGAGCTCTTTATATATTCGGGATACAAGCCCTTTATAGATAATATGTTTTGGAAAATTTTTTCTGCCAATCTCGCATGAGTTTGTTATTTTTTTTAATGTTTATTTATTATTGAGAGAGAGAGAGAGAGCACAAGCAGGGGAGAGGCAGAGCGAGAGGGAGACCCAGAATCCCAAGCAGGCTCCAGGCTCTGAGCTGTCAGCACGAAGCCCGATGCGGGGCTCAAACTCACAAACCGTGAGATCCTGACCTGAGCTGAAGTCGGATGCTTAACTGACTGAGCCACCCAGGCACCCCCTCCCATGGGTTTATTCTTGATAAGAGATGGTGATATTGTGTGGAAAGAGCTCTGTGGCTCTGCTGCTCCATGGCTGTTCCTTCCTGGGCAGACTCTTTCCCCTCTACGAGCCTCAGTTTCTTCATCAGTAAAACGGGAACCAAAAAAAACTATTCTGCCTTCCTCACAGTGTTGTTAGGGGCCCTGATCAGAATCATGATCATGAAAGCATTTTGTAAACTCCTCAGGTGCATAAGTTGGTTAACAGTGTTGTCAAGTTGCTGTCGCATCCTGTCTGCGTCCCTCCCCTCAGGGCACACGTTATCTGTAAGGGACAGCAGTGCAGAGCAGACATGCCTCAGTCAGTCAAGGATGGATTGCCAAGGAGGGGTGCATTTGGGAGCAGAGGCCTCCTGGGCTTCAGGAGGAGGGAGGTGCTCAGTCATGCAGCCCAGCATGCTCCCAGTGTCTCCCCTGGGACAATGCTGGGAGCACAGCTGTGACAGACCCTCAGACCCGTGGGGCCGACCAAAGAGCGAATGACGACTGTGGGGCTGGGGGGAACATGCCCCAGTGCAAGAGGTAGCAGCACTGCCCAGGATCATGACAGAGGCCTTGACCCTGTTGTGAAGGACAGTCCTGCAAGGGCTGATGCTTGAAGGAGGGCAAAGAGTCATCCAGGCAGAAGGAACAGCCTGTGCAAAGTCATGTGAGCCAGCCCAGCTCATGCCCTGGCAGATCCCAGTGCTTTGCAGGGAGCCGCAGTGGTGGCCACTGGGACACACGTGACACCTAATGACCTGGTTATTGTTCCCAGGATCGCCCCGAGGTGGCTGAGGCTGAAGCTGGGTGCCCCTTTGCTGGTGTTGGCTGCTCCTACAAGGTAAGCATCTGGGTGTGAGAAAGGAGACCACTTCAGCCCCTCCCAGATTTTCCCACATCAAGCTACTCCTCTGGATGTCCCTTACATTAATGACTTCCCCGAGCAACAAATCCCACTAGTGAATCATCCCCATACTCAGGAAAGTTCTTCTTAATGTCTCACCTGGGCCCTGTAGCATCGCCAAAATACACCCCCTCCCCCACCCCCCCCGGCCTCTCTCCGTGGTCCTGAATTATCACTGCACTCAAGGGCAGGGCAGAATTGTTGCTCTAGAGGCTGGGGTGCACATGGCTCAGCCTGGGCGTGTCTGATGCCAGGATCCTCATCCAAATCCCTCTTGCTACACACACCCTTGTGCTGGGTGAATGGATCTGACTTTCCTTGGCAGCCGTTGGGTGGCAGGTGTCTCCCCTGGTCCCTGGTTCTTCTCAGCCTTCTCTGTTTTCACTGACCAGCCCCGCTCTCTCGACAGGGGAGCCCAAAGCTCATGCAGGAGCATGAGGTCACCTCCCAGACCACCCACCTAAATCTGCTGTTGGCGTTCGTGAAACAGTGGAAGGCCCAGCTGGGCTCTGGCCTGGGCTCTGGGCCCCTGGCCCTGGAGCAGAATCTGTCAGACCTGCAGCTACAGGCGGCCGTGGAGGTGGCTGGGGACCTGGAAGTTGACTGCTACCGGGCACCCTGCTCTGAGAGCCAGGATGAGCTGGCCCTGCAGCACTTAATGAAAGAGAAGCTCCTGGCTGAGCTAGAGGAGAAGCTGCGTGTGTTTGAGAACATCGTCGCTGTCCTCAACAAGGAGGTGGAGGCTTCCCACCTGGCTTTAGCAGCCTCCATCCACCAGAGCCAGCTCGACCGTGAGCACATCCTGAGCTTGGAGCAAAGGGTGAGCATGGGAGGCAAGCTTACCTTCAAGGCTGGCTCGGGGGTCCCCTTTGCCCCATCTTGTCTCCAGAGCAGCGGACCAGCCACCTTCCTTCTAAGCATTCTCCGCGCACAGAGCAATCACCCCTGCCCATCAGAAATATCTCTCCCGTGCTCAGGAAGAGCACCGAGTCTCAAGTTGTAGTCCAGGGCAAACTCCTCCATCCAGTATGCTTCATTTCCTTTGCCTGAACTTCTTCCGTGATAGGATAGTCCCTTCCCAAGCATCTCATTCCACTGGTAGACATTGTTCACTATGAGAAAGTTCTTCCTTATGCTAAACTAAAATCAGCCTCTCTGTGTGTCTCCCCTGCATTGTTCAGGGCCCACAAAACAAATCTGCCTTCTAGTCCCCATAGAAGCCCTTCAGATATAGTGTTTCCTTCTTGAAGCCAAACATTCCTGGTGTGTTCACACCTTTATCAAAGCACATCGCTTCATGCTGTCCTCATATGCTCTGTCTCAGTCTCTAGAGAATCCCCCACACTTGGGGGGTGGTCCCAGACCAACTCCAGATGATTCACCTATCTGATAGTTCTTGGTTGAGCAGGACTATGCCCTCCTTTGTTCCAGAGCTTATACTTTTCTTGATATAACCAGTCACCATGCTAATGTTGTTTTTTGTTGTTGGGTTTTGGTTTTTGGGGTTTTTTTTGGGGGGGGCGGTGGGGGGGGTGATGGTCCAGCAATACTATATCATTGTCTCAAGTTGAGTTAGGCCTGGATTTTAGTTTCAGCTCCACCATTAACTTGCTGGGTAGGTCTGAGTAAGTCATTTCCCCTCTCAAGATTTTAGCTTTCCCATCAGTAAAATCAGGGATTCAATTTCCTTAAAGGATACTCACTTCCATTCCTACCTTCCCTACCCGAGCATACCCAAGAATAAATCTGTATTTTTTTCAAATGTCAACGGGCGAACCCACCAGAAAAGCAAGGCACTGGGTTCAAGTGACCGAGTAAAACCTCTCTTCATGTAACTCTTGCCCCAGTTAGAAGGAGGGCTCTCCGAGGGCAGCAACCATGGCTTCAGTTCATCAACAGCCTTCTTGGCTCTACTCTTACATGCCAGGAACTTTGCAAGGCCTGGACACAGAGAGAAAAATGAGCATGGGCCCAGCCTTCATTAGGAGAAATCATCTATCTGGTAGGAAGGGCAGAAACAGAAAGATGCATCTTATAAAACCTGCTGTAAGGGCTCTGTAGAACACAGACGAGAGAGAGAGAGACCAGCTGAGCGAGGGCAGTGGTTGGAGGCTTCCCAGAAGAAGGGCTGTGTATGCCAGATTCCTGATGGATAAACAGAGGTGGCCGGTGGAGAAGAAAGGCAGGGGGATTCCAGCCGGGAGGGACAGCATGAACAGAAACAGATACTTGAGGGAGGCATGGTCAGGAAGGCATACTTTCAGCAGATCTGTCTCTCTATCCTATCATCCCCTCCCCATCCCCAAGCTGCATTCTGGTGTCCCTGGCTGAATGGGCTTCCCCACAGGTGGTGGAGTTGCAGCAGACCCTGGCCCAGAAAGACCAGGCCCTGGGCAAGCTGGAGCAGAGCCTCCGCCTCATGGAGGAGGCCTCCTTCGACGGCACCTTCCTATGGAAGATCACCAATGTCACCAGGCGCTGCCACGAGTCGGCCTGTGGCCGGACCGTCAGCCTCTTCTCTCCAGGTACCGGCTCCCCCCCCCCCCCCGGGGCACAGACCAGCAGGGGGAGGCAGGCTCTCCTGGACCCAGGAAACAAGCAGGGACAGCAGCCCAACCCTGTGACTGCCATGCTGTGACCGCTGAGGCCACACTGGGACCGTGGAGGAGGCAGGCTCCCCACCCAGCCACATGGAGCTCGGGCTGTTTGAACCGGGCACGCCTTCTGCCTCCCTGAGATCAGTCACATTCTGCAAATAGGAGTAAGATTGTTGGCTACTTATGTGGCTATGGGCTACGAGAGAGTGCTGGAGCCAGAGCTCGAGGAAATGAGAGGGGTGCAGAGGACGCTTTCCACAGGGGCATCCCGCAGGCCCCTGCCGTCAGAGAGCCAGTGGCCTGAAGTCAGGCCAGTGGAGAGTTCAGTAAACCGTGCCTTCGTAGGTTGTGGGTAGCGGGTGAGTGAGTGCTTTGTAAACCGGGCCATTTCGCATTCATTTCTGGGGCCCCTGGGCCTGGCTGGTTACTCAGTAGACTTTTCTCTGAATTAACCGGTGCCCCTTTCCGTAACAATGTGTATATTTGTGCACAAAGTTCTCGGACCTGTGTGCTTTTCCCGACTCCTAACACACATGCGTCTAAGTAAGGGGGTGGATCGTTAGGAGGATTTCTGCAAGTTACAATCTTATTATGGGTTTGGTTTTTTTTTTTTTTTTAACTTTTTAATGTTTATTTGTGAGAGAGACAGTGACAGAGACAGAGCGCCAGCAGGGGAGGGGCGGATAGAGAGGGAGACGCAGAATCCAAAGCGGGCTCCAGGCTCTGAGCTGTCAGCATAGAGCCTGACACGGGGCTGGAACTCACGAACCGCCAGACCGTGACCTGAGCCGAAGGCAGACACTTAACGGACCAAGCCACCACGGTGCCCCTCTGCAAATTACAATCTTAACAGCCTCTCACGTTTGCCCCAGCTTCATACCTTCCCTGTTCCTCAGCTCCTCTGCACCCGCGACCAACAGGGCTGGGAGGAAGAGAGGCATTGGCCTTTGCCCCACAGCACAGAGCAGGGCTGGCTCCCAAAGCCGGGCCCCTTTCCTCAGGGGCAGCCCCCTTCATGGGGTGGCCTCACCTCCTCCACGTAGGCCTTTTTCCTCACTTCTTTCCAAAGGGGGGGAAAAAGCAAGCAGTGTCTCTGGCTTCCTGTTTTACCAAAATGTAAGGGGACAGATGAGTCAGCCTGTCAGTCTGTCCCTCCTCCACCTCTTTCTGCCTGCCCCCGCCCCACCATCTTCCATCAGCCCCTCCCAGAGGGGCCCTCGTGGTGACAGCCACTGGCACCCACGCTTGGACGGCCCCTTCGGCCACCCACGGAGAGAGCCCACGGGCCCCTCTGCGTAATCACCAGGGGATGGTGATTCATCCCTCAGGGGCCTTCGCCGAGGTGGCGGGCAGAACTGTGAGCTGCCCCAGTCTCCCCCAGCTTCCAGGGGGAGCACCACTTGGCCTAGGGCAGCAGAAAGAGGTCAGTGTTGTGGGGTAGGAGCCCTGGCCCCTAGTCCTGGCTCTGCCCCGGGCACACTGTGAGACCAGGGCCAGCCCACTTGCCCTTGCTGGGCTTGGTTTCCCCATTGCAAAATGCACGTTAGTTAAATCAAAAGTGTGGTCCGGGGGCCAACAGCATCACCATCCCCCGTCAGAGATGCACATTCTCAGTCCTCGCCCGGCACGAGTGCATCAAAGTTCAGGCCCGGCAATCTGTGGTCTGACGGCGGGTTAACAGCCACTGAGCTAGATGATCTCCAAGAGCCTGGTTCTCCTTGATGCCCTGGAATGGAGACGAGCACTGGGTTCCAGCCCCAGACGGCTTAGTCGTAAGCCGCTGACCTTGGGCACGCCTAGCACAGGTCCCAGATTCCTCGTCTGCAGGTGCAATGCCCTCCAGCTACCCCTGTGCTGACTCTGGCTTCCACATTTCAGCTTTCTACACTGCCAAGTACGGCTACAAGCTGTGTCTGCGGCTCTACCTGAACGGGGACGGGACGGGGAAGAGGACCCACCTGTCTCTCTTCATTGTGGTCATGAGAGGGGAGTATGATGCTCTGTTGCCCTGGCCTTTTCGGAACAAGGTACGGGCGGGGGGGGGGGGGGTGACCGGGCAGGGTGGGGAAGCCTGTGCCCTGGTCCTCTCTGCATTTCAACTTCACCTTTTATAAGAGAAGAGCCAGAGTTCACGTCTGGTATCCATGGCTATCATGAGGGACTAAAATGCCTGGACCAGCTCCCCGGGATGGCACGCAGAAATGAAATTCACATGCTGGGGTGAATAAGGAGAACTTCCTGGTGGAGGTGCTGGGGGGCTAGCCTGAACTGGCAGCATTTTCAGAGAAAAGGGAAGGAGGCAGTTAACCGCTGCGCACCTCTCAGAATGGCCGCAATCCAAAACACTGACAACACCAAATGCTGGCAAGGACTTGGAACAGCCAGAACCCTCATTCGTTGCTGGCAGGATTGCAAAATGGGGCACAGCCACTTTGGAAGGTAGTTTGGCAGTTTGTTACAAAATTAAACATACTCTTACCATATGATCCAGAAACCACACTCCTTGGTATTTGCCCAAACGAGTTGAAAGCTTTTGTTTTCAAAAGCCTGCACACAGATGGCCCTAGCAGCTTCGTTCATAATTGCCAAAACTTGGGAGTAGCCAAGATGTCCTTCCGTAGGTGAGTGGATAATATTATCTGTGCTAAAAAGACATGAGCCACCAGGCCATCGAAAGACAGAGAGGGCCCTTAAATGCAAATCACTGAGTGAAAGAAACCAGTCTGAAAGGGACTCTACAGACTGTGTGGTTCCAGCCATATGACATTCTGGAAAAGGCAAAACTATGAAGACAGTGAAAATATCAGTAGTTGCCAGGGGTTGGGGGCGGGGGGAGTGGGCGACGAAGAGGCAGAACACAGATATTTTTAGGGCAGTGAAACTATTCTGTGTACTATAATTCCGGATACATGTCATTGTACATCTGTCCAAACCCAGAGGATGAACGCACAGCACCAGGGGTGAACCCGGAGGTCAGCTGGGGACTTTGGGTGATTATGATGTGTCAGTTTAGGTGTGTCAGCAAATGGACCACCCTGGGGTGGGTGCTGCTGGGGGAGGGGAGGCTGGGTAGGAGCAGAGGGTATGGAGAGATCTCTACATTTTCCATTCGCTTTGGCACTGCCCCACAAACTGCTCTAAAAAATAAAGCCTATTAAAAGTATTTAGAAGGGGGATGGGAGCAGGGAGGTGGGGGAAGGCTGGGCACTCCCTGCAGGCAAACAGCAGTGGCAAGGGGGCAGGGTAAGGAAGGGGTGGGGTCGAGCATACAGACCTCAGCGAGGGCGGAGGGAGACAGACGGAGGACGGAAGACAGGTGGGGCAGGGGTGGGGACGCCACAGTGGTCTGGGTATGAGTCAGTCAGCAGGTCGTGGTTCCCATGCCTGTCAGGCAGAGTTTTAAAATACCAACGGCTAGTCTCACTACTGTAAATGGTGAGGCCTGAGCATCAGGGTTTTTAAAGCTTTCCCAGGGCTGTCTAAAGTGCAGCCAGCGGCACCTGGGTGGCTCGGTCGGTTAAGCGTCGACTCTTGGTGTTGGGTCAGGTCATGATCTCCCAGTTGGTGAGTTCCAGCCCCCCATCGGGCTCCACACTAACATCAAGGAGCCTGCTTGGGATTCTCTCTGCACCCCTCCCCCGCGCCCCTCCCCCTCCCCCCCCCCACCACGCCGCCAAATAAATAAATCCACGTTTTAAAATAAAGTGCTGCCCAATTCGAGAACCACTATGGTAGGCATCGGGTGTTTCAGTGACATGTGCTGGAGAGAGGGGTGTGTGTCACATGTAGATCATTGGCTTCCGAGGGGCCGCGTATCTGTGCATCCCAGAAACTCCGTTCACATTTCAGGGCATTGACTAACAGCCCCTCTGCAGAAGGCCTGTGTGTTCTTGCCCCCAGCCTTGCCCCAGAAGATCCCAGGCATAGTTGATGGATCAAACAGTTCCCAGCAGGAAGGGGCACTGGAGGCCATGGAGTCTGGCCTCCTTGTCGGTGCTTGGTCCCACCTTTAGCACCCGACCAAAGTTGACCACAGTTCTGAATTCCCTCCCTTCTGATCCCTACTCATGGGGCAAGCCTTGAAGACTGCCCAGAAACCAGATGCTTCCGTTAACCGGGTCTTGCCACCTGCCAGGTGTGGTCCCCACGTTGCGTCTTTGGCTGCCAGTCTGCCTGAGCTCAGGGGCAGTGGGGCTGTACAGGTGTCCCTCGGTGCTGCCGCCCAGGGCCTGACCTCCCACCTGCCCCCTGCCGCACAGGTCACCTTCATGCTTCTCGACCAGAACAACCGCGAGCACGCCATCGACGCCTTCCGGCCCGACCTGAGCTCGGCATCCTTCCAGCGGCCGCAGAGTGAGACCAACGTGGCCAGTGGCTGCCCACTCTTCTTCCCCCTCAACAGGCTGCAGTCACCCAGGCATGCCTACGTGAAGGATGACACCATGTTCCTCAAGTGCATCGTGGAGACAAGCGCTTAGGGCGGGTAGGGACTGTGCGAACCACACCTGACTCCCGAGCGAGCACCACGGGGGGTTTAGTAAGATGACTGAGGTCCTGCCCTTGGCGCCCAAAATCCCAGGGCACGATGTTGGGCCGGGCTCCCGGCAGGATCTCAGCGGGCCTGCCAGACTGACCGTGGCTGGCCATCAGCTTAGGTGGCGGGGCCTTGGGCTGGGACCACAGGGGCAAAGGGTCCAGGAGACGGCAGCCGGGTCGTTCGTTGCCCTCTGCACCGAGCACACAACCCTGCAGGCCTGGGAGCCACTCCAGCCCTGAAGGTTGAGGCGGACTCCGACCAAGGGAGGGAGGGACTACGGACCGGGCCTGGGGCATGGATGGTGAGCGTAGGGAGGAAGGCCCGAGCAAAGAAATTCTCAGACAGGAAGATCTGTGCCCAGGGCGGGAAGGCGTCAAGTTGGGGCTTGGATTTAAAGACCTTCAAGCTCCTTCCAGCCCAGAAAGTCTCCAGTTTGGGGCCTCTGGCCCAGAAAAGACCTAGGACTTGAAGGGGTTCTGGAAACGTTCGGGAACCTCATGCCCACCAGGCTTCTGACTCTCCTTCAGTACCACCAGCTGGGCCGGGCTGGCCCGCACAGCACCTGCCATGGCGGGCCTGGCATCTCCGTTCCCCACTGCGCGGGGGCCCGCGTAGGTCCTGAGCCCCGTGCCCGCCAGCAGGACTCCCCTGCACCTCCTCCAGGTGAAAGCTCCCAGGATCAGCCGGAAGAAATGTGGAGAAGGAGGGGGGCACAGACTCTCTGCTCTCCTTCTCTTGGAGGCCCCACCACCTTTGCACGTTCCTGCATCTCGTGTCACCTGATTAAGCAAGGTATTCACTTCTCTCAATTGACTGATCAGGGCCTCTGAGCCACTGAGCAGAGGCTGTCCTTTTCAATATGTATAAAACCAAAGAAAGAAATTTTTGTACATTTCTGTTGAGGTTTCCATGAAGTGCATATCCAACCTGGGCCCAAACCAAGTACCCCACAGCGCCTGAGCCTCTTTATTTGAAAATGGGGGGCAGCGCCCTCGCTGGCCCTGCCCCGCGCACGGGGTTTCACGAGGCCCAAATACAGCAAGGAAGCACGAGTGCTTTGTATGTTCGACAGCACCTTGCTGTGCGTGAACATGCCAGGCTTCCTTCTCTTGCCCCCACGGTGGACAGCTGGTCAGTAGTGGAGACTTCCCTGCTTCCCCTGGACAAGTGGAAGCAACAAGTAGAGGTCTGGCCCAGCAAGTTCTGGGGACTCCTGCCTCAGCACCTGTGTCCTGGCGAATGACATCTTCGTCCCTCCCCCCTGGGTGCTGAGCTGACGGGATTGAGGACAAGCTGCTTCTAAAGACAACTACTGTTCTTGCCTTTGCTCACACGTTTCTGATGGGCAGAGACACATCCTCGCTTCTTACAGCGTGAGCGGCAGCCACTGTTTCAGCAAAGCCTCACTGAGCCCCGCCTGTCCTCCCCTCGCCAGACACTAGGGAGGAGGGGTTAAGATGTGCGCCCTACCCTCGAGAAACTCTTGAGTTCAGTGGGGGGAGCAGGTACATAAGTAGATCTTTGAAACTGATGTGGAAGAGTAGCTCAGAGAAGGCACAGGATCCCGGGTCCATTGGGTGAAGCAGGAAGGGAGGGCTTCATGGAAGAAGTGACATTGAAACTCAGCCTTAAAGTATTTTGAGATGCAGAGGATAGGAGTGTGGGGGAGGGGGAAGACACCAAGGTGGGAGGCAGGTTTGGCTGCAGGGAGGGAGGGTGTGCGAGGCAGAAGCATGGAGGGGAAGGGAGGGGAAGGCTGCACCCGAGGCAGCAAGGCAGTCCCAGCTGTCTGAAAGCAGCACCAGGAAGTGGGGGGGGGGGGGGGGAGGTTCTCAGATCGCCCGCAGGTGATCCTTTGGGCTGTTAACAGCAGGACGAGACGATGATTTAAAACATTCAACAGGGCGCCTGGGTGGCTCAGTCAGTTAAGCGTTGGACTTCAGCTTAGGTCATGATCTCATGGTTCGTGGGTTCGAGCCCCGCATCGGGCTCTGTGCTGACAGCTCAGAGCCTGGAGCCTGCTTCAGATTCTTGCCTTCCTCTCTCTCTGCCCCTGCCCTACTTATGCTCCCCCTCTCTCTCTTGAAAATAAATAAATATTTTAAAAAATTGAAATATTTGACAACTGATGCAGGACAAGCAGTGGTAAAACCAAAGGACAACTAATAAGTCCAAACAGACAGTTGTTGAAAATAACCAGAGTAGGCTTACCATGCATACTAAATTATTCATCAGAGATGAATCCCCTTCATCTCTGTTGAAGAATATAAAATGTTTCAGATACAAAATGTTTCAGATAATTAAAAAAAGAAGGAGAATTTCCCACATTAGAAAGAGGCAAGAGGGGCGCCTGGGTGGCTCAGTCAGTTAAGCGTCCGACTTCGGCTCAGGTCATGATCTCGCGGTCTGTGAGTTCGAGCCCCGCGTCGGGCTCTGTGCTGACAGCTCAGAGCCTGGAACCTGCTTCAGATTCTGTGTCTCCCTCTCTCTCTCTCTCTCTCTCTCTTTCTCTCTCTCTCTCTTTCAAAATTTAAAAAAAAAAAAAAAACATTTAAAAAAATAAGATAAAACATTCACCCGTGTGTTTTCCAGCAAAGCCCTGAGATTAGTGCCCTGTCGCCTCATTTGTCACCTCACCTCTCCTCTCTCAGGTGATTCCAGGGGAGGGAAGGCAAGGTGGAGGCAAAGCCACTGTTTCTTGGGTCCCCACAGCTCCCCCGTGAGGCGGGCACCATGTCACCCCGTCTTAAAGATGGGGAAGCCGAGGCCAAAGAAGCCAGGTGCCTCATGCAAGGTCAAGTGGGAGCGGGGGAGTGGAGGAGGCAGCTGGAATTAGGAGTCGGGTCTTTGGTTTCGTGTTATTTTCCTTCCTCTTCAAGCTTCCCTTTGGCTGAAGTCTGTGTCTTCTGCCGCGATGAGGTCACATCCTCTGGGAGGCCTCAAGAGGCAATGAGTCTCTCCGCTGCCAGCCACAGGGGCCAGCCCTGTGGGCACACCCCGACCCTGATGCCAACCCCGACCGCCCCTAGGAGGAGAGGGTGAGCACGGTCAGCACCGAGAGCATTTGCCCACAGCTGGGGGCTCACCAGCCGTCTCCTCACTGTGGTCCGCTAACAACCCTGAATAGTAGGGACAGCTATTTTTTAGGCCTTTAATTGCTCATTTCTTACTGGAAGAGACACACACTCATTGTAGGAAAACTAGAAAAAAAAACAACTACAAAAGTAATATATAGAAGGAAGTAAAAGTCACCCATGAGCCCAGCGTCCAGAGGGACTAGGGACGTTTTAGTACATTTTCTTTGTCTTTTTTGAAACAGTGGATGCAGACACACGTAGACTTTTAATTATGCAGCGAAGGTCATAGCAATGACAGCTTTATGCCCTCCTGTTTTCATTGACATCCCACTGTAACATTTTACCATTAGCCTCTTTTTATAGGCAAAGGCACAGAAATTAAGAAAAGGGAAGTAACTTTCTCAAGGCCACTCCAGGTAAGTGGTGGAATAGGGATGCACCCTTTTGATGGGAATCCCACTCCGATGACGAAACGGAGGCACAGAGAAGTGGAGTGACCCACATGAGGTTGCACTTCTGAGGGGTGAGCCCCTAACTGAAGGTCTGGACTCTTCTCTCTCCTGCATGGCGTGCCAGCGGGGCTCCGGGGGGAAGTCCCAGGACAGGATTGGCTTTGTGGGTCTGGAAGAGACAACACGTCCAGAAGCTGGTGGGCGGGACACCACACCCACAGCCTGGGCCAGGGGACAGGGATCTGTCCTCTGCCTTCTGGGATCTGTCCTCTGAACCCCAGCAGAGCAAACAGGACGTGCTCTCCCCTACTACCCTGCCTCCCTGCTGAGCTCGAGAGCAGACACTGACGAAGCCTCAGTTTTCACTTGTGCCACGTGGCTGAAAATTCTAATGTCCCAGTGTTGTGGCCAGGGTGCCAGGGTCACAGAAACCACTAGCTTTGTACACGGTGGATTCCCAGTCTGATGAAAACAGAAGGATCCCAAACAAGGGATCCCAAACAGATCCCAAACAAGGATCCCAAACAGCCGTGGGTGCCTCGCCGAACAGCAGACTCTGTGCCGAGGGCTTGCATGCGTCCCTTCAGGAACCTTGTGTAAAACCCCACGAGGAAGTGTGGTGATTTTCTCCCGTTTCATGGAGGAGGAAACCCAAGCTCTGAGGAGTAAAAATCATCCACTCAAGGTTACACAAGGGCCAGGAGCCAGAACTTGGATCCAGATCAGTCTATGCCAGGTCCAAACCCTACAGTCCAGTGACTTGATCCACATAATGTTGCGGAAACGACACAGAAGGGAGAGATCCGGTTTTCGTTCTGGGCAGACCACAAGTTGATTTTTTAAACAGCCGTAACAAAATGATGATAGCTTATTTATTGAGCACCTACTTTACTTGCAAGGACCACACTTAATATTGATAACTGGCTTGGGAGGAAGGTTATCATTTCCTTCACTCTATAGATGAAGGTACGAGTTCAGAGAGGCCAGGCAAGTTCCCCAAGGACACACAGCTGATAGGCAGGTTTCTGCCCCCACAACCAGAGGTTTTACCCACTGTGGCATCCTCTCCAGTGCTTTGGGGGATGGTCAAACAAATGAGAAGTGTGTCCAGCAGTCTTCTGGGCCGGCTGCCATCCCTTCTTCTCCAGGGGAGATGCCCACGCCCGGAGCACCACAAGGATGGAATGATGCAGGCCATGAGGAAGAAGGATGAAGTCAGGGGAGCACTGGCGTGCCAGTGACCCTTTGCCAGGAGCTGGATCTCATGTGCCACCTCAGCATCTGGGACGTGTGTGTCTGTTTAAGCAAAGCACATTCAAGTGGTCCAGACTTTGGGGGACCATTCCGGAGGGGGGTGTCACACTCAGCTGGGCCAAGGGGAAGGAGGCCCACTCTTCCTTTTCGGGTCCTTTCCTCAATCCCCGCCCATCTCACAGCCTTTTCCTCCTCAGAAAAGCTGGGGAGCACGGTGCTGGTGTTGTCATAGCTGTTACATGACCACCGTCCAGGCAGGGAGACCCAGAGCACTCGGCGGGTTGGGGGCTCCGGTGGTGGCCTGAGATTTCTCTCCTGGAGGTCAGCTGAGCCATCGTCCCTCGCCGCCCGCCATCCCGACCCTCTCCCCTCCCTCTGGGGCGGTAGGCTCCACTCTGGGAGAAGTGCAGCCTCTGTTCTCTGCGTACCGATGAAAACAAGGAGCTCAGAGGAGAAAAGTGACTCACCCGGGAGCACCCAGCTGCCAAGGGGCAGAGCCTGCCTGGGACCGGGGTCTTTTGCCACAACCCCCGGCCCTTCTCCCTGCACCCAGTAGCTTGTTGGTATGGATACTAAAGATTCTCTTTCTGGAAACAACGGATTTCTACCCCCCAGCCCACCCCCAAGCACAGCCCCACCTGTCGGGAAATCCCAGGGCCAGCAGTGGAATGGGAGCATTTGGGACAGTGGGTGAGAAAGCCCCCCCCCCCCCGCTACTGCTGTCCTCCCACGTATGGCTATAGGGGGCCAGGTGGGCAGGGTAATGAGGACACTCTGAACCCCCAAGACCGTCACAACGTCCCGTGTTCAGCCTACTCAGGACTCTATACTCTTGCTGTGGGATCTTGGGCCAGTCACCTGCCATCTCTGAGCTCATTTTCCCTCTCTGCACAGTGGACAGGTGGTTGGCGAGAGTCACAGGCCTCCAGCACTGACCATGTTGGATTCTGAGCGCAAAGAGTCTGACGGAGAGATGCCCTCTTCCCATGGGAATCTCCGGTGATATCTTTTCTCAGTCCTGGCCCCTGCTCCTTGAGGAGGACCTGAGGCTCTGGCCCTGTCTGCCCTCACAGGGCCGCCAGTCACGGCCTCCCCACAGTACACGAGCTGGATTCCCTCTGAGATGGGTCAAGGGGTGCAGGTCACTGAAGACCGTCTCCCCAAGCCTTACACTTGCATTTGGTCTGGGCTGCATGTGTTGGAGTCCAACAGTCCAGTTCAAGCCACGCCTCTGTCATTTAGTAGCCGCGTGTCCTTGGGCATGTTATTGAGCCTCCCCGTGCCTCAGTTTCCCCATGTGTGAAATGGTGATATTAAACTTCTACCTCATAGGGGCGTTGTGGGGTGAAGCAGGCCAACGTATGGCAAGGACGTGGTGAGCACATGGCCTGCACCTCATATTACTACTACAATCCTCATCACAGTCTTAACCCTCGGCCTCCAGCCCCCCCGAGGATCCATCAGTCAAAGCCATAACACCCTCTTCCCTCTTCCTGCCTCTGCCTCCAGATCAGTGAATGACTTTAGACCAGCCCCTTCCCCTCTGTGGGCCTCGGTGACCCTGCCTACAAAATGACCCTTGAACCTGAGGAGGGCAGGACCACCGTCTCTCTCCAGGGGTCTCCCCGGGGGGGGGGGGCACAGGACGCAGCACAGGGTCTGGCGCTCGGGGGACCACACAGGTGGGTATCCAGCATGCTCAGCACCGTGCTGCTTCTGCCAACTCTTACGTCGCCAGGATCCCAAGGAAGAACACGCGCCTCTTTCTCCCACAGGCATGGAACCTGGCTAAAGAGCGGATTAGGTTGTTAATATCTGGAGCATTCCTTTCTGAACTGCCGCCGGCTGTTTTCAGAGCCTTACCACCCGTGCCCACACCTCCTTCTGGCCCAGGGGTCTCCCTGAAGCTTGAAGGACAGCCCCGCCCCGTCCAAGGTTCAAGATGGAGCTGGAACACTGGTCCGGAGGGGGAACCTGACACAGACCACAGCCACCTTGGGGTTCCTGCTCCACTGGCTTTCCTGTGGTTTCCGCTGGTTCCTGCCTTTCTCCCTGGCTCCTGCCAGCTGGCCGGCCCCGCCCACTGGTGCAGGGGAAGGTTTGGCTCCGGAATAGGCTATCTGTTGGCCCCCAGAAAGACAGTGGAGGGTGCCCCAGAATGCAAGCACCTCTGGTCTAAACCCCAGCCTCCCACTGTACAGCTGGGCACGGAGAGGCCAGGGCAGGTGCCCAGGCCAGCGGGACGAGCCAGCGGGAGAGCTAGAACAAGAGCCCCAGGCCTCAAAGAGCACTTAGCTGGTCCCCTGCTCCCAACCAATCCACAGCCCGCGCAGGAGCAGAGCTAGGTGAGAGCCGAGCCTTGGGGAGGTCACCTGCCAGGAAAGAGCTCCAGGCCCCTTGTCAACAAGGAGAAAGCCAGCTTCCTGCTGCTCCCCAGACTTGGTTCTAGATGGCGGAGAGGAGAATAGACAGAAAGACAGGAAGAGCTTGTGAGGATGCTCAGCAGGTCCCTTGAGGTCCTCCGAAGTATCCAGAGGCCTGCAAGCCAGGGAGGCAGAGGGCACAGCCGCCTTTGCCCTGGAGAGATACTCAACGCTGTGCCCAGGTGTCATCGAGACCTTCCTTCACACAACCCTCTGTCCCCAGAGCACGTTCAAACCTGGACACCCTGGACAAACCTGGACATCCTTTGACCTTCACCAGAGCCTGTTACGAGTTGCCTTTTACAGGTGAGGAAACTGAGACTCATAGCGGTTGGGCAATGTGACATGGATGGGAAGGGTTCCCACTGGGTCCCCTCCTTGGCTCAGCTGCCAAATCACTAGGAACCTTTTGCAAGCCTCTTCCGGCTCTGGGCCTCGGTTTCCCCATGTGTAAAACGAGGCCGCTGTACCGATGGCCTCTGAGGACCCTCCAAGCAGTCAGGTGTCCCGGCACGGGGCAGCCCCGGGCTCCAGCCTGCCAGTGTATTGCCACCCCTCTTGCAGTTGAACAAGCACTTATATGCCCGGTAGCTTGTTGCATTTTCTCAGGCGTGGGCATCATCAGCCCCATCTTATGCACGAGGCAAGCAGAGTCAAGCAGGGACATGAAGTGACTCGCCCAAGGCCCCACACCGTGTTGGTGGTTGGGCTGCACTGTGAAGCTAGGAGATCTTACCAGACTTTCCACCTCGATTCCCTAGAGCTGTGCCCTCCAGCCTGGTAGTCACCGATACATGTGGCATGCTGACCTCCACATCCTAACCCCCGAAAGGGTGCCTACGCTGCCTTCCATGGCAAAGGGACTTTGCAAATGTGATTAAGGATCTCGGGACAGGGAGGTTATGGATTATCTGGGTGGACCCAATATGATCACAAGAATCCTCATAGGTGGGAGTCCAGGGGATCAGAGTCAGGGAAGGCAAAGCGACAGACAGCCAAAGCAGGGGGGAGAAGATGTGCCCATGGAAGCAAGGGTTGTGATGATGCCCTTTGGAGGCGGAGGAAGGGACACGTGGACGGCATGCAGGTGGCCCCCAGAAGCTGGAAAAGATAAGGAAGGAATTCTCCCCCGGAGTCTCCGGCGAGAACCCAGCTCTGCCAACACCTTGATTTTATTTTTTTTTTAATTTTTTTTTAACATTTATTTATTTTTGAGACAGAGAGAGAGCATGAACAGGGGTGGGTCAGAGAAAGAGGCAGACACAGAATATGAAACAGGCTCCAGGCTCTGAGCTGTCAGCACAGAGCCCGACGCAGGGCTTGAACCCACGAACTGTGAGATCATGACCTGAGCCGAAGTCGGACGCTTAACCGACTGAGCCACCCAGGCGCCCCAACACCTTGATTTTAAAAGCCCCCATAAGACTCATTTCAAGACTTGCGGCATCCAGAATCCTAAGATGATACATTTATGCTGTTTTGAGCCACTGAGATTGTGATAATGTGTTACCGTGGCAACTCGGAACTAAGGCCGCACTTGAAATGTGGTCACTCGAAATTGAGATGAGCTGTACCTCTAATACACGCATTTTGGGGCGCCTGGGTGGCTCAGTCGGTTGAGCGTCCCACTTCAGCTCAGGTCGTGATCTCACGGTCTGTGGGTTCAAGCCCTGCATCGGGCTCTGTGCTGACAGCTCAGAGCCTGGAGCCTGCTTGGGATTCTGAGTCTCCCTCTCTCTCTGCCCCTTCCCCACTCACACTCTGTCTCACTCTGTCTCTCAAAAATAAATGTAGGGGCTCCTGGGTGGCTCAGTCGGCTAAGTGTCCGACTTCAGCTCAGGTCACGATCTCCCGGCCAGTGAGTTCCAGCCCCGCGTCGGGCTCTGTGATGACAGCTCAGAGCCTGGAGCCTGTTTCGGATTCTGTGTCTCCGTCTCTCTCTGACCCACCCCGTTCATGCTCTATCTCTCTCTGTCTCAAAAATAAATAAACGTTAAAAAAAATAAATATAAATAAATAAATAAATAAATGTAAAATACACGCATTTCCAAGACTCACTGCAAAGAGGAGAATTTATTTCATGACAATTTTTATATTGACGACACGTTGAAATGACCCGCATTTCAATATGTTAGATTAACTATATGATGAAAATTAATTTCCCCGCTTCTTTCTTTAAGTGTCGATATTGGAAAATTCAGAATTACACACGCAGCTCGCACTGCATTCCCATGGGTCAGCGCTCTCGAGGTGGACTTTTCTCACTGCCTCGAGCTGGGCTGGGCAGACCGGGCCCCACCCCCTGTGCTATAGTTGGGGATGGGGCGGGGGGCTGGTGCTGGGGAGAAGAATCAGCCCCCCACCCACACTGCAGGTGGGGGTCAGATCAAGACCCTCCTCTCCCACGCCCCTCCCCCTGGGGCGAGTCCCGCTTCCGGCCCGGCCCACGTCCCTGCGAGACTTGACTTTTATTTTTAGCAGCCTCAGCGCCACTGGCTCTCAAGCTTGCTGGGTGTGGGCCAGCCCCAGGCCACCGTTTCCCTGCCAGCGGGGGTCTCCGGGGACCGGGCTCCACGTTTGGAGCCTCTCAGGGCTGGTAAGCAAGCCTCTCAACATCCCACGGCAAGTAGAGTATCATAATCTGCGTGTTTTCCATGTCGAGGCCCAGGCCAGGAGGTGCCTACAAGCGAGGAGGGGGCTGAGCAGAGTCCGAGCCTTTCCTCCCAAAGGCCTGACCCTGGGGACCCAACGCGGGCCGCTTGCCAGGTCTCATGCAGCCTTTCTCTGGGGGCATTTTATACCTTGGAAAGTATCCTAAGCAAGAGAAAAGGCCAGAAGCAATTTGGAAGGAGGTGGGGGTGGCTGAAACTTAGCTTCAGGCTGTGCAGGCAACATCTTCTAGAATAAAGTGGGTCCGAGTAGAAAAAAAAAAAAAAAAATCCATGCAAACATAAAGGCAAAGCTACATGAAAACCAGAGTTGCCTGATGGCTCAGAACCCAGACTCCAGCATCACGAATACCTGGCTTCCAGTCCCTGCCCCATCCCTTAGAGAGCTCTGGGTTGGCCTGCTCTGGGCCTCGTCTCCTCCCCTGCCCAGTCCGCACACATTAGCACTTGGAAGAGTGCTGACCTCATGCAGGAACCTGCCTAGTGGTGCCCGATGCTGGTGCCCAGCCCTTGAGAATGTTCCATGTTGTTAGTATTTACCAAGGGCTCCAGGTGTATCCAGCACTGTGTGAAACAGTTAAGTAATTCTCATTAACACAACAAGCTCGTGAGGTCCCCGCTGTCACTATTGCCATTGAAGAGAAGGAAACTGAGGCAGAGGCAGGGGATGTCCCTCTTCCAGCTATTGCGAGGGGCAGAGCCAGGGATTTTTTTGGTAATGGCTTTATTGAGATATAATTCACATGCCATACAATTCACCCCTTTAAAGTGTACAGGTCGGTGGTGTTTATATATATATATATATATACACACACACATATATATACATATATATATACACATATATACATATATATATACACACACATACATACTGGTGTATTTTTTTTTTGTTTCTTTGGTGAAATCCTAACTGATACCATCTAGATTCGTTTTTAGTTTTTTTTTTTCAACGTTTATTTTTGGGACAGAGAGAGACAGAGCATGAACGGGGGAGGGGCAGAGAGAGAGGGGGACACAGAATCGGAAACAGGCTCCAGGCTCTGAGCCATCAGCCCAGAGCCTGACGCGGGGCTCGAACTCACGGACCGCGAGATCGTGACCTGGCTGAAGTCGGACGCTTAACTGACTGCGCCACCCGGGCGCCCCATAGATTCGTTTTTAGTTTTAAATCACGTTCTATTTTCTAAGTACACATTTGTTTTTAAGCGGACAGATTATATAGTAATTTAAAAATAATATAAAGGTAGGGTATATTTTATGGCGAATAAATGATAGTTCAATAAAGCCATTGAAAAATAATACTATAAAAGTGATAGCTGCTCAGTACTTTTAAAAGGGAAGGGCAAATACAGAAAAGCATCCGACTACTCAGAGATGACTACTATTAACATGGTGGTATATTTCCTTCCAGACGTAGATATGGGGTATAGGTACAGATATGGATGAACCAGACACACACACAATCATCAATATTGGGATATGTGTACATCATTCTTTACCTTGCATTTCCTATTTCCTATTGACAGTTTTCTATACCATTAAAAAAAATATAAGGGCACTTGGGCGTCTCAGTCAGCGAAGTGCTAAGTGCCCAACTCTTGATTTCAGCTCAGGTCATGACCTCACGGTTCATGGGTTCGAGCCCCACATCGGGCTCCGCGCTGACACTGCAGAGATTGCTCAGGGTTGTCTCTCCCCTTTCTCTCTGCCCCTACGCCACTGGCTCTCTCTCTCTCAAAATAAAAGAAGAAACTCTAAAAAAAATTAAAACGAAAAGAATCTAGGAGCAACTGGGTGGCTCAGTCGGTTGAGCATCTGACTCTTGATTTCAGCTCAGGTCATGATCCCAGGGTCGTGGGATTGAGCCCTCCAAGCTGAGCTTGGAGCCTGCTTAAAATTCTCTCTCTCTCTCTCTCTCTCTCTCTCTGTCTCTCAGTCTTTTTTCTCCCTCTGCCCCTCTCCCCCACTCGCACTCTCTCTCTCAAAATAAATAAACGTTAAAAAAAATTAAATGGAATTGTATTTCATATTGTGTAATATGTCCTCATCCAAGTAAGTTCTGTGGTTTGTTAATAGCATTGTACCAATTTCAATTTCCTGGTTTTGAAAATGTCCCATAGTTACATAAGAAGCTGTCGCTGGGGAGAGCTAGGTGACGGGGTACCTGAGGATTCTGGACTATTTCTGCAACTTCCAAACAAAAGGGTAAAATGTAAAACCAATGTAGAAAAAGAGTCATTTTGATTCTCTTTTAATTTTGATGGACTCATTTTTTTATTTTATTTTTTTCAATATATGAAATTTATTGTCAAATTGGTTTCCATACAACACCCAGTGCTCATCCCAAAAGGTGCCCTCCTCAATATCCATCACCCACCCTCCCCTCCCTCCCACCCCCCATAACCCCTCAGTTTGTTCTCAGTTTTTAACAGTCTCTTATGCTTTGGCTCTCTTCCACTCTAACCTCTTTTTTTTTTTCCTTCCCCTCCCCCATGGGTTTCCGTTAAGTTTCTCAGGATCCACATAAGAGTGAAAACATATGGTATCTGCCTTTCTCTGTATGGCTTATATCACTTAGCATCACACTCTCCAGTTCCATCCACGTTGCTACAAAGGGCCATATTTCGTTCTTTCTCATTGCCGTGTAGTACTCCATTGTGTATATAAACCACAATTTCTTTATCCATTCATCAGTTGATGGACATTTAGGCTCTTTCCATAATTTGGCTATTGTTGGAGTGCTGCTATAAACATTGGGGTACAAGTGCCCCTATGCATCAGTACTCCTGTAATCCTTGGGTAAATTCCTAGCAGTGCTATTGCTGGGTCATAGGGTAGGTCTATTTTTAATTTTATGAGGAACCTCCACACTGTTTTCCAGAGCGGCTGCACCAATTTGCATTCCCACCAACAGTGCAAGAGGGTTCCCGTTTCTCCACATCCTCTCCAGCATCTATAGTCTCCTGATTTGTTCATTTTGGCCACTCTGACTGGCGTGAGGTGATATCTGAGTGTGGTTTTGATTTGTATTTCCCTGATGAGGAGCGACGTTGAGCATCTTTTCATGTGCCTGTTGGCCATCCGGATGTCTTCTTTAGAGAAGTGTCTATTCATGTTTTCTGCCCATTTCTTCACTGGGTTATTTGTTTTTCGGGTGTGGAGTTTGGTGAGCTCTTTGGATACTAGCCCTTTGGATGGACTCATTTTTTTTAAACTCTTTCCTCCATCAGAAATTTATTTTATATATAGCGAGAGGCAAGGCTCTTTTTTCCAGATGGCTGGCCAATCGTAGTAGCCTTCCTATGGAACCATTCTTTACCTGGTGATTTGTGCTGCTATCTTTATCATATACTGAAGCCTCTAGGTGATAAGGACTGTCTGTGAGCTGGTTGTGTTTTTTTTAATCTTTTTTTTTTTTTTTTTTTTTTTTTGCCATCTGTTACATCCTTTCCACTCTGTTTTGATTTTTATAGCTTTAGTGTGTTCTAAAATGTTCCAGGACAGCTGTTATTTTCCTTCACACATCGAATTACTCTTCTTAAAAAATGACTCTTGGGGTGCCTGGGTGGCTCAGTCGGTTAGGTATCCGACTTCGACTCAGGTCTTGATCTCAAGGCTCGTGAGTTCAAGCCCCGCCTTGGGCTCTGTGCTGACAGAGCCTGGAGCCTGTTTCAGATTCTGTGTCTCCCTCTCTCTCTCTGTCCTTCCCTCACTTGTTCCCTCTCTCTCTAAAATAAATATTAAAAAGAAATTTTAATGACTTATTTTTCAAGATATTTTGATTTTTTATTCTTCCAGATACAACAAACGTTATTAAATATTTCAAAGATTTCTTGTTGGACACTCATTAAACTTGCAGTGTAACTCGAGGGAAGCTGACAGCTGTACAATATCCAGTCTTCCCATCCAAGACCATCGTATGACAGAACCTGCCTTTATTTCTTTGTGTGTTTCTCAATAAGAATTTGTCGTTTCTTCTTGTAAATTTTTCAGATTTCTTGTTCAGTTTCATCATTGGTATTTTACGACTGAGATCTTCTTAATAAAAATTCTATTTTCTAGTTGGTTTTGTTGGTACGTAGATGGTACAGATATACAGGACTGTGATCACCTTTCCTATCCAGTTGCTTCACTGAATCTCTTATTAATCCTAGTAGCTTTTTCAGTTAACTCTCTTGGTTTCCAAGGGGCGCAAACAGATCCTCTTTAACTCAGCTTCATTTTGCCTCCTTTCCAACAGCAGTAGCACTCTGGAGCCACAGGACCATTGGGTGGATAAACACAAGCGAGTGATTTATGATCTACGAAGTTTAATTCCCTTGCACGTAAACTACGAAAATAATACCGAGATACAAGTAAGCATTGCCCAGCTTGCTGAGGTACTACAAGAATCAGATAAAATAGTTGATATCAACTCCAATTTCAGAGTCCTTAAGCAGTAATAGTGTCTTTTTCTCCCCCTCACCTTCTTGCTTCACATCTTACAGGGGTGGCTTACACTTGCAGATCAATGTTGAATAACAATGGTAACCGAAGTCCCTATTAGGTTCCTAATTTTAACTGGAGGGCTTTCCGGGCGTTACCAAAGAGCCTGTTAATCACGTGATCATGCTCCTATAGCTGGAGCAGAAACACAACAGGAAAATCACAGACCCTGTTTAAGGCCATTGGGCTCCCTTAAATTTGAGAGCTCAAAAACCTCCCACAATTTTATGTGTCCACTATTCATCAATGAAGCTGAAAAAAAAAAAGATTTTATTGAAAATCTTGCTGGAGGTTGCTATGTTTTGTTTTCTTTCTTTCTTTTTTTTTTTTTTTGAAAGACAGAGAACAGGCAGAGAAAGAACAGAGAGAGAGAAACAGAATCCAAAGCAGGCTCCAGGCTGTCAGCACAGAGCCCTAGGCAGGGCTCGAACTCACCCACCGTGAGATCATGACCTGAGCCAAAGTCAGACGCTTAACAGACTGAGCCACCCAGGCGCCCCTGTTTTGTTTTCTTAAGGAGTCAATTCCTTTATGAGTTTCAGCAACTCTGGAATCCAAGTGAGAAAAACCCCCAGGATGCCAGGGTAAAGTTTCAGCAGGGCCTGTCTCCTTGTGGAGCTCAGACAGAAAGAGCACTGGACCTGGGTCCTTTAACCTAGCTTCAGATCCCCATGGAGTGGGGGAGGGAGGGGGAGAGCTCCTTGCTAGCTGCCTGACTTTGGACAAGTCCTATTAGCGGCCCTGAGCCCAGCTGTCATCAAGGGCGGAGCTGAATATCCAAGCCCGGGGCCATTCCCTGGGATCACACTCTGAGATCCTGACACAGGGAAGCTTCCCCTGGGAGTGGTAGGTGGGAGGGAACTGAGCGCTCAGGGTGACTGTGGGCTGGGTTTAAGGGGGAAAATTCCTAAAGCCTTCTCCCAATACATTGTCTATGAAGTGTTGACTCATCAAATCCTCCTAACATCTACTAAGTTCCTGGCACCGTGCTAGTCCCGGGAATCAGTGGTCAACAGCCCCGCGCCCCGGGTGGCTGGGGAGACAGACAACACAGGAGCACAAATAAACTTTCTTTGTGCTTTCTTGCAGGAGGACGGGGCAGGGGCGACCCGTGCAGCGCCCGGCCGATCGAGCGCCGCAGTCGGCTTCCTCCCTTCACCCGCAGCCAGAAGGAATGCGTTGAGCGACGCTTGCATTCCAAGCACGCGGTTCTGCTCTCCCAGGAGCCGGTTCCCGGACCGCGCCAGGCCCTCCCGGGGCAGCCAGGGCCTCTCCAGGCCTCCGGGGCCTCCTGCCCCGCCTTAGCCACCCCCTGCCTGAGCGCCGCCCAGGGGGGCGAAGAGAGGGCCTGACCAGAGGGAGCGAGCTAACCTGTGTAGGGGGGGACGCTGGGCGCCAGCAGGTGCCCTTCCAGCAGCCCCACCAGGGACTTGCCAGGGGCTGCAACGTGGTCTAGAAGGACCGGGGCAAGGCGGCCCCAGGGGCCTCAGGAATCCCAAGGATCCTGTTTTTCTGTTGCAGAAAAAAAACCAAACATTTCAAATAAAAATCCCAAGGTTGGCATTTAGGGGCCCAATCAACCCTTCCAATCAGGTTTCCGGTAACTTTGTCTTCTTTTCTCCTCCCTGCTGAAGCCCTTGTCTTAGGGTCTGTGACTGACGGTGCCCGTCCCCGAGCAGCACCGGGTGGCAATCAACACTCCAAGGTTGGCTTGATGCTTGACCAGGTGAGGGGATTGCTCGGCACCCACCGGGGGAGGCCCGATTCCCACATCAGTCTCATTTCCCTGACAGACTCCTACTGTAGAAGCACCGGCCTTCTTTACAGATGAGGGAGTTCAGGCTGGGAGCTGGAACCCAGGCTCTACTCCACTGGTCTACAAACGGCACGTGCATCCAAATCACCCTGAGGGCTTATTAGAACACGGAGTGCTGGGCCCACACCCAGGTTTTGTGACTCAGTAGTTCTGGGGTGGGGTGGGGTGATTTGCATTTATCACACATTCCCAGTTGATGCTGATGCTTTTGGTGCCGGGACCACACTTTGGGAACCTCTGCCCTCCACAACGATGCCCCCTCTGGATCAATTTTTGGCATTTAGGCAGACCTTATGTTCCCCATAATGCCACTTCCCGCGGCGAAGATCTGTGATGAATTTACCTAACCCAACACGATACTACAGGGCTACGTTCCTGACTGTCCACCTGATGTTCTGTCCCCAGAGGACTGCCCTCCCCGTGCTCCATTCAGTCCTCGGGAAGTGCTCCCCCTGAACACCAGCAGGGCACAAATTTCCTACAGTGGGGGTGCGGCCATCAAGCAATGAGGGTAAATGACCCTTCATGATGGATTTGCTCCTAAGTGATCACTAGGAAAGGGGCCGCTCAGGGCCAGGGAAGGAGCTGGAAAGCTTGGGGGAAACTGCCAGAGGCTTCCAGAAAAGGGGTGTTCAGGACTCGGGCTGGGGAGCTGAGTTATGCACGGGGCAGGACAGGGTCTTCAGCACCTGAGCACGCTGGAGAGTGATGCCCGCCCCCTCACCCCCCCCGCCCCCCCCCCCCCCCCCCCCCCACCCCCCCACCCCCACCCCCAACAGGAAGCGACCTGCCATCACTGCTGTAACCACGGGGGCCCTGGGCGTGGTAAGCAGAGACTTGGGACAGAGAGCTGAGGAACTGGAGACCTTCCCAGAACTCATTTCCATTTTATTCCCCAGCGTGTACATGTGGCTTCGTTGTCAGATTCTAGCGGGCTTGAGCAGAGCAAGAGTCTATTCTCACTCATGCTGCACCTTATTAATTAGGCTATTAAAGAATGACATCATATATGAGGGAGCTCTTGTTAATAGTCACAGCCGCTATTTATCAAGTGCCTGCTATGTACCAGGCACTTTACATACATAATCCCACTCAATCCTCCAACAGCTCTGATGAATAAGGTGAGTGCTGAGATTCTCCCCATTTTACAGGTGGGAAAATGAAGGCTGAGAGAGGTTAAGTAATTTGTGTGAGGTCCTAGTGGCTGGGAAATGACAGACCTATTGTCTCTCCATCTCTAAACTGTCGCTTTCCACCCTAACATCCTGCCCTCTTTCCTGAACACCTGCTGTGCAAGGCTCTGGGTGGTTCTGCAAGATGAATCATTTAAGCAGTCACTTACTCAACGAACCTTTTTTTGAGCACTTGCTACTTTGTATGGGCTTATTTATTTATAGCATGCCTTGTTCCAGAAAACACATAACAGAACTTCTGTATTTGAGAGACTAACATTTTAAAGGTGTGGTCACGGGACGAGTGACAAATGGAAAACAGAAGTTGAAAAGGTCAGAAGAGCCCAGGAATGAAACAGCGATCCAAAGTACAGGCCTTGAGGTCCTACGTGGTACAGAGACAGGCTACAGGTTGTCCTCTGAGCTCTCCAGCAGCCAAAACCAGATCCCACGCCGTTCGGGATCCATGAACCAGTTGCAAGAGGAGAAACATGACTCCCGTAGGTCCCAGGACCAGAGAGGCCTTTTCCCGGTGCGTTCGCAGAAGAGACAGAGCATCATCAAACATAGGGAGCGATGTCCACAACGCTGCACATACAGCACAGGTGTCAGGGGCCCTTTCCCGTAGGCCCTCCATGCTGGCCCAAGTCCTGCAGCCTTTCTGCAGCAGGGAGAGGATGACAGCACAGGGCAAGCATGCCTCGCCCTGGCTTAATCCATATGCAGTGTTTGTAGGAAACATTTACAGCAAACTTGCAGTCAACTGGCTAAATGCAGTCCTCGGGTGAGCTTTGTTTGGTCCGAGAAGGATATTTAAATTGATTGGATTACAAGGGGGTATATGCACCCCGATGTTCATACCAGCGTTATCAACAATAGGCAAATCACAGGGGCACCCGGGGGCTCAGTCGGTTGAGCATCTGACTTCAGCCCAGGTCATGATCTCACGTTCATGAGTTCGATCCCCACGTCCGGCTCTGTGCTGACAGCTTAGAGCCTGGAGCCTGCTTCGGAGTCTGTGTCTCCCTCTCTCTCTCTCTCTCTGCCCCTCCTCCACTTGTGCTCTGTCTCCCTCTCTCTCTCTCAAAAATAAATAAACATTAAAAAAAGAAACGATAGCCAAGTTACGGAAGCAGCCCAAGCGTCCACGACTGATGAATGGATAAAAAACATACACTTATGGAGGGGTGCCTGGGTGGCTCAGTCGGTTAAGCGGCCGACTTCGGCTCAGGTCATGATCTCACGGTCCGTGAGTTCGAGCCCCGTGTCGGGCTCTGTGCTGACAGCTCAGAGCCTGAAGCCTGTTTCAGATTCTGTGCCTCCCTCTCTCTGACCCTCCCCCGTTCATGCTCTGTCTCTCCCTGTCTCAAAAATAAATAAACGTTAAAAAAAAATAAAAAAAAAAACATACACCATGGAATATTACTGAGTCATCAAAAGGAATTGGAATCTTGCCATTGGCAATGACATGGTTGGAGCTACAGTGTATTATGCTAAGTGTATTTGTCAGAGAAAGACAGATACCATATGATTTCACCCATATGTGAAATTTAAGAAACAAAACAAATGAGCAAGGGGAGAGACAAACTAGGAAACAGACTCTTTTGGTTTTTTTTAATGTTCACTTTTGACAGAGAGAGAGAGCATGAGTGGGGGGTGGGGGAGGGAAGAGAGAGAGGGAGACACAGCATCCAAGGCAGGCTCCAGGCTCTGAGCTGTCAGCACAGAACCTGACACCGGGCTCGAACCCACGAACAGCAAGATCACGACCTGAGCCGAAGTCGGACGCTCGACCGACGGAGCCACCCAGGTACTCCGGAAACAGACTCTTAACTATGGAGAACTGATGCTTACCAGAGGGGGTGGGGTGGGGTGTGGGGATGGGTGAAACAGGTGATGGGGATTAAGGAGGGCACTTGTGATGAGCACTGGGTGATGGATAGAAGTGTATAGAAACGCTGAATATTGTATACCCGAAACTAATGCTACGTGTTCACTGACTGGAAATTAAATAAAAACTTTTAAAACGTGATTGAATCACTTGTCAACTTTAAACTGTTAGATTTCACAGAAAAATCCAGATTTGGGAGGTCTATTAAAAAAGAATGGGGGGGGGCGGAGAATGACAACATGGGGCCCACATTCCCAAAGAACAAGGATTGGCTAGGGCTAAGTAGTTTTCCAATCCCCTCCCGTGGTTCCCTGAAGACGCTTTATGTTGTTAACTTCCTTGCCTGGCGTTGCAAGTCCTGGGGAGCTCGAAGCCCCGAGCTGTAGCACACGGGCGTGCATCAGAATCATCCAGTAACTTGTTCACATTGCGGGGTCCCAGATGGGCTCCTTGGATCCGGGGTGGGGCTCAGAAAGGCATCCTTCTCCCAAGTATTGTGATGCAGGTGGTCCCTCCTAATAGGCCTGGAAGGTTGGGAGGGGGGTGCAGCAGGGCAGGGGGTATATAGCTACTGAGCACCGCTGCTCCAGGTAGGAGCATGAATAGTGCTTCTTTCAACACAACCTGTGGCAAGTTCAATGGAGCTGTGAGTTCAAGATCATGCTCTGTGAGAGGTGCCCTGAGTACAGCTCCTCTGAGCTGCCGGGGAAGTCCTAAGTCAAGTGCTGTAAATCACAGTGCTGTTCAACCTTGGCCACACATAAGAACCACCTGGGGAAGTTTTCAACCCATGCTCCCCAACCCCAGGCCCAGCCCTCCCCCCCTCCCCCGACCAATTAAATCCGAGCTTGCAGGATGAGAACACGGGTGTCTGCGTTTCAAGGCTCCCGAGGTGATCTCAGGATGTGCTGCCGGGTGTGAGGCACAGGACTGCAAAACTGAGCACTTTCTCTGAGCCAGAGCCGGTATTGAATGTAGAGACACAGAGATGAACAAAGGTCCCAGAAGGGAGCGGACTGCACAGTAAGTGCGGTGAGGACCCTGGGGAGCCCTTGCAGAAACACCTCACCCGTCCTGGGAGACTCAAACTGTCTCCCCCTGTTCTCTGGAGGAGAGGCCTGGGCTAAGTTTGGGAGTAAATACCACCCAGCCGCATAAAGAAGCAGGAGGAAAATCCCAGCCAAAGCAAGGGTACAGTCCAAGATGCTGAGGCCCAAGAGGAGGGGGGAGAAGGTGGAGCTGAAGGTTGTCTGGCACTGCCCCCGCCGGATCAAGGCTGGGGGTGGGGAGCATAAGAGGCCACAGAGGCGGGAAGGGGCCAAGTCACAAGGCGGTTGAACTTGACCCTGACACTAGGAGGCACCTCTGGAGCGTTTTAAGTCAAAGAGTCAGAGGGCTGAACAAACCCATGATTTGCTGGAGTTACCAAGGAGGGCTTCCTGGAGGAGGTCAGACTTGAGTGGAGACAGGGGTAGCGTTTGGAACTCTGACAGGGAGGGAGAGCTGGGGGCATTCTGATCGGCCGGGGGCAGTTAAAGCTCTTGAAAACCCTTCCCTCCCCCACGCCCTTTGAAACCCTTTGAATCACAGCCTGCCTGGGTCAAAGACGTGTTTGTTATTTGAAAGCTGTGTTTTCTCTTTAAGAGATTCTGGGCCCCATCCTTTGACTAGGAACCAGGAAGGAGTGAAGAATGCAGCCTCTTGCCCAGAGAGCTAATTGTCGAAATGCTGTGGGCCTCACCAGGTTTTATGGTGTCACTGATCTCTATCCCCCGACAGCCCCTCATCTCTAACCGGTCAGCTTTCAGTATATTTTTATGGGCTGCCCCAAAGCCAGCCGGAAGCTTTTTTTTTCCTATAAACTTTCCCTGAGACAAGTAGCCGAGTTTCACATATTGAAATGAAAACGTCAAAGGGCTTGTTTACAATATATATATACACATAATCTCATTTGTGAAGCTTCAGCTCACGAAACCCACATCAGAGTCCAACGACGTCTGTCCTTTTTTTTCTGCAAAGCTGATGGTCAAGTTAGGACAACCATAAAAATCACTTGCTTGCTTGTTTATCCATTCACTCGCCAAACATTTACTGGGCATTCACAAGGTGCCAGGCTGTGAACTGGGCACCAGGATGAAAAGATGCCTCGGGCATGGGTGCTCCAACACCAGCGCCCTCTAGGGCTCAAAATACAAAGCGTTTTCACCTGCAGTTTTGTGAGCTGTCCGTGCTGTTGTTCTCCCCACTTTTCAGAGGAGGAAATCGAGGCTCTTAGAGGTGAGGTAACGTGCCCAGAATCAGGATGCCGGTAAGTGGTAGAACTTGATCTCAGGACACGCAAGTTCACATCTAAGTTCTGTCCACTTGGCTGCTTTTTAAGCAACACCATGTAACTGTTAGTGGCTTCAGAAGGACAACGGCTCCAAAGGTTTAGCCGTCACTTGTAGTCTGTCCAATACCTACCCCCCACCTAGAGTCCTGCTTTCCTTTGGGGGGAATTCCCCGTCGTGAAGAAGGAAAAAACTAGCATCCATTGCCCATGGCCACCGTTACTGTAAAAGCAAAGTGAAGCCAGATTCTTCCCCAGCGTCTCCTCCTACCTGGACAGTGAATAGGCATGGTGAGATACAACCTCAGCCGATCAGGTACTCATTCCACAGGCTGACTCCTGAGCGAGTGGTGAGTGGATCCTTGCTGGTAAAATTCAGTCTCAGTCGAGGCCCCTGGATCAGACTGTGCCTGCAGTATTCCATTGGCTGGGGTTCCCGTGGTTCCCTGGACTCCCCTCACTGTCCTCCCTGCTGTGGTCCTTCCCTGCTGAAGATGGCCACAGACAGTCCTGGTTACTTGTAACCAAGAATCCCGACTACTACAAAATCATAGGTCCCCAGCCCGTTTACAGAGCCGGCAGGAAATAGCCCCCTTCCCATGGTGCTGTGGGCACCGATCAAGGAGATTCTTCCCAGGAAAACCATTTTTGAATGCTGGGAAAACGTTGGCATAGCCTCTCTTGCCAACGCCTGAGAAATATCCTTGCAGACAGATCCGTTTGTCCGGGCTGCTGCTCGCAACCTGAAAAGCCAGGCGCGACCTGGTCTGTCTCCCCACACGGTTCCAGACCTCTCGGCTCTTCCAACTGCTGCCAAGCTTGCTCTTCTACAACCCCGTTCCCACCTGGATCCTTCTGGACCTTCTGTGGTCACGAGGGTGGACAAGGAGACTGAAGTGAAACCCGGGGGTCTGGTCTGCGTATGGAGGGATGGGCTGGGGTATGCGGACAGAGGGCTAAAAGGGTAAGATCTGTTCTCGAGGCGTGAAGAAGTTCTCCAGCAAAACAGAACCAACTGGAGAAATACATATAATGTCATTAATTCATTAATTCATTCAGAGATCCCTTTATTTTAGGAAACTGGCTATCATGGCTGTGGGACTGCCAAGTCTAAAATCCACAAGGCAGGGCTGGAAACAAGCAGGAGTCGGTGCTACAGGCTTGAGAAGGCATTTCTTCTTCCCCAGGAAACCCCAGTTTTTGCTCTTAAGGCCTTCAACTGATTGGATAAGGCCCACCCACACTACAAGAGGTAATCTTTATTTAAATGAACTTATTATAGATGTTAACCACATCTACTGGATACCTTCCCTGCCATGCCTAGATCAGTGTTTGATCAACCACCTGGGCGCTAGGGCCTAGCCAAATGGATGCAGAAAATTAACCATCACAGAAGGCTCACCCCAGTGGGGTATCCCTGATCAGTCCCATACGCTCTTCCTTCCCGGGTGCACACTGCTCTGGACTCCCTCTCAAGCTTCTCTTCCAACCACCCCCACCCGGCCACCGTACACACCCTGTGTCTGTCCAGGCCTCACAGGTGAGATCCAGACACTAAAGCTCAGAGCCACATCTGGAATGAAGAGCTCTGAGTTCACAGCCTCCTACCCAGGGCGTCTCCCACGCAAGCTGGGGAGCTGCCTCCACGCGGCGCTGGCCCAGATGTTTCCTCTCTTCCCTGGCAGGAGGCGAATGGGACCTTGAATTGTAATCTTGGAAGAAGCTGCTGCAAGACACAGATCTGAGCGGTCCTAGCTAAACTTCTTGGCACTACTGCCCCACTCCAGACCCAAAGATCAGGGAGCAGGACAGGCCCCAGAGAGAGACCAGACTTGAGATTTTCTTCTGAGAGCACCAAAAGAGTGAGGATTATCTTGGAATTGCTGTAGAATTCTGGTGGCAGAATCACAGGCTCTCCAAGCTGAAAGGTCACTTAGATGTTCCCCCACCCTCTGAAATTCATGAGAATGTCACGTATCACAGAACACTCCACCAGAAGGGTTTTTAAACAAAGTCTGGCAGTCGAAAAACTCAAGAGGACTGTTGGAGATCCGACAAAAGCAACATGACGTAAATCTCTGGGCAAGGAGGCAGAAGCCTTGATCACATGATGGCTCGGCTGCTGATTTACCACTTGACCTTGAACAAATCTTTCCTGGACGACCTTGAGCAAGCTTGCTCTCCAGGCACTGGTTTTCCCACCTGAAAACGAGGAGTGCGCTACTTGACTTGGAAAGTCTTCTCTGGTTGTTGTGACTCCCTGCCTCCCGAGTCTGGTATCTAACATGTTCTAGCTGCATGACCTTGGACATATCACTTAACCTCCTTAACCTCTGTTTCATTATCTGCAAAATGGGGGAATCATAATCCCTGCCTTGCTCGTCTTGTATACTTGCTGTGGGGATGGAGTGAGAGGTGTGAGGTTACCCTGGGTGAAGTACAAAGTGCTATTCACATCTAATGTATTATTGCAAGGTGAAATATCATTGTATGATGTATCTAGGGTATCTGAAGCTGCACAAGCCCCTACAAGACCCAATTTGTCCCCAATTCACAGGGGACAAAGGGCACGGGGGTTAAAGGCTCTGGAGCCAGACTACCTGGGTTCGTGGCTTACCTCTGCCAAGTTTCCTCATGAGTGAAATGGAATAATAATAGCTCATGTGAAGCCCAGGGCAGAGCCTGGCGTGTGGCATGGGCTCCATCCACGTCGGTGATTATCGTGATCATTCCATCATGAAGCAAAGGAGGCAGGGTGGGGCCATGAGAGGACCGGTGGCTTTTGAATACACCAGACCCAGCTGGGTTCAAGTCTCAGTTCTACCATTACCAGGTGAATCATACACGTGGCCACGTTCTACATCCACTGTCTTCTTTTTTGCTCTCCTCTGATGGCTCCTGGGTCCAGTGCTTGTCCATTTTCCCTCTCTTTTGGGGCTGGACACTTGGTTACCCACGTTGATTGATTGATTCATGGACTGCTTGATCCAGAAGAGATGCCTGGAAAATATTGGAATTCACTAGCATGAAAGGCTCCTCTGTATTTTAATGTGTGGATAATTTGAAAGATGTCTTTAATCCTTTCTGGAAGTATCTGCTATAAAATGGCATAGATGGACTAAATACCAGTGCCCTTGCTTTGGGCTTGAATTCCGTTTCTCTGTCTGTCTGTCTATCCATCAACTCTTTCTTTTACAACCACACTACTTGTATCATATCAATCAAAGTTCTGATTGAATGTAATAATGTGGACCTAATTCATATGAAAGAGAAGACAAAATATAATAAATGCAGCATTTGGTGGTCAAATCTTTATAGAAAAGCCTTTGTGGAGAAAGACTGGGAACTACTCGCTTGTTCTAAATGTTAGGGTTTAACCAGTGAGTAAGTCGGAAGCCCGGAGTATTCAAAGTTACCCAGAGAGGGAAAAACCAAGCTTACGTTAAGTTCATAGAATGAAATAACAGTTGTCAGAAGGAACTTAGAGACCCTCGATATTTGCTCAGGGCCATCACACCGGGTGCATTAACCCACCATCGCAGTCACCTGTCGATCGAGGAGTCTGTCCCTCCAATCCCACCTGCCAGCTCTGGACCAGACATTTTTTGAGCCCAGAGGCTGTCTTACTCATCTTCACGGTGCCTCTCTCTCTCTCTCTCTGCTGCCCACCTCCTCTCTCTCTCACACAGTGCCCGCCTGCAGCATGTTTCCCTAAAAGGCTGCTGAATCTTCAAATGTGAGTAAAGCACCACTTTAACAGATGGGGAGCCCGCATTTTGGAGGAGAGAAGAGGGCCCCACCTTCGGTTCCACAGCAAGTCTGGGGGGAGGGCCAGGAGGATCCCCTGTGTCTCCGTGTAGTCGCTCTTCTACCCTCCTGAACTCCAAGAGGGGGACAGGCTCTTGCCTTCTCTCATTTCCTCACAAAAGCCACAGGTAAAGGCGTTTATGGCCTGGCAGCTAACCAAGACCATGGTTCTTCAATAGGTCACGGTCTGACCCCACCAAATGTTGTTGCCGTTGTCTTTAATTTTTAAATGGTGTTAACAGTCACGCCTTCTACCATAATTTGGAAACTCTCCGGCACCTCATGCCGGGGACATTATAAACTGACCCCCAAGTTCAGGCAATGAAACACAGACCCACCTGGCTGGTCACCTGGCTTCAAGGTGAAAGTAACTTTACTGTAGTTATTTCCAAAAATTGTATTACAATAATAATTACTCATATTTGTGAAATGCATTTCTTCTTTGTTCAAGCACGTTCATATACCCCCAGCTTATCTAGCATTAGTGCTGTGCTTTTCAAGTAGGTGATTTTACTGTGTAGGAATTACATATGCCTCAATGAAGCTTTTTTTTTTTTTAGTTTATTTTGAGAGAGAGAGAGAGCAGGGGAGGGGCAGAGAAAGGGAGAGAGAGAGAGAGAGAGAGAGAGAGAGAGAATCCCTAGTGGTTTCCTCACTGCCAGCACAGAGCCTGAGGCGGGGCTCAAACTCACAAACTGTGAGATCATGACCTGAGCCAAGATTAAGAGCTGGATGCTCACTGAGCCACCCAGGCACTCCTCAGTGAAACTGACTTTATTTTTTTTTAAATTTTTTTTTAACATTTATTTATTTTTGAGACAGAGAGAGAGACACAGCATGAACAGGGGAGGGGCAGAGAGAGAGGGGGACACAGAATGGGAAGCAGGCTCCAGGCTCTGAGCCATCAGCCCAGAGCCTGACGCGGGGCTCGAACTCATGGACCGCGAGATCGTGACCTGAGCTGAAGTCGGACGCTTAACCGACTGAGCCACCCAGGCGCCCCTGAAACTGACTTTAAAAGACAAAGGGTGGCTCAGTGGGTTAAGCATCTGACTCTTGATCTTGACTCAGGTCACGATCTCACGGTTCATGGGTTCGAGCCCCACCTCAGGCTCTGTGCTGACAGCTCAGAGCCTGGAGCCTGCTTCGGATTCTGTGTCTCCCTCTCTCTCTCTCTCTCTCTCTGCCGCTCCCCTGCTTGTGCTCTGTCTCTCAAAAATAAATAAACCTTAAAGAAAATTTAAAAGACAATGAAAATCACAGGTGATGTTCGTGTTCTTCCTTGTGCTTTTCTGTATTTTCCAAGCTGTCCCTAATCGGAAGAAAAAACTAGAACAGTGCAGTGCACCGAAGAAGGATGAATTACTGTAAGGCCCGTGATCTGCTCTAGAGGTTCTGGCCTTTGGGAGTCTCCGGTGATGGGCAGGCGCTAAGACACAGCGGAGGGGAAGGGACCCGTCCTCCCTCTCTAGGGTATGTGACCCTGGAGAAATCACTTCCCCAAGCCTCCATTCTCTCCCCTGTAAATGGATCTGAAGCCTGCCGTGCCCAGCTCCCCAACTCTGGCAAACCTCCTTGCCAGATGTGTTAGGACATTGTAGCTGTGATGGCCCTGCACCCGTGACAGGTAGTGTTATTACCAAACCTCCTCCGCTCTACAGTCTCCTGGTCTCCTCACCTCCCCCATCTTTAAAATTGCCAAATATTTCAGAGGCGCCTGGCCGGCTTTCTTGGGAGAGTGTGCGATGATCTTAGGGTTGTGAGGGTGAGCCCCGTGTTGGGTGTAGCGATTACTAAAAAAATAAGCCAGCAAATATTCTAAACATACAGAAAATAGAGAAAAAGTTTCAGGCTTGAGGAGGAGAAGGGTCAGACAGACCAGCTATGGACTGGCCACCCAGCTCTGTCAACTCTTCACACTTTGCCACCTCTGCTTGAGATATTCTTCTTTTTCCTAAGAAATCATCACAGATAGAATTCAATCCCCTGTGGGTCTCTTTCTGATCGCCTTCCCAACCCTCCCTTCCCAGAGGTTATCCACTGTTCTAAATTTGGTGTCTTTGGTTTCCTGCACACGTTTTAATAGTTTTTGGACACGACTATATCCCTAAAAATATATATATGGACAGTTTTGAGTGTTTAAAAAAAAACCAAAAATTTTTCTATCACGCTGTACCTATTCTATAACTTGACGCTGTTTTGGTTTTTTTTTTTCTGGATAATATCTGTGTTCAAGCTTATTGCCTTGGTTTATTTTCACTCCCAGTAGATCATTCCACTGTATGAACAGATCACGATGTGTCTATCTCTGGACAGCTGTAGATGGACAATTAATGAAGGTCTAAGTTTTCAGAATTATATGCTGAGTGAGTGGATCACTGTAGCACAGAAACGGGCACCTTTGAGTTTATGAGAGGTTGTCAACACTTCGCCAATGTAGCTGGAGACACTTACATCTCTACCAATGGTGTATGAGGGTTTTAAGCATGTCACATGCTCAGCACCCTGCCCCTCTCCCCACGTGGACAGACTCTCACTCTTGGCCCGTCTGGTGGACGTGAAATGGTGTGGCACAGGCTCTTCTCGTTTGCATGTCTCACATGGCCAGTGAGGTTGAACTTCTTTTCATATTTTTGGCCATTTAGGTTTCCTCTTTTGTGAATGGCCCACTGATATCCTTAACCCTTTTTAAACCACCCCCCCCCTTTTTTTTTTAGCCATTGGATTGCCTTTTTCTTGTTTGTCCACACTTTCAGCCCACTTCTGCCAGATCCCAAAGCAAATTCAGATCATGGCACTTCCCGAAGCTCTCTCTAGAACATCCAAAGCTTAGCTTGTAACCTTGCTAGTGGCCCTGGTTTGCCTGTGGGCTGTAAATCAAGTTCAACCCCAAACTCAGCTCCACTTTCTTTCTCTTCCGACCTCACCTTCCACTGCTTCCCTCCATCCACCTGAACTCCAGCCCCATAAACACAACCTTCTCTGTCCCAGGCTTTCTGCAATGCTGTTCCCTCCTCCTGGAAGGCTCACCTCCCTATTTCTGCATTCTACCTACTGCCACTTTCCCCGTGAAATTTATACTCTCTTCTCGATTCAGAGTCAGAGCTGCCTCTAAGTAATCACTGGTGCCATCATACTTTTCTGGTGGCATTTATTATTTCCTAATTTGTACTGTTTTGGCAACTCGCTTTAGGGGTGCCTGGGGGGCTCAGTCAGTTAAGTGACCGACTTTGGCTCAGGTCATGATCTCACAGTTCGTGGGTTCGAGCCCCGCATCGGGCTCTGTGAAGACAGCTTGGAGCCTGGAGTCTACTTCAGATTCTGTGTCTCCCTCTCTCTCCGCCCCTCCCCCACTCACACTCTGTCTCTCTCTCTCTCTCTCTCTCTCTCTCAACTAAATAAATATTTTTTAAAAAAAACTCGCTTTGCATACCTTTTCCTTTACAAATGTACCTGCTCCTTCATTATGTTATTTTAACCTTCATTCATAGTCTGATTTTAACCTCATCCATGCAACAGCCCGAGATGGGGTGGTGTTAACAACTCCTTTGGACAGATGTGGAAACACAGCCCAAAGGGCTACTCGCTTACCCAAGATCGTATACTGGCCCAGAGGCAGAGCTGGATTTGAAGCCTGGACTCTCCCAATTCCACTTCTGGATCACTGCACCCCCCAGGGTGCACTCAATGAATATGTAATTCCTTGAAACTACAAGGATCGCAGGGTGCCAGGGACTGTGCAAATGTCAACTCTGATCTTCACAGCAACTCTATTCAGATAAGAAAACTCAGGGTCCCACGGCCAGCAATTAGTGGAGCTGGCCTTTCAGACCCAGAGGTAAGCTTCTACTTCCATAATCTCCGCCACTGGCATCCCGAAGGCAGAGCCAGCCAGCCGGAGAGATCAGAGCCCAAGGCGGGGAGGCAAAGGGCCAATGGTGGGCAACTTGACAGTGAACATGGAAGGCTGGGATGCGGATGCCCACTGACCACACCCACGATGTGCACACTGCCCCCAGACTCCACGGAGTGTCTGCAGAACGCGACGGTAGCAGGTCAGAGGAGGGCTGAGGGATGGGGTGGGGGGTTGTTTGCAAGTGTTCACCCCACCCCCACAGAGTGAGTCTGGATACGGACAAGTCTGCACCCCCCCCCCCTCCCCAGGGCAAGGACTCTAGGTGACTGGAGTCATGTCCAGGGCCTCAGTCAGCTATTCCTATGACCCTGTGCGTTGTTTTTCACGGTGTGCCATTTATTTATACTTTGTGTTTGTGTGCCTGGTATGTATTCGCGATTCCATCTTTGTGTTTCGTTCCTGTGCGTTGTGTTCGTGTGCCATGCGTCTGGTGTCGTGGGCCTGTTGTTTGTCTACCTTACGTGCATGTTCCGTTGCGTGTCCGTGCCGAGCACACTCTGCGTCTCTCCTCGTATCTGTGTCCAGTCTGTGTCTCCATTGTGTGCCGTGTGTACCGTGTGTCGGGAACTTGGGTCTGTGCTGCGTGCGCTGTGGATCTACGTTATGCTTGCGCTGGTCTCCGGCCCGACTGTCCACGCGGCGAGCGCCGGCTGCTGCGTGTTTACGTGTGTGAATCCCGTCCGGCCGCCCCGGGCCTGGGTCCCCGCCTGCAGCCAGTGCGCGTCCGCACCTCCCCGCCGCGCGTCTGGGCCAGCGGGAGGTCTGCGCCCCGCGCGCTGCGTAGTGTGTTTCCTCCAGCGGCGCGGGGCGGTGCTTCCGCGTGTGCCTGCGGCGTGGCCGGGTCGCGGCGGGCTCCGCGTCCCCGTGCTGTCGCGCCGCGTGCCT